>NW_008824350.1:4031380-4047191 GCF_000699105.1 Pygoscelis adeliae
AAAGTCCTTGGCCAGTGTAAGCACTACCCTAGCAACACTAAAACATCGGTGCCTTATCAATTTTGTTCTCATCCTAAATCCAAAACACAGCACTGTACCAGCTACTAGGAAGGAAATTAACTCCATCCCTGCCGAAACCAGGACACTCATACAAGCCAAAGCAGTATGATGAACATCCTGTAATCTGGCTCATTTTGGCCTACATCTTTCCTGAGAGGGCCTCTGACATCCCCCTCTGAATGTCTTATTCCATTGTAGGGTGACTCTGATAGAGCAGCACGAGGGCACCAGGGTCTGCTTATTACTTTGTCGATAGAGTACGGACGGTGAGGTGAGACTGCCTGTGGAACTTTTTCAGATGTGGTATCTCAGCACATCGCTTATGCTTAAGTGAGGTTACAAGTCAACAGCGGCTCAAGCTGCTTGAAGAGCCATCAGGACAGGTTATATTCCCCTTTCGCTCTTCCTCACACTTATCCTGTGACCTCTGGATCCTCTGCTTCATAAATTCAACTATACTGGCAGAAGATTAACATGGCAAATCCCATCTTTCTTGCAGAGGTGAACTGAACAGCTCAACAAAGAGCACCAGCATCAGCACAGGGGTTGGAGGAAGGGGGCAACTTCCCTGTCAGCCCTTCAGCCACTGCAAATTTTTGGACTGGCTCAGGGATGCCAGGTAACTTCTCTTGTAAGTCTGGTCCTTGTTCTCTGTTCTTAATGCCAGCCTGTCTGGAGTTCCTCGGGACCAAAGAAAGTATAGGTTGTTTTCCCCTGTTAAAAAATGTCAGTCCCTGAACACCAAAATAGAGCATTTCTATTTGGAGACAGGAACTTGACACCTGGCAGTGTGTCCCCTTCGGTCCAGAGTTACCTTGTGAAAATCTGCCCATGTTGGGCCAGCATATTAACCTTTGAAAAGTCAATAGTTGTAAACACATTATAGGATGTTCAATGGGATTTGCAAGGTTTCTAACAGTTAAGAATCTCTGAAGAATCTGCACTAACTGAGTATGCTCTGAGCCTCTCACAACATGGATTTTTCTGGGAAATTTTGGTCTAAATAAGGCAGTTTTAGGAGTGAGATTAGAGGGAGGATACAGCCAAGCAGTGAGGAAAAAACGGGTAAAGCTGCTTAAATTAAATAGCTGACAGCTGTCTTCTGAATAGAAATTTTAGGCTGTCTGAAAAGCAGAGGAGATGATATCAGTTTCAGGTATACTTTAATACTTTATCCCTCACTGATGTGGAAGCAAGTTTCAGGATCAGCATTTTGTGGAATTTTCCGTCAGAAAAGGCTTTTATTTTTTTGCTCAAATTCAGGATGAAAAGAAGGGCTGGAATGGCCCTGCCCATTTTTCTATCACCCTGTGTGCAAGATGTTGCTGGCTGGCTGTACCACCATCCCTCTGGGCACAGGAATGTGGCTTTGGCAGGGGGGCTGGGTACAACTTCTGGAGGAGAACAGCCCCCCTGCAGACTGCCCCATGCTGCCTGGCAGCAGCTGTCAGTGGGCGAAGGGTTGGTTGCTTTTCCTTTGGTTTATCTAGCTCTTGCTCTCCAAACTGGAAGTACCTTGGCTGCCAGGAGCAGCAGAGACTTACTTGCTTTTTCCACGCAAATCATGAGACTGGGGTTGGTGGATCTGCTTCATGATGGAGGGTCTCAGCTGGTTTGTCCGTTCGATAGGGCAGCTCCCTTGGCAGGTCCATGGAGGGCTCTGGGAACAGATGAATAAAGACGTGTGATACAGCGTCTAGAGGGCACAGAGGTGTCCCAGTGCCCTGGCACCCCATAAACACAGCCAGCCTGATTTCTGTTCCTCTGAGCAGCGCTGCTCGCACATATCCTTCTAAAATAGGGCAATAATGCTGCAGACCTTTAACCTGTCTTCCAGTAAGAAAGAGATTGTAAACCAAGCAATGATAATATATAGTACGATAGCAGTTTATGACGCTTCAGCAGGTGAACCTGTTTACCATGAATACTTTTCTGTGGGAAGGAAATAGTGCTATATCCCCAGACAGGCCTTCCCCTGCAGTGTCATCATGTCAAATACTATACTTTTTGTTTTTAATAAGAGCACAGATATTTTCTTTTATCTCAGAAGTGCCTTGCTCAAATGATCTCAAATTCAGGCCACCGGGATTTCTACAGAAATTTTTGAGCAAGCTGGAATAAATTTACAGATTGTAGAACAATGTAAAACGGGACTGCTGAGTCCAAGTTTGGCTTGCAGTGTCACTGACCTAGTATTCCCACTCTTGTAAAATAGTGGATGTAGCCACCTGACTCCAGACCACTTCTCCTTATCTGTGCTGGGTCCAGTGCTTTAGCTGGAAAATGCCAAATACACCATTTCAATGGGAGCTAAACCCTGTAGCTGCAGGCAGAGTAGTTTACAGAGGCTTGTAGAGCTTAAACACAGCAGGATTCCATGCATTATGTATGGATCAGCCCTCTGGAATTGCACATGCACGTAAGTTATGCCTGTACGAAAACAGTCATTTAAAACCTCCTTTTTCCCCACCTCTTGGAGCTGACTTGCGTTAAATATTAACAAACTTGGTTCATCAATTCCCTGGTTCACTTGGCTTCTTTTAACAACAGATGTTATTACAACAACTTCTCTGCCTGCCTCCCCGCTCCTGTCAGCACACCTGATGGTGAAACCCAAGAATCTGCTCCCGTAACTCTGCCTGCAGAGCCTGGCTGCTGCCCTGGCCGTGTGGTCTCCCCCACCTCTCTCCCTGGGATCACCAATGCCTTTGGCGTCTGTGAATAGCTTGTGCTGTGAGCCAGTAGCTGCAGAGAGGTGTTGGTTAAAGGAGACAGAGAAAAGGAGTGAGGGAGTTCCTGCTGTTAGAGGAGGAGGAGAAGGAGGAAGCGGTGAGCATGGCCAGCCACTCCAGCGCACTGCCCCGGGTGACTTTCCAGACGCCAGAGAAAACTGGGGAGGAATCATCACACAGGAAACTGGGCAAGTTAACTATAAAGTACAACCGCAAAGACCTACAGCGCTGGCTAGACCTGGAGGAATGGATCAACACCCAGCTGCAGGAGCTGTACCAATGCCGGGTGAGTAGCTGGGGCAAATCAGCCCCTCACTCGTCAGGTGAACGGGACTAGAGGCCCCATGTGCTGGGACAGAAGTTTGCTTGCTCTGCCTTGCTGGAAATACCTTCTCACCTTCAGTCTTCATTAGGTATCTCATTGCCACCTGCTACGGCACTCTCTCTGACTGGTGTGCCTGCAGTTGGAGAAGCTTGCACCAATATAATCCAAATAGGTTTAAACTCTCTGGTCTTACACCTGCTGGGGGGGTGTAGCTATTGCTCAGCACGAGTGCAGAACCTAGAGAGATGTACAAACCCAGGGTGATTCTTGTTGCTGAGCTCCATGTGGTGAGTGGCTTTGCTGCAAGCAGTATCTAAACTAGCTGGGTTAGAGTTATCAGTGTATCCTTGTTCCTTTGGTCACAACAGTGTAGCTATAGCTGCTGTTTGAATGAGACACTCCGGATAATGCCGTATCTGTAGCTGCCGAGTCTGGACACACTACTGGCAGCAGGGAAAAAAAAAAACAAAAACAAAAACATTCTCAAATGTAGAGATCTTATGCCTTCACCTTCACAAATCCCCAGAGCTGTCTTCCTTGCCTGAGATTCCCTTTGCACCAGGAACAGTCCCTCCTAAATTCTTCCCGCCTGTCTGAGAGCTGTCCCACTAAGAAAGATCCAGGAGTGCCTAGGTCCAGCACCTGAATGGTACCAGTCTTTACTTGAGATGTTGCAGGGTACGTGACATTTTTTCTTAAGGGTGGTGTGGCATTTAAATCAAGTTCCAGCACTGGCTGGGTACACTGAAATTTTAACCTGGTAGTATCGCTTCTATTCATATTTTGTGCTTGGATGGCACTTACACTGGGAGCTTTCAGAAGGGATAGTGCTTTTCCATGTTTGAGATAATTCCTTTGGAGTGTGGTACAGGAAAAGGTGAAAGGATTTCCCATATTGTACATCATGGTCTTAAACCCATTTAAACAGCTTGACTAAGGGTTTTGCTTTTTTCTGTAGGGCAATGGCTGATGCAGTAAGAGAACATAGCTTTCTTGACTCACAAGCCAGTACATCTTCAACAGAAGACATAGATGGGTTTAACAAATTGTGTAATAGAGCTTATTCATGTCCTGGATGGGGACAGACTAAATGAACTGTCAAGCCCTTTCTGCCCTGTTTTCTGTATTTGCACCCCAGCATAGTGTTAAGCACATTTTTGAGATACAAGGAAAAAAGAGCTGATGATTGCTTAGAGTCTTCCACTCTGAGCATCAGCAGTTTCAAATTGCAATCAACAGTGGAAGTGCACATGTTAGAACAGCCCAGGAAAAGTTATTTTTGTGCTATATGCCATGATGGTACAGAGAAGCTTTTGCCTGCCCAGGCTGATTTTCTGGGCCTGAGAGCCATAGAACAATGTTAGCTCCATGGCTGAAGAGCCAAACTTCAGGAACTGTCTCTGAGGCTGTCTTTATTATTGTTGTTGCTGTTGTTGTTTATTATTATTATTATCATCATCATTATTATCATCATTTTCTGCGTGGCTGTTTCTTATTTGATATTTGTGGGAATGTACCAGGTACATTTCTGGGAGAGAAAAATAGTTAGCTTCTGTTCTAATTTATGCCATATGCAAAGAACATGCAGCAGAAAACAAATACAGAGAAGAAGGTCTTTCCTTCTGTCACAAATGCTTGGCTCCTCTGAAAATGAGTACATTATTGCCTCTGGTTTGTTAATTAACATTCTTAGACTTCCCAAACAATTTTATAGCTTGTTTAGTAAAAATGACAAAGGATAAAAGCTCATAATCTCTTCAAGACTTAATTGTGAATTTCCAGTTGTTTTCTATAGTTTATGAAATGATAGTAATAAATTCTCAGCTGTATCTTAGGCCTCTTGATAATGCATTATGAAACATTATATAGTGTCCATAGGAGCAGATGTTATCGTTAGACTTAGTCAGACGGGCAAAATTCAGCGTGTTTGTGAAGTGCTAGAGGGGTGGTCCTGGTGAGTGAAGGCTGTTCAAAAGAACAGCGGCAGTGACGGTGTCGCTTGCTAACCATGCCTGCACTGGCATTTAAGGGACTGTCCCTGGGGTTGGTAGCTCAGTTCAGAGAGCCCTTAGCCTGACTGTTGAGATTTGCCAGAGATAAGCAAGGAGAATGGCTGCTGCTTTGCGTAACAGAACGTCGTGCCCTTTGGGGAATTACTGCAGTTTTAAAGAGAAGGTTTGGGTTTTTTTTTTTTAGATAGATGAGAAGCACTTGGTACCACCAGCAACATGACCCAAGATAAGGCTCCCTGTGTGCTACTCTTACTTGCCCAAATCTACAGATGTACACTTGTAAAGGTGTCAGAAAAACAAGCCAGGTTACGTTATCACTTCTGGTTTTCTGAGAATTAGGAGCTGTTTACTGTCACCAGAGTAGCTGCCCAAAGGGGATATTTTTTCCCTACTACAAAATCCCAGCAGGCACGAGTGAGAAATCCAGCGATGTCCTTACAGGAACAGATTGCCAGTGGATTGCCTTTGTTAGCACCTCTCCAGCACAATTCCCGACTTCCTGGTGTATTTGGGCCAACCTAAGAGATTTGCTACCAGGAACTGCATAACATGATGCTGTGCCAGGTCAGAGACTCTTGGTAGGGTACAACAGGGGGTTACACAGGATCTTTTCAAATAAGTACATGTGCCACAGTAAATTACTTGTAATCCCCCAGGTGTCCAGCAGGTCCTCCTGCTCTCCTCTGTGCATTGTGGCAAGACTATTTAGTTAGCCCTGCTAGTCTGGGCTTCCTTGGATCCATCGGCTTCCATTACATTGTCTCTTTGTCAGCTTCTTCCTTTGCTCCACCTGCCCTTGGCAGTGCAGTGGTCCTCAGCATCTGCCAGAAACCCGTGTGACAGAGTCAGAATAAACAGCATTGCAGATTCAAATGCCAGGAAAGTTAGTTCAAACATCGCCTCCTGATACAGATAATCTGAATGCTATGCTATTTACTATCATGAGGCTTTTTGCAACAAAACTAAGACTCGGGAGACAATTTTGATTTTCAAGATGATTCCCTGCACGTGGAAGCCAGAACACCATCCATACTAGGACCAGAAAGCCATAGGGAGTTCCTACCCTGTCTCACCCTCCTGGCCTATTTAGCTTCTTAGCCAGAGACAAAGTCAGGCTGGATCAACACCTGTTGTCTAAACAATCATGTGCAAACTATTGCTTTTAAGAAGAAATGCTGTGTGGGTCACAGTACAATATATTTAACTCTGTTTTATTATTTATTGTTAAGTCAGCTGCATAACAAAGCTGAACAAATGTTTTCTACTTCCTCTCTGGCGTGGTATCAAGAGATTGCTCAGAACAAGTTTCTTTTTTTCCCGTAAATATTGCCTTTATTGTTTAATGTTTTACATACACATCCATAAATGTTACCCAGCAATCAGGTACCGTGCTGTTTACTCAGTATCCTTATTCTGCTGATTACTATGTTCAAATATCACTAGTGTTGTGTTGTCAAAGACTCATTTTGCAAATACATTGGAAACCACAGCCTGCTTTCCTTACAGTCTTGTAGAGACATGTGGAGCTAAAATGTGTCTGTGATCGAGTTTACAAACGTTTCCAGCTAACACCCCCATACATTACAAGATTATTACTCCAATCACCAAAGCTTGAGGTCTCTCTTACACTAAAGGAGACTATTATATCCCTCTCATGTCTGTAAGAGAAAGCTGCCAAAATATTGTTAGGCCTTTCAAAAGCATAATTGTTTTTCTCTCCATTACTGCAAAAAGCCTTGGCGTAAATACCAACTATGTCAATGTATTTAGCCTAAAAACCTAAAATCTCCTTGTATTACTTGTGCCTCTCTAAGATTAAGCCTGCTGGATTTCTGTTTGGTGAACACTTGCGCACACTCTTCATAGATGAGGGCTGCCCTAGGCTGCCTTACATTTTTTGCACTGCAGCTGGCAACTGCAGTTGGATATTCTTGAAAGGGTTTTCCCATGATGGATGACAATCCCTGAGCAGTGGTATCAAGTGTTGAGGTGGGAAAAGATGAAGAATGTGTACATCAGGATGTGCGGCTGTAGGAGACACCACAGAAGGGCTGGAATCCACGCCCTCTTTATAAGATCCTCCTTATTTTGAGATGATTTATATCTTGACCTCAACTTTGCAGCATAGTTTTATTGTAACTAGTTCCTTCTCAGCTGCTCAGTTCTTTAAAGATGGCCTCTAGAGCTCGTAGAAGTTTGAAGGTTTATTAACTGTGTATTTTTTATTGTTTTTTTAGCTAAGAGAGGAAACAGAGGCAGCAACTCCTGAACCACAAATTGATCTTGAAGATCTCCTGGAGGTCCCTAATGAAGAACAGAAATTAAAACTACAGGTCAGATAGAGGGACTTGGTGATTTTAAGTTAGGGACTCCCTTCATAAAGAGAAGTAGTGGTGTGTGGGGTACAGAATATACGTATACAGTGTTGCATGATGCTTCCCTGTGTCTTAGCCTGTCAAATGTAGTAAGATTATATACCCTTTTTGTAGGGAGAGGAGAACAGGTCAACTCATAAAATACTAAAAAGACTCCTCCTTGGTTTTTAGGAAATCCTCCATGAGTGCTCCAGCCCGACAGAGGTGAGTGAAGCACTATATATATATATATATATGTTACACTGTTCTGTAAGAGCATGTCTTTGTTGCTGCTTGGCTGAAGCGCCAAGATGTTACTGTGCCTAACATGATGCTGCAGATTTGTTTAATTCCCAATGGGAGGTGTTTGCCACTTTATCCTGCTGTGTTAGAAAAATACATGTAAATCTACATAGATGAGCTGAAGGCAGACCAGTGGAGCAAATAAGGAATTACACTTTACAACCAAAGAAAGTTCATTCCATGTTTTGGACATCCTAAGCTGACCAGGCTGAGTTGCTATTTGCTCCTCAGCGTAGAAAAGCCATAGACAGTGATACAGCCCACATAACCATCTTGCACACTGTTAACTAAAGCATTCTTAGCTTAAACCACTCTAGTGTTATGAGTGACAAGAATGTAGGATGGCCCTCAGATTGGATTGGGCAGATAATTGTTGAGCAGTGGCCAAGTAAGTTAGTTTTACACGTGTTTTTTTTTCCCCATGTGAACTTTACAAGTACTGGTTTTGAGTTAAGAGAGTTAAAGAAATTCCACAAGCTGTCACAATGTCCAAAGGAGTGGAGCCCAATACTTTGCTGTGTAGCGCATGTACCACACAGCAATTGCCTTCACTGCACTGCATACCCGTGCAAAACGAGGTCTCCCATCACTGCTTCAGTCACATGCATTGTACGTGAGCGTTGTGCTTGGACATCATTCATCAGTCTCCACATCTTGTCGAGCCTATATAGCTGTACAGTGATGAACATACAGAAAATGAGGTGGATGGACAACTATCATTGAAATTAAACTCGGCTGTAGCAACCATTAGAGTCTCCTAGCAGGCGTTCAGCAGACAAGGCTGGCAATAGAGAAATAGTTTTCCGAGTGTCTGAATTTCAGATCTTAGGCAAGAACCCCACATTCCCAGAGATAACTGAAAAGAGTTTGCTCTTCTGATTCATGAGCCGTGAAAGTGTCTTGCAGACAGCATGGTACTTGCTAACTACAAATAGATACTGCTGCCCCTTTAGCAAAAATATGTACTTTCACCCTGGTGATCTTGAATCCAGTCCCCTTGAAAGATCACAGCTGCCTATTTGCAGAAAGCAGAGAGAGGAAACAATCTGGCTTCCTCTGAAGGGACTGACGGAAAAGGTATGTATGATCCTAGGCATTTACTTCCAGAGCATGCTGTGGCAGGCAACCTCTGATCACCCAAGTGAGGAAGCTGGGCTTCCACACAGCACAGATGGTAACAAGCTGCAATACTTCCAGTGACCTTGCCTAATTACAAGGACATGTAGCTATCTGTTTGGGTGAAGAAAGGCTGCACACTCCTGATGTTACTTGCCAAGCAGGGGGTAAAGTTTGCACTAGTCACATTGACTTCTGCTTGGAATAACCAGATGGTCCAGTTTAGTTCATAGTACTTGGCTGTGTCAGCAAAGTAGTCGAGGTTTATCTCCATTAACTGCTCATCTATCTGCTCTGCCTATCCTCAACCCCTGCTCCAGGTCATCATTAGTCCTACGTGTGTTTTGCTCCACCTCTTCTCTGCTGGCCACTTCCTTGTAGAATTGGCACAGCTCTGAGATGGTTTGCAATCCACAACATGGAGCTTTACAGGTTCAACAAGAGGGACAGCTTGCTTTGCCCTAGATTGGGAGGGCAGCAGAAGTGGGCAGGAGGTTATGGTGGCAACAGGAAGCAGTGGAACCTAACAGAGGACAACAGCATCCTGAGGTCATCTCAAGGTGGAAAAAGTAGGTAGCTGGGACGAAGAGGGGCAGGCTGGCTCCTGGGGAGAAAGTAAACAAGGCTGCTCCAGAGGGAGACAGGGGAAGGAAAGTAGAGGGGCTTTTAGACCCTTCTCATCCATCAAAAGGTCTCCTTTCCTAAGCTAAAAGATAGGTTTGCTCGATACATGTCAAAATTCTGGTTTCTGCTCAACATGAAGGCGAATGTGGGAATAACACAAGTGCCATAGTACTCTTTGGGCTGGTGAGCGCTGGAATTAACATGACAACCTTCTTCAACCAATTCTCATTGTAGGACTTCATTACGGAATTACTTAGTCGATTGAAAGGTCTCCGGAGACTCACCAATCCTCGGAAGAAATGACCTTGCCCACATGGAACACCCGGCTTTGGTCACATGGAAACGTGTCTCTTCCCCACAAAAACGAGGATCAGCAACATCACTTCAGAATATGTTTAGGACTTACTGTTATTGAGAAACATCACCAAGTTTGCAAACTTTGTACCAGTGGTTTGAAGTCTCCACTCCTTCCAGATCTACGCGCACAGCAGGGAGCTAGATTGTACATTTTCTTGATCCTTAAAGGGCATGTTAACCTGTGGAACAGGACAAAATGTCCTTCCTTTAGTTTCTTCTAGGAATTTCCATGCTGGCTGAGGAGCACTGAATACAATTCTCAGGAGCTCATCAAGACTTCTTTCTTTCCGTCCACTGCAAGGAAAACAAGGCATTGGTTATCACTCATTCATCAACATGGAAAACCAGTTACTGTTAAGCTGCACACTGTTTCAGTCTGGCTGGGACCCAGCTGTTACTGCTGTACCTGACCTACAGCATTGCACATACTTTGTAAGTCTTACTAAGCCCTGTTATTCATGAAGGTTGGACAGAAAATATACAGTAGGATGGAAGGAAAATGTTTGAGTGCACCTGGTCTACTTAAGGGGGAGTTAGCGAAACAGCTGCTAAGGCTAATGGAAGAGAGATTGCTTTTCCTTTTTGTGGAATTTAGGACTTAATGATCTAGAAGTGTCTTCTAAAGGAGCAAGGTCTGGGAATGATTTTTCTCATCATTTAAAAAGATGTTGGAAAAATGCTTATTTTGTATATTAAAACAGAAAAAAACAGCTGTGCCCTGCTTGCTTTTGCTCTCTTCTTAGACACTAAAGAAAAACTGAAGTGAAAAAACACCCGCTCCCAATTTCCCTGCAGGGAGCATCTTGGAGCAAGTCTTTTGCAGACAAGTAGGTCTCACAAATGAGAAGTGAGGTAGGACACGTTGTCTTGCTGCACAAACTCTGCTGGCTACAGCTAACGTATAGCTGGTAAAATACAGAGGAAACTACATCCAGCCTCTCAGCAAGTCAGTAACTTGACACGTGGCTAGGAAATAAGACAGCAAACGGAGGCTGATTGCTTAGGCAGAGTAGACTCTCACATTATATCCTGTGCCTACGCTCTCATGCCTGCCACGCAAACACAAGAGATGAGCTGCTGAGTCATATCCAGAGGGGCTCCTATTTAACAGTATGTTCAAGGCTAGCTTTTGAGTATGTGTTTTGTCAGACAGGGACAGAAGGGGCCAACTCTGGAACAAAAGGGACATGCAGGTTAGCTAACAAAGACAAACAAGAACTCTTGGGCTGGACCAGTAATATCTTAAATACATTAGTCTTTTCATCTTTATCAGTAACAGGGTGACGACTACTACCTTTTGCTTCCCTCCTGTTTTCCAGCAGAAGTGTCAGTGAACAAGCTGTGGGCTGTGCACATCTTTGAGAGGACAAAATCCAAGCTGCAGTAACAACTGTGATGTGAGGGCTTGCTTCCCTTCACATGCTGTTCTTGTATGCGACAGCCTCCTGGAAGTTAGCAAGCCATGCGGCTCATACCTTGTCCTAAGGCTGCTCCAAGAGGCTCTAAGCCTCACCCGCTAGGTTGGAGAAATAGCCTCTTTATCAGGTCCATATATATCTACAATAGCCCCAGGGACATGCCACTTTTGGCTTAGTAAGGGGCTAATAGACATGCCTGCCCTCCTGAAATCTCAAATTTGTAAGTAAAATAACAAAATCCAGAGCTGTGCTGGTTGTAGATCTGGCATTGCTCATGGATTGACAGCTGCTCACTCATGTATCACACCCCTCGAGAAAGCAGAGCAGCACACTGACAAAGAGCTCTGAGCACTGTTAAAAACACAGGCTAGGTTCAAACAGAAGTTCAGATGGAAGATCATAGAATCATAGAATCATTAAGGTTGGAAAAGACCTCTAAGATCATCGAGTCCAACGATCTAGGTGGACAGGCCATGAGCTGAGTGTCCTAAACTAGAGCTATAATTAGCTGCAGCACAGTAATGCATAGGAGTCCAGATTAATTACTTACCCTACCAGGAGGCTTTGTTTTATTCTGCTGAGCTGTGACAGCACAAAGACCCGAGATGCCTCTCCTCTGGCCCAAGACATAGATTTTTCTCCACCCTGGGCATTGTTCTGTATTCTCTCAATACGGAGTGATGCAAACAGAATTTTTGTCTGTGCTTTAAGGCAGATGTTGTTAGAACCCAGGAAAAACCTTCTAAAAGGTTCTAGAAACTCTGCGTGACAGAAGTTGTCTTTGGGCTTACTCTGCAAGTAGCAGAAAAAGAGTAAGCTGCAGCCCCTGTGATGTGCAGTTCGTTTTGATACATAAGGACATCAGTACCACATGAGAGTGCTTCAAATGAGCACAGTGTGATCATGGGGAACAAAGCCAGATGTGGCCAGGGCTAGATGATTTCTCAGCTCGCTGGTGCAAAAGAAAAAGCAACATAAGGCAATCAGAGCAGCTTCTTTTTGTTTAGTTCTTAAAACTAGTAAATCATACTTACTTTTATTTACTTTTTGGCTGTTCTCAGCCTAGACCATAAGGATAGATTAAATTCTCTCTCTCTTTTTTTTTTTTTTTTTTTTTACACAAACAGCTTCCAGTTAACTTTGCTGTTTCTCAGCACCATCACTAGCATTAAGGCTGTAATGTTTGGTATGCAGATACTGCGTAAGAATGTTTCGATAAAGGAACTTTGCCCTCTTGATTATACTAAGATAACTCAGAATGTATGAAAGTTCACATGCTTTTCTAATTGAAGGTTTATGAAGGTGTATAAACTAACCTTTAATGCAATTTTCCCTTAGTTATAATCAACACTTACATTGCCTTTAAAAATATTCTGGCTGCTACATTTGGACACATGACCATGTTACAGCACTTGAGACAACATGCATGCTCGTGAACCACAGCAAATGCAAGTTAATGCAGTTTAACTAAGCTAAGACCTCTCTTCGTAAGATAATCTGAGTTCAATCTTGGGTTATCATTATTTTTAATTCTTGTTGGGCTGGAGCCTACATTTGATAGTTCACATACAAAACATTTCGAGAGGGAAAGAAAATCTTCTTGTGCCCTCATGGCATGCTACAAAGACAGAAGCAAAGAAGCTGATTCTCTGTCTTGAAGGTACCAAGCTCTCTTCAATCCTTGAATGGCTATGACCGAAGTTGATCTGGCCTGTCAGGAACTGATTGTTTACATTATCTTTACTTGTTTACCAGCACCTTTTCAAAGACAACGACAGGGAGTAAGCAACACAGCTAAAAGTGCACTGCCCACTTAAAGGTCACACAGCATTCCTCTTTCACAATGACAGATTCAGCTAGGTTTGCCTCCTGCAGACAGGTGATCTAGATACCCCTTCTACCCCTCCTACATGGAGGTCACTGAGGCAACAGCTACAGTGGGAATGGCTTTTCAGGGGAAAGTGGTTGGGCTGCCACTGAAATGGCCAATTACATGCAGAAAGCTCAGCAGCCACAAAAACATCCATTAGTGGGGCAGGGAAAGCATCAGCATCTGTGCGTATCACTGAAGAGACTCTTCCATATATGACTAAGTTCTATTTCAGGTGTTGGGTTGGGTGCATTTCTGGATTCCTTGGGATGACCCCACAGAAACCAATCTGGGAAACTAAATAAACTGCTTCCGGCTGTAACCTGCTCCTTTACTAATGATGTGAACAGGGCAGGGCTTACAAGACACAGGCTGCCTAACTGCACAAAGAGCTCAAAGTTTGGTTGTGGCTGATGAAGCATGTTGCAAGTAGCGCACCAGCTCATACTAAGATATTTAAAAAAAAAAAAAGCAGCTGTAAAGCAAGAATTAAAATGTCTGCTAACTGCTTGGAAAGGACACAGGCTGAAACCCAAAGGAGTGGATCAGTCTTAGGAGAGATATAAGAACAGGTATTTGCATCTTCTCCTGTACGTGCAAAACACAAAGGATTTAACCTAAGACAGAATTGGGCTGTCTTGCTATCAGGCTAATTATCCAGGTCAAACAGCAATGAAAAAATGTCATTCCTACAATAACACTAAACCAGAACACCATTTTGTTTTCATTTTTAAGACTGCAAGCTCCTCAGGGCAGTAACTCTCTACTTAAATTTTGTGTAACACAAGACCCATTGAGAACTCTTGCATCAGAGCAACTCAAGTAGTTTTCCCAAAGAGAGGCACTGGTGAAGCAAGGACTGCCAGCAGAAAGAAGATCCTCCACAAGAGTCAGGTTTTGCCACCCCCTCTTAACAAAAGGGTTTTGATGGCACTGCGGGATAGACTTGCAATTTTTAGTGTGTTAACCTGCAGTATTACTATTCTACATTGTCTGATACAGGTTTCTGCTGAAGGGCCTGATCCAGTCCAGCATGTTAGCACAAACCCATCTTCAGCAGTATAATTTATTTGCTGTGCTCTGACCAGGGGTGGCTGAAGTGCAAGCAAACACTGTTTCGTCAGCTCACCTACAGAGGCAGTGACCTTAACCACAGGGGCAGGGCAGACAGCTGGGAGCGGCAGTGTCAAACCAGACAGGCAAGATTCATTGGAAACTCCCTGTCAAAGGCAAATCCTTGATTTTTTTGCCATTGGAATTTGTCAGCCTTAGAGAGCTGTCTTAGAAGTCACATTATAGTCCTGGGAAGAGCTCATCCTGATGGGATATTACAGCCAATTTAGGGCAAGTTTAGTCTGGTATTTGAAGCGATTCTGGGTGCTTTGGTCACTGGCAAGTGCCACTTGCATCTGGACTGTCTTCCAGGGAGGGATATGAGCATATTAAACTAAGCTTCTCTCATAACCAGATAAAGAGCATCACACAGGTAACATCTTTATCCTACCAGGGGACCAAATAATAAACAGTGCCAAACCCCACTTTCAGACTAATACAAAACTCTTCCAGACTAACATGCTGCTCTTACAGACCACATGGAACCTTGTCACAGCCACTGCAGATCACTGCTGTGCATCAGTAGCAGATTACCTTTACAAAGCATCCTTCATTTCAAGTACTTGAGCAACACTGCCCATCAAGGCAGAGTAGCCCCTGCACCTTTTCCAGCCACGCCACAGAAACATGTTGATTCATGATCCTTCATTTCTTTACCTAAGCCACCTGAGACTAGGACTAAGATACCATTACAAGAGGGCAACACTTTGTAAAGGGCTATCAGGCATTTCCAGGAGAGACATTAACCACAGGCCTTCGTAAATAGTTTTTATTATGCTTTGGAAGTTATCATCACACACGTGATCACGACGTAGACAGTTTTCTTAGTGCAAAGTGCTTTGCTGCCTGTTGAACCAGTGTGTAAGCTGTTAGCAAAAGCAGGAAGTCACTTATCAGCCAGTCAGTACTGCCTTAAACACATATCTTTACTGCTACCCACATTGCCTTGCTGTCTGCATTTATAGACTCATATCCACCTCCTCATATCAAGTCCTCATTTATCCCCAAGCATGCACAGCAAAACCTGCACTTCTCTGGTTCTATTTGTGAGGACAAAGTCACACACCCTCCAAGCCTCTCTCAGATTACAGCACATCCTTTAACTGTCCAAAACATCACCCGTTTTGGCTGCAAATCCACTTGGACTCTTCCCATGTGGCTGACTCCTCTCTTTTCCCATTCTCCATCTCCTTTTCTGCCCATGAAGAGTGTGAACACTTCTACTTGCAGGGAAGATGATAGCGGGAGGTGTGGTGGTCCTTCAGGTCAAACTCATCATGGCCTTCCCTGAGAAGCAAACACAAAGTGCAGTCAGAAGTAAACACCCAGGCAGGGAACTCACCCTTAGTCACTGCACAAGATGTCTCCCAGCAGCCCTTAACTAGAAACCTATTCCAAGGGTTAGCTGTGAGGACCCGACTGGCAGCCACGTGGACTGATTACTTAAGATACTTGCTTGTAACAGAAACCTCTGAGGTGCTTTGTGGAAAGGTCTGCTCATCCTTGTCTGCTGGAACAGAAAATTAC
>NW_008824350.1:4047203-4057769 GCF_000699105.1 Pygoscelis adeliae
CTTTCCCTCTTTGAGAGATTCATGTAACCGGTGGCTCATGTTCAGCACCATGTCTGTGATTCCCAGGCACATTAGCAACTCCTATGACAACAGTCAAAATGACAGCCTGCTCCACGCAACTCTGAAAAATAATTGTTGTGGCTAAAATGCAGCGTATTGGCAGCTGTCTTAACCATGCTCAGAAGCAGTGTTGAGTAAGACACAAGCTTGCATCTGCAGCATGCAACTGATACACTTACTCACTTGCCAGACTGCTGATTCTGCTTTGACTGATGTTTGCTGTCTGATACTTTTGTTTGTTTGTTTTGTTTTTAATCATCTAACATTGCCAGTCATATGTTTTCTTACCATTTTCATATGTTCTCCCCCACTCCATTTCCATCTCTCTACAAAAATATTTGCAGGAAATGAGAGAATATACACAAAAGCATCTCTTACTATCCCAACCAGATTCTTAGCATCCTGCTGTCTAAATGTCATCCACCACTAATCTGAGAACCCAGTCAACTACCCAATACTTGAGGCATGAAAAAGAGAAGCCACACAAGCTGTGAGGAATAGCTTTGTATTCAAAGGAATTAACCCTCCAAATCTGAGACATGCAACTTTTTTGTCAAAAATCAAGTTACAGATGTTTAAGAACCAAGACTATAGCTGCTGCAAGGCCTGACTGAGCAAAAAAGGCTCGCCCATACATATTTCAACAAAGATTTTTTTACATGGTTTAAGACTGCAGAGTCTCAACCTAAGAAAAGCCTCAGGAATTTATACTATCTGATCTCCCCTCTTATGGGAATCCAACGCAGATCATACATCAATGTCATTAACAAGCCATAGGAGTCGCTGAACAATGGTCTTGCTTATCCCATCCCACGCAATGCAGCACATCAGCTGCTCCAGAGAACACTCAGACAATGTGCCCAAACATGCACTGGACCAGTACAGACAGAACATTTCTGCCTAGGACCAGTTTAGTCCCTGAAGCCTGGGATAACTACTGATCGCACAAAGTATTTCCATAATGACTAGCATTCAGCTCAGATGTGGGTTCTTCAAATCTTCCCTCCTACTGCCTGCTTTTCTGCCCAACAGGAAGAACAAATAAAAGCACACAAGCTTACCTGTGACCAGCCTCTCAGATCAAGATGAATTTCGAGACTTACCGAAAACAGCGCTGGCAGTAGAGATCTCCGTCGCAGCCATGGCAGCGCAAAGTGGCATCTTCGTTGCAGATACAGCACCAGGGTAACTCATCCTCATCACTGTCATCTGCCCTGGCAAGAGCTGTGGTGGTTGGAGTCTGGCTCTAATTCACAAAGAAAACAGACACACAGTATTCAAACCCCAGCAGAGACAATACAGGACTTTCACTGTAATGTATGATGGCCACAACGGCATCTCACATGGTCCATAGTTCACTCTCTGTTGATCCTATGTCTGTGACATGAACTTGCCCAGAGCCCAAGGATAGGCTCCATATGTATCTAGATTGTTAAATAAAACCCCCAGGTACTCCCTGTCATTTGCTCATGAATCTATGTCACTCGGAAGGTACACAGGTATTCACCCTCATTTAGTGTCTACAGCAATATACACCAACATTGTCCATACTGTGTTAAGGGCATGAAGCCCAGATCTTCTGGCAGGCACCACAGCAATACCAAGTGATAGACAATCTCTGCTGCAAAAGCAAGCGATCAAGCACTTTTGCTGAAAGCAGTTATGTGGGAAGGGAAAGCAGTGGGGAGGTGTTGGGGGGTGTTTTCTCCCTGTTATAGAAAGAAAACTGGGGGACAAAGGAAGTGATTTGCCAAAAGGCCCCTACTATTGATTTGTATCTGAGGTTGGGCCAAAAAGGTCTTCTGAAATCATAATCTAAAATCTATCCATAAGGCCATCTATTGTCTCCTTCTGCTTTACAGAGAACTCTTGTGGAACTGAACAGCCATACACACACTGGGACACAGTGCCTGGACACTGGCAAAGGCAGCTTCCTAACAGAACAGCAATAAGATGGCACTATATTTTAAATCAGTAATCCCAGAAACACAAGGTGGCATACCTATGAGATGGATGTTTTCAATAATGCTTACAATTCAATAATTTCTTCCACTGGGGACAGGCCTGTCAGGTGTCTGTGAATCACAGGTCCATTTAATTCTTGAAATACACATTAGAGAAGGTGTATGTATTTCCATAATAGGCTGGAATCCATTCTGAGCATAGGATATCTTATTACTAATTCCTTCCTCTGATGTTATATGAGAACACAGACAGTCGATTACTATCTAGAGGTTCTATTCTGCATATGCTGAAAGCACTGGCAAACTTCCCACTTATCCTGGTTCAGGCTGTATGCTACTAGATCATGGCCTTCATGGTCTAATTATATTGGTGAGTTAAAAAATCCCTTCTCTAACATCCACCTTGCGAGGTCTATGCTAACTTCTCTGGGTTTAGAGGACACCATCCCATTCAGCAGAAAGCCAGCCTGAAAGCAACTGTATTCCAAGGAGCAATTCCTTTTAAAAGTACAGGGATGACTCACAGCTGTGCTCAGGGCTGGTCAGCCTTGCAGAAGCCACTCAGCTTGTCTGCTCTGCGGAAGCTGGCTTTTTTTTTTTTTTTCCTGCATCAAGCCTAGGATACAGCAAACTTTTGCTGCAGAACTGTACTCTCCTGAGACCCTGGAACATGTCATTTCAAGAGATCCTGACCAGCTCACCAACCTTTTGCTTTGCTTTCTTACGCAGGTTCTGTTGCGAGGGTCCTGGTTCAGTGGTCTGATCTGGAGGAATGTTGAATCCACTTGCTTCATCCAGGGCTGCTTCCTCTGTGAGCTGGTAACAACAGAAAGCAAGAAGCCTCTTGTTTCAAACACAGTTGGGAGCCTCATTCTAGGCTCTAAACCTCCTGCCCTTCTCCTTGCTCTCACGCAGTAACAGGAGATGACAAGTCTGAATACATCTGGTGTTATCCAGACAGGTGTGAGCTTGCTCTGTCTGCACTCTGAACAGTGTTGTACATTGTGAACAGTCAGTGTAGCAGCAGGGGCCTTCAGCTAACACACTCTGCTTTGCAGTGCAGCTATCAGCAGACCCTCAACATCATGCTAATCACGTGCATGTAGTCTGTAATCAGGCAGAAACTTAAACACAGAAAGCTCATGTCTGCTTGCAAGGCAATTCATAGACATTTTAGAGAGAAATCTAGGCATAAGCTGCGCTAAACAGCACACATCTCATCATCCATGTTCTAGCTGGATGGGGGATGAAAAAAGAAGTAAGGAAGTACCAGCAGAGTGGGGTTGGAGAGGAGACACACACCACAAGAGACACTAAGCATGAATGAGAAAGACAATGTGACAGACTAGAAGTAATGTTGTCAATCAATGTAGCTGAATGGCCCATGGGAGCTAGTATTGGAAAAGCACTAGGAGGGGAAGGAATGAAACTCTGCCCAGGAACAGAAACACATCCTTCGCACGCTCACCAGGTAACACAGACACTGGGAATAATTGAGAGGAAGATAAACAAAGCCACAGCTGCCACTTCTGACCTGTTTTAGCACTCTGCAAATGGCTTCCTCCTCAGCCACTTCTTCATCACTGTCAGGGAGTTTATAGGTTTCCAGTGTAACTGCAGGAGTAAGAGACAGGAGACTGTAACCCACACCGGCCTCAAACCTTGTGCCCACTTATGTGCCAGAGACAATCCTTTGTGGTGTGAGCTAGTTTTGGCATTCTGGCTCTGGCACAGACCGATCCCTTTCAGATGGGGACTCCTCAAAAAGGGCGTTACTGTTTGTTTTGAATACTGGAAAAGGGAAGGAAAAAATCCCCAACCAAAACCAGAGCTTTGCTTTTAAAAACTTTGTTAACCTCACCAGAGCATGCTAGAATTATCTCAAAGAAGGATGCAAGACAAAGCAGTCTGACCTTACAGCTCCAGCCTTTACCCTCAACTAAGGTCTTTCATACTGATTTCATGATGAACCAACCTGTACAACTTTGCAGACAGAACCAAATCTCAGTCTGTTTCTTGCAGAACTGAGGAAGTAAATGGATAAGCGCCTCTCAGAAAAGAAATTACTCTGTCACAGGAACTTGGTTCCTCTCTTGGCACTGTATTTTCGTCTGCTACCCACCTTTCTCTGGGTCCTCGCCTCTGAGCACTGCCAGTCTTTTGGCAACTTGTAGGATCTTTTCCTGCCTAGTGTTCTCTTCCCGTAGCTCAGCAGCAGCTTCTGCCAGAAGTTTATTCTTCTCTTCCTCTAGCTGTTTTGGGTCCAGATTTGCAGGGCAAACACGATCTTCACTTTCCCGATTGAGATCATTCAAACTTTGGCTACTAGCAGCTGCAAACAGACACACAGAACATGCTGGTGACTCAGCAGCAATGTTCCTTGGGCACAGACAACACGACTAAAGCAATGGTATGACAGCAGCTTGCTGCTCTCCATTAATCTGGGTAATAATGGGAGAAGGCATGCCACAGTAGGATCCAGACTGTACATGAAGAGAAGAAAGTGAGCTAATCTGTCTTTTACAGTGAGATTACAGAGAAAGCATTGCAGCTAGGAAGATAATGGTATCCCAGATTCCGATGTTTTGTAACAGAGCACAGGTGTGCTAGGAGTAGCAACAGCTCCTCCCCAGGGAAGGGTCACCTTAGAGAAACAGAGAGGAGCAACCTGAATAATACAATCCTAAGAAGAAGGAACCATCTCCAAGCAAATACAATGAAACCCAGTATGGAGCCAGATGGCTGTTCTTGGCCAATCTGGGAGTCATAAGGGGGAGATAAGGACAAACTGGACATCCAGCTCACCTGTAAGCTAGATAGGGAGGCACATATTCCCTGCTCACTATAGCACATACATTATTAGACAAGAAACAGGTCTTTGGAAGCCAAAATAGATACCTTGAGGCTGGACTCTTGGTCTGTAATGCTCATCAATGGCAACTTCCTCAGACAGTTGAGTTAACAGGTCATCTGTCTGCTGGATCAGACTTCTGGTATCAGGAGGTTGGTGTACCTAAGAAACAAGGAGGGCATGGGAAAAGGCAAATGAGAGGAAAGTGGCATACTCAATCAAAGGAAAAGTTTGGTAACCAAGATCACCCTAGGTGGGAGCAGCATAAAAAGATGCATCCACTGATCTTGAGAGTCTCAGCTTACGGTTATCTGGTATAAGACTTTCAGGGCTTCATTCTCAGAGGTGCTGAATGCGCACATCTCTAAAAGCAGTCACCCAAACAGGTGACAAGGCAAAGTGGTGCTGAATGTGACATAGTACATGCTGCCAGGTCCCAACCCCAGCTCTGCCACTACCTCTGATGTAAATAAAGTGCCATTCTCAACAGTGCCAGCCAGCAGCCCCACTGAGGTCTATGATAACAGCTGGGTGTGCAGCACTGCTGAAAAAGGAGCATGAGGAAATGATTTCTTGGGGACCAGATCATTCATATAGGCTTTGAAGGCATATATCCAACTCATTCCTCTACAATCTCAGACTAACACTCTGTGCTTCCATTTCTGGAATAATTAACAGGATTTTGCCCAGCTGGGATGCAGTAACAACTACAAGATACAATTAGAAGGTAGGGCTGATAAGCCCTAAACACAAACAGCTCTGAAAAAGTATCAGACCACTTAGGTAATACAAACAGGTTGAGAGGAGAAAACTTAGCATCTATTGTTAAAAATAAACACATGAACTACATTTGACATAAAGGAACATACTACATTCAAATTGAAGCAGTGAACTGATAAAGGCTAGCCATTTCCTTCTGGAGCAATGACAGAAACAGGAAGCGGAGATTTCTGAAGGGAGCCACCTGGACACAAAAAAGCTGAAGAAGGAAGAACAGCTAACATGCTGGAACACCAGTTATTGTGTCAGCTCAAAATATGTTGCTGGCTAAGAGCTGAGGTAGCTTACAGGTCTGGGAGCCTGCGAAGGAGGATCTCTCCCCTGCAGGACAGCCAACCGGTCCTCCATCTCCTGCGTGGATGGAACAGGTCCCTGGCAGTCCTCCTTCAGGGCAGCCAGCCTAGCTTCGATCTCAGCCTGGGTAGGGATGGACTCTGCAATTCAGAAAAACCCAAGGGAGGAGATTACTCTGTTATTGAAAATGAAAGGCTTCAATTTTTTTTTTTTTAAATTGTATTTCTTTCTGGAATCAGACTCTGAACACCTGAGCAAAAACCTCCCCCAGCCCCTGACGTGAATAAGGGGTCATACTGCAGTGACTCGGAGACTACCCTAAGACTAACTGCTATCCTTTTCTTCCAAGTCCTTGCCTCCTTCACAGTTTATCTCCTAGCCATATGGCAAATATTAGGGTAATGTCATTTGGCAATCAGCTGACTCAGGATACTAGGGACAGGCAGAGAAATAAGTGTCATTTAGGCAGTACAGTCCATTGCTCCTTCATCTCTTAATGTAATCCTAGGCATATCAGACTGAAACCCTCCCCTGCCACAGAATAGGATGAGAGGAAATGGCCTCAAGTTGCGCCAGGGGAGGTTTAGATTGGATATTAGGAAAAATTTCTTCACCGGAAGGGTTATCAAGCATTGGAACAGGCTGCCCAGGGAAGTGGTTGAGTCACCATCCCTGGAGGTATTTAAAAGACGTGTAGATGTGACACTTAGGGACGTGGTTTAGTAGTGGACTTGGCAGTGTTAGGTTTATGGGTGAACTTGATGATCTTAAAGGTCTTTTCCACCCTAAAAAATTCTACGATTCTATGATAATCAGGTAACCACTTTGCAGTGTGTTCTTCCCCTTTTAGAGATCACATACAATTTTTTAAAATAGTTTATTCTCCCACAAGCACCACAAGGCTGTCCCAGAACCTGACAGCTGTGGACTGGGATGAGAGTCCTTTTTCTCCTCTATGGGGCAAGGCTGGTCAGAACATAATCCCACAGAGACTGGCACTGCTGTTGCCCAGGACAATGACCCACAGGAAACCTCCTGCAGAATAGTTTGGCCAAAGACCCTCATTTCATTCTGCTCCTATTGGGCTTGAGACAGGCTTTTACCCCAAACAATGGAAAATGAGAAAGTGATTTTACAGGTAAGATACTGCCCCAAAACTGAGAAGCAGTTTCAAGGGAAACCCCAAGAAGCAAAAAGAAACTGGAACATTAATCTAAAATCATTGTAGAATCTGGCCATTGTGGCAGCAGGACGTGGATGCTTTGTCCAATTTTAACCCTTCAATTCCCTAAAAAAGCAGCCTCTGAAAGCCTAGCACTTCCCCATCCCTCGAGGTTCCATGTTTCCCAAGTAGTAGTGTTCCCACCCAAGGTGTCTCTGGTATCCTCCAAAACTCACTCGGTTTCCTTTCCTCCCTAAGCCTCTCCAGTCTCTCTGCAATAGCTCTATCTTCTTTTGAGAGCCCCTGGTATCTGGAGCCTGCTTGACCCGGGGGTTTTGCAGCTGCCTTCTGTTGTTCTTTCAGCTGGTTTTGCTTAGCCTCAAAAGCTGCAACACGCCTGTGACAAGGATGGAAAAAAGACATGACAATTGAGAACAGGGGTTTAAACCCTGAGATATGAAAACATCCTCTGTGAACCCAAAAGGCTATTTGAAGAACATCGGTGTAGAACAGAACAGAAACCACTCCCTCCTGTACCAGGCTCTCCCATACCAGCACAATGAGGTACTCCCAAGAATAAGGAAAACCTTAGCTCACAGGAGCAGCACACCTGGCACCATTTCCAAGGAGACAAGGAACATTTCACTACCAGGTTCCTGTTTCCAAGCCAACCCTGATCAGTCACAGATAAACATAGGCAGGTGGCTGTTCAGGAGTCTATTCAAAAGAGCATACCGCCCCGCCCCCCCCCCCCCCAAACAAACAAACAAATGAAAAACCCAAACAACAAAACAAAAGCCCCATCCTTAATCTAATTCTAAACAAGCAAATACCCACATCACAACCCCCACTTTTGCTGGTCTCTATAGGGGAAGAGGAGCGAGGGCCTGAAAGGCTACTCTGCAGCAGAAACAACCATCTGATTGGCAAGTGCAACTCACTTTTTGTAGTTTTCTGGTGGTGACCATTTTGCTGAAGTGCTTTGAGATCCCTCTCTGGAAAACAAAACCAACAGTTTCTCTGAACTGAAGATACTGGCAATGCTTCAATCATCTAGTCTCTCAACTCAAGAGGAATCGGTATACGTTTCGCGACCCCCTGGTACAGTCCCTTTCATAACCTCATTAATATGGAAAGTGATCAGCTTATGGAAGGGATTAAGATAACACAGCTGCCTGAGACAGCAGGGGACTTCATTTCTAGTGCTTTGGTCCAGTTGTTTTGCATCTGGACAAAACGTGATTTAATATGGTCACCAGTGACCCAAAGGAGGAGGGGCTGAAATACCCTTGCCTCCCACAGCCTGCGCCTCCCAGTTCAGAGAGCAGGTAGAGAGTAGTTAGGTAAGACTCCCAGTGTAATTAGCTTCCATGCAGCAGAACACTCTGAAAGGAGCTGTGGCATGCAACAAACAGAATTATATAATGCACAAGCTAAACAAAGTGTCACAAAAATTATTATATAACCACCAGTATCATAACAACATCTTCTAGCACACTTGAACACTGCATACCACAAACACATCTTGTGTAACTATCTTCTACTTTGCTGTATTCAGGCTGAGCTGCTAAACTACACACTTACATAAGGTAGTTAGCATATTTTATTCATTCTTAGAAGTCACAGCTACAAACACATCTGTGCTGTGCTAAGGCCTGTCGAGTAATGAATGAATGCAACATTGCTGGACCACTTTCCAAGGTTCTAAGGTTTCAATTCTGAAAGCTATTTGCATGAAGAACAACAATACATGCAGCTTACAGAGCTGCAGCCTACATGTATTATCTACCTGCTATCCAGTCAGGGAGGACTTTTGTCTGCTCTAACTCTACAGAACTGATATTAAACGGATGAGAAAAAAACCCAAAAGAAACATGGAGAAAGGCTGCCCTGTTTTCTTAATGGCTTTGGAGCTGTAAAGGGAAATCAGAAAATTTCAAAACTGAAAGACTGAATACTGTATTTTCACCATCAATAGCTCACACTGTTTTCATGAGCCAGTGCTCCTGAAATGAAGACCTCTGCTAATGAGAGGCTCTTCTCCTTTAGATACCTGCAGAGCCAGAAAATTCTCCACTCACTGGTGAAAATTCCTTGCTATAGGACAGAAGTGAGGAAGAGAGGTAAGAGAAATGCAAGAGAACGAAGAGGACACAGAAGAACTGGTTGAGAGAGGGGTTCTGGTGTACACTTGTGCTCTTGTGTTACTTGTTCACGTGTATAACCCATACTGCTACTGAATTACATTTTTTTGTTTTCAACAGGCAAGCTACAGGTTATGTTTGCAAATTTTTTTTCTTTTAAAAGCATACTGATTTTATGCTAGAAAATTTTAAGTCTTCAGGCTACACATAGTAGAGACCCCTCAACAATGAGGATTTGTGTCACTGTTTGCTCACAGAGCTAATAACACTTTGAACACCTTATTGTCAGGCTGTTCAACTACTACACATCTGAAAAGACTACCAGTGCTTTCAAAAGGGTGTAGATTTCTAGGCAATAACACAGTGGGCTTAACCTGGTCTCAGCTAGCTAAGATATCCACAGGCATTCAGCGTCCATCCATGAAGATTTAAACCTGTTTTTTTCAGACTACTCTGTCACCATAGAGAACAGCATCACAAATCCTGATTCCTATCTTTGGACTGCACAGCTCATGTAACAGTTCAGTAATGGCCTGCCTTGAAACTCCGGGGTACAGGCAGCGTGCGTGCACAAGTGCAAGGCACAGCTCTCACGCAGAAATCTGCAACACAACATTGGGATGCAAAATGAAGAAACAAAGCAGGACACTGTCTTTGGGTGAGGAAACACTCCCGTCTTACCCAGTTAGTTTTCCATGACACTGCTTGCACACCTTCTGCTGAGTGCTTCCACAGCGGGGAACAACAGCACTGAAGCTAAGGCAGCCTGAGCAGAACGACCGTCCGCAATTCTTGCATCCACACTGCGGAGATACAAGAAAGGGGCAGGACAGGGCTTCATTACCTAGTCACCATACACACCCCATTGCTCTGGCTGGCCATATGGAGGAACAATGCCTGTGCCAAGGTGCACTAACGATAACGCTGGGGTTATGCTGATTTTTTAAGAGAACTGTATCGTTAGCTGCTGCTGAAGATATGGAGACTCGAAAGCCTTCGAGCAGCAGCACATAACTCCTGCTAGAAGCAGAGACACCATTTCATCGCATAGTACAATAAAGTGTGTCCGTGGGGAATTCTCTGCGACAACGACCGAATATTGCATTAGAGGGATGACACCTAACGACGATTTTTTTCCCCTATTTTTGCAGTGATCGCACATATTTAAAGACATCGGCACCACGAGAGCTCCGTGAGCAAGCACGGACACCACCACTACGACGCTGGTCGGGAAGCGTGCCTCGGCGCCGAGAGAGGCAGGCTTCCCGCTTCCCCCATCAGGCCCGCGCACTGCGCGGGAGGCGCCCGCGG
>NW_008824350.1:4058619-4065428 GCF_000699105.1 Pygoscelis adeliae
TCCCCTGCGCCCCTCCTCGCCAGGAGGGCACATAGGGCGGCCGGCCCGACGCCGCGGGGTGGGCGCCGCCTCAGCCTCCCTGCCCCTCGGGGTCCCCCTTGCCCCGGCCTAGCTCTCTTTCTGGGATGTTCGCTGTTCCCACAGTAGCGAGAGGCATCGCCGCTCTTGAGGTGGGAGACCGGCAGGCTGGGCGCTTCACTGGTTTCTCGTTATGTCGTTAAGCACTTGCTCACGACAGTTTCAGTATGGCATCGCTGCCTCGTACGCTGATGTGTGCCCTACTCCCTGCACAGCAGACGTAGTTGGTAGGGTGTTGCCTTTTTGCCCCTTAGCTGTCGTTGGGTGTTAATAAGCGTATTCTCTAACACTGACAGGGTTGCGCTCAAGTTATTCTGTTTTTTCATCTTAAACCTGTGGTGAGATCCTGGTTCAGAAGAGCATGAAATCGGCTGAACTGCAGAACTCCAGTTATCCCCGGCCAATACTTCTGCCAGTGTTTGTTTGCATGCCTTCAGAAGTCAATGACCTACCGTGTTTGTAAAAAAAGTTACTGAGTGTAGTTCGAGGTACCATTGGTTCCCATGAGTCATCCTGTTAATTGTGCGGGTTTGCTATTACGTTTTGCATCCTTTCCAGTTTAATAGATAAGTCCACACTGTAAAGGCCTGCATAATTAAATTAGGAAACTGCTTATTCAAGGAAGTAAGACTCATTAATATCAGAACAAAGCTAAATTCAAAGGGAAAAAATTGGGGTCTCCCCACTCAAGCTTTTGGTTTTTTTTTTAATGGTAAAGAGCATTAGCGAGACAACTGTATAAAACTGGGAAGCTAAACTTTGCACCTGTCCAGCAATTGGAAATTCCAGGTACTGTAGGCATAAAGCAGGGAATCGAGACAAATATAAAACAGAATTTACTCAAAGACAAGACTTAATCTGATGTTGTCTTTGCTATTGAGCTGGTCAATGGGAAAAGAGGAAGAGGAAATTTCAATCTGAATGCTACTGATGGACAGGTGTAACTTGGAGTGCTGCTCTTTAATACAAAAATACGAGCAGCGACCCAAAGAACCTTCTTATCCCGAGAGCACCACCAACAGAGGTGCACGGGAGGGTGCAAGACAGTTAAAGAAATTGAACTTACCTGTTTGGGAACACTTCGGCTGAATTTGCCGGATGGAACTGAGAGTCGTGACCAGGGCAGGAGAAGACCTCGCTTTCCCGTGCCTGAAGAGGAACGAGGCACGTTCCCGTTCCCCTGCTGGTGTCCACCAGAGGGGGCCCGGCTCCCACAGTTCTTCAGCTCCTGCACCAGAAGGCCATTTGGCAGCTGAACAGCAGCAGTTTTCTTTATTTTTTCTCTAGCCTGCAGATGTTTCCCATGATAAAGGGAACTCCGATTATTAAAATTCTATGCGACCACTTAGCTCATAAGGTTTTCTATTTCTGCTTGAAATGTAGGAGAGGTTAAATGGTCTTTGGTTCGTATGTCTTCTCCTTGCCAAACTCAGTTGTTGTACAGTAAGTTGTACATTCTCTGTCCTACATAGTTATAGCTGCAAGTGCGGTGTTCTTCTCTAACTTGCTGTGAAATTGTGCCCCAGTGTATTAGACTTGGCCTTGATAATCTTGGGGCTTGATTACTATAATGGAATGCATCTAGAAGTAAAACTTTTGGTCTGAAAAAGTTCAAATTAATTCAAAATGTGGCCGTTTGCCTACTAAATCTCCCAGGTTGTAATGTTTCTCCTTGCAGTTCAGTGTGATAAAAAGGGCAGATCATCACCACAGTGAAATTGAAAACTGAGTTTCAGTACTCTCTTGCTGTTTCAGTGGGCTTGTTTTCTTCTAGATGAGGAACCAACTGTACTATCAGCATGCCAAAAGCTGTCCTTATTTTCTGTCAGGCATTGGGGGTCTAGTCATGCAAGCAAGCGTCATCTCAACCACAGTTATTTACTTATGTAAGGGAAATGTGTTTTAAATTAAACACAAAAAAAGACCTATGAGTAGTACATCTTTTGTGTGTTTCTGTAGTGCTTTATTCCAGGCTGTTTTTCCCCTACAGCAGTTAATTGGCAGCTCTCTGTTCTGGTTCTTACAGATTACAAAAGCACACCACTCGAAGGCCCTTATTTGCCTCCCAGATAGGAACCTGGACAGTCCCAAACCAGATAAGATTGGAATACATGGACACAAACACTCTGGTCTCTTCTACACGCACAGGCTTGTGGACGTGGGTCTCTCTTAGCACAGGTCTGGTTTTGTATGCAATTAAGATAATACCTGTTTGTGTCATGAGGTATGTACAAATATGGCAATACACACATATATTCATCACTGCTAGATACCTCTGTTTTTTAAGGTTAAATCCTTAAATGTTGGATTTCAAAGGTGTGTTAAGTGAATGCTGAACTTTCATTAGAACCTCTCAAAATCCTCCTATGGTGGTATTTGAATCCCAAACTTTTGGCTATACTGTCTATTGTGTCTACCGGCTGGTCACTCTTAATTCATGTATCTCAGAATATGAATGTTAATAGCAAGCTTATTTATATATAAAGCATTTTTATATATGGGCAATGCCTGTTGTGGGAGGATTATTGTCTGTTAGATGCAAGTCCCCTTACACTGTGCAGTTGGGTACACCTAAGCTCTTAGCAGGGTTTTTGAATTCTACAGCTTCTCCATTTAAGATTCACAACTAACTGTGGGTGAAAATGAGTAGCAGTCATTATAAGAAGGATGCCATTCATCAGGATGTTTTGTATCTTGCATTTTCCTGTTTGGTGGGCCACTAAAGAGGAGACTGCTGGCAGGAAACCAGAGATTTTAGCAATAATTAGAGGAAAGCTGAAGGTTTTGATATCTGCAGAGGGTCAGGAGGTGGTTTGGAGCATGTGTGGAAGCTCCAGCTAACGTGCATATCCCTTAAGGAAAATGATTAACAAGGACCCCTAACAGAACTCATGAAAAGCTGAACCTTTAGATCTCAGACTGAAAAGCCTTTCCTATGAAAGAGAGATTCATCACATTATGTTTCAGCCTGTCTGTACATTCAGGAATGCATTTCTACATCATTACTGTTGAATTCATGTTTTCAAACCAAATGAGATTGGAGTCTTTAGCCAGGCTGTGTGTCCTTAGGGCCTACAACTTGCCGGCAGGAAGGGCTTGCTTACAAATAAAGCACTCTGATCAAGTCACCTTGCCACGTCTCAGACTCCTACTTAAAACCGTATTTCTAGGGACAGGTTGCAAGACTAATATTCCTATATGCGGTACATTGCCGTTTCAACATGTTGTTCATGCTCCTTTACCAAATATGGGTGAACATCTAAAACATTGGACCTATGTAGAGCCCCACATCAGGCCATGGAAAGGGAATCTAAAGTAATACTCAAGATGCAAAGCTGTTCAGCACTGTATATTAAAAATAGGGACCCATTCAACTTTGTATACAGTAACAGTTGTCATGGGGTTATTACTTTTGTACTTCTGTGAAAGTCCTCAGACTCAGGGAGAAGAATTAGCTGTTGTACAGTCAGAAGTTGAGGTTAAAAATAGAAATAGAGTTTAATTTCCTCTCATGCTGCTGAAATTGTTAGATCCTCCAAAAAGGTGCCCATCTAAATAGTGAGCCAAATTAAAGGAATACTTTTTATAGCCAGAAGACAGAGCTTGTAAGAACTACAAATATTTATTGCTGCGCATGCTACCATGATGCAAGCGAGCTCTAGACCCTCATGTCCACAACTTATCAATTATCATTCTTCTGAGGGTGAAAATTAACCAGTGCTTAAAAAGGAAAACATTACAGATCCCCAAAAAAACCCCAAAACCAGAAGTCAGCATAATTCAAAATTTTCTTGGCTGCCTTCCTAGCACTAGGAAAGCAAACTGGCATTTTCTACGTGCTCTTCTTCACAAAGGCATAATTGCAGCAAGAACTTTTATTATTTATTACATTTTGGCATCTTCCAGTTTGGCACTGGCATTTAGTTTTGAATACATCAAGTCAAGGCAAAGCGTTAGCTGTCTACAGCGGCGATTTCTTTCTCCTCTTCAGACGTCTCCTCAGGGGTGGAAGATTTCTCTCTACAGACTTCACACCTGATATGTTCTCCAAAGTTACTGGCTCCATTTACATTCAATGGACTTTGCATTAGGTTTTCAGGCCTCATTTTTAACAAATAGTTTGGTAATACCCCATGGACAGTTTCGATACTTGACTCGGGCCACAGCAAAGTGGCAACAATATGTGCTTCACTCTGTTCTCTCTCCTGCGCTTCTTGTTCTTGCCACTCTTAATCGTTTCTTTAGTTAAATCTGTTCCCTGACCTGGTTCATCTCAGAGAGGAGTAGTGCAATTCTTTGAGTTGAGATGCTATACAAACATCCCAGATTGCACCTTCAGTGTAAAGTGGTGATTTCCAGGCTAAGCTAAGGTGCCTATATGAACTGTATAAGTGAGGCTGGCTTCAAAGCATAAACAAACATGTGTCTGAAGGTTTTTCTGTATGCACACTGGAATGCACATTAGGGTTGGGTAATAACATTTGTCACAATACAGGTTAAAGTTGCTACATAGCCCTATTCTGAAATTTTTATGGGCACAGTTTCTAACACTAGAAGTTCTTGAAAATCTGCTTTCATAGTTTCAGTTCTGCCATTGTATTTTGCCATGCAACACCGGCAATGGGAATACTGTAACAAAAAGCTTGTAGTCTCAGACAGAAGCATCCCATGCGCAGGAACATTTTTGTCCATAATTTACCACGCAAATTACACCACTGTAGATGTAAAACTAAGAGATCAAGCTTCGAGCTTGTTAAAGGTATCAGGGAGCTATATTTTTTGCTGAAATTGGTGGCATCTTGACTTACCTGTGGCTATCTGGTCTCTTACTTTCATTCTGTATTTTCCAACTCCCATCTGTATAGTACTACCTGCCAAATGTATAACTCATCACGAATCCGGGCAACTCCCAAACTATATCACTGTGAAATTCAACCAACACAAAGTTCCCAGTGGAAGTAAAGTCTGCAACCTTCTCTGTCCCACAATAAGGGCCAGCTGCAGGTGTTGTAGGTCGGCTTCCATCATGTATGAGCAAGTAGTCATAGATGCATCTGTCACTATCTTCCAGCTCAAAGGATAACATTTTGAGAGATATCTGGAGAAAATACAACCAAAGCACTTTGCTTCCAGTTATATCCTTTTCTCTTACCCTTTGTAGGTAGCAAGCACAAATAGTCTAAATTCCTTATGTGCAGGCACTGTTTTTATTCTGTATTTGCACCACATCCTGGTCCCATATTGTAATGCAAATTAGTAGCAAATTATTTGCTTAGTTCATCAGCATTTGGATTGGAAGGAGAAGCAAGGGACAAGAGTGATCTTGTACACTTTAAATTCTTTTCTCTAGAGAAATATAAAAACAGCACCTGTGCAATGTTTCAGTTTTCTAGTGGGAACTCTGACCTAGGGATTATTCTGAACAATACCTACTGGACAAGCTAAATTCGTAAGAGTTCACACGCGTGTGTAAAGGTTTTCCTTTGCTGAACACCTCAGAGACCAAGATCCAGCACAAGTTCTTAAACTGGATTTTTGTGTTCAGATTTTTACTCTGAGAATGCCTGCTCAAAAAGTGACATTACAACTGTTATTCTCCAAGGCAAAAAAAGATTCCATTAGAGAACACTGATGAAACCCACAAATGAATTCATCTATGCCTTACCTTGTATCCTACTGGAGAACTGATGACCCAGAAGCATGCTTGGTTTTTGGGGTATTTATTGGGGTAGTTTGGAGAGGTGATGACTCCATTTGAATCTGTGAAAGTATCTCCACAATTCACTGAGGAGTAAAGGAGAAAAACAGAGAAAGGCATATTAGCAAGTATTTTGGCAGTAGAAGTGAGCTTGCTTATCATATTCTTTCTTCAAGCCAAGAAAAAATGTGCTGCCATGAAAATCTACTGCTGAAATATTTTATTTCTTTGCTTAGTATTTGTATCAGCAGCGGTACTGAAGGAACTAAAAACATGGCTGCTAAATAACCTTTGAAGGACAGGGAACAGCTGCATCTAAAGCTGTATCTGTCGTTACAATTGAGTGTTACCATATTAGTATAGCATTCCAATGGTAATAACTTACTGCACTTTCAGAAAAGAATTAGCTCACGTATTCAAGATTGCATCATTAAGCTAGATCTAATGCTATCTAGAAATTACTCCATCAAGACTAATGCAAAAAGAGTAAAAATGACACATTTCTAAGACTTCTTCAATTTATGCTTTAAAGAAGTTTGCATTTTCAGTTGAAATAAGGCAATAACAAGTTCTTTGGGCTACTGCCTTCTAACTGAAAGCATGTTGCAGCACAACAGAATTTTATCCAGCAGTCCATAATGCTTTTGTATGTTCGTGAAACAGACACCCCTCAAGTGACTACAGTAAGCACTGTGTTTCATGTAACATAACAAAAGGCTTTAATTCAGAAAGTGTAAGTTACCCAAGGTTAGTACCTCTCCCATTACCTAAAATGCCACAAAACCTTGAATAACATATTGCCCAGATACTAGCTTTACATCGCACTGGTTGAGATTTTTTGTCGAGTTCTGCAGTCTTTGTGCTCTTTGGCTGCACTGCTCCTATTAGTTACAGTCGTTGCATTGTTTTTATTTAAAGAAATCATTCTAAAGATGTGAAGAAGCCTAGCAGAGGCTCTCAGAAGAATGTGAGTGGGTTCTCAGGATTACTAACATGAGACCCATGCAACATCCCATTTTCTGTTTCCTACTGA
>NW_008824350.1:4065487-4075708 GCF_000699105.1 Pygoscelis adeliae
CCTGCTGACCTTCAGCCCCATCATTGCCGAGCCTTCTGCAATAGCAATTGCTATGGAAGTGTAAAGAGTAACACAGAAAAAACCTACTCTGGAGTACATGTTCAAAATTTTCAGTTCTTCCATACAAATACTATTAATGCTGTTCTCCAAGCTCTGTAAAGGAGTGTTCATACCCCTGTTGTAGGAGGCTCTGAATCCTGTGGCTGTAATGCTCTCATCACTTGCAAACTCTACCAGCATTGTCGATCCAGATGCCACTAAGGAGGGCAGTGGCCCCTTCCCACAGTATTTGTCCAGCAAGACAGGGGAATTCTTGCTGTTTCCGTTGTAAATTTTTATATAGTCAGAAGAACAGTCTGAGGAGGGTTGGAGATCAAAAGCCTCAAACTGCAGGAAAATCTTGAGAAACAAGAAAACAGATGTTGGGTTTAATGCTATATACAGGGAAAGATTCAAACCACCTAATTGTTATGAAGTGAACGTATTCATTTTACTATCCATGTATCACGGAAATTTTACTTTTTGTACAAAAAGAGCACAGAATTTCACCTAGCTACCCTGTTACTGAGCCCAGTGATTGATGTTTGACTATTGCTTGTCTTTGAAAAGCCATCCAATCTTAACTGGATAAAAATCAAGTTAAATAATGCATCTGATAGTCTTAATAAGTCTTATGAAAATTGTTGAGACTGTCTTTTCATTCACTGTGTAACAAAATAAATGTCTTGGTCCATGAAAATGACTCCCAGAGGGTGGTCGTAATAATGAAATAATGCTGTGTAGCCTTGACACTGTGGTTCAAACCTTTTTTCTGCTAAGAAAAATTACCTTACTTCGACGGATGCGGATCAACCACAGGCAGTTGCTATTGTTCGGGTATGGGGATGGGTAATTGACAGAGGAGAACGAGCCTTTGGATTTAGGCAACACAGAGCTACAGCAATCTGAAGGGAAGAACCAAACAGTGTTGAAGAGAATGAAAACTGCACAAAAATCTTCCAGAAACGCCTGACAAGTCCCTCCAACCATTTGCAACAGCCAAGCTTGTAAAAGAGAAATGAATTATAATGCTTACAATTGTGTTAATGTTCCTAGTGTAAAAGTTATTCAGAACCTGCAAGTGAAAGTATCTGCTTCAGCTACTAATGTTTTTTTTTAAAGACAGTAGGGCTTCACTCACATATTTTAGTTTACTAAAAAAGGCCTGGATCTTTCATGAAGTTCCTTAACCTCAATCACGGGAGTAGTTTCAATGACATCAGTACGTCAATTCCCACCAGCAAATGTGTGTGTATTCGTAAGCATATGCAAAAATCAAGATTGAAAACTAGATTCTGTCAAAGCAAAGAGGGGTAGTCACTAGGGGAAAACAGTAACAGAGAGCACTGCAGTCAAGCTACAGACCTAGTGACAGATACACAAAGTCTGATCTCATCTGTCTTTCATCTTTCCACATGTAGTCTTCATTTATTGCACTATGTGTAACTCCCCAAATTACAAAATATGAATATATGACACCTGAACATATGAATTTATGACATTTCTGTCTTGCTCCCTACTTTCCCTGAGACAACCGGACCTTTTGTCCTCTTTTTTTAGCCCCTGAGTTTTTCTCCTTTTTTTTAAATTTAGCCCTTTTCTTCCAAAACATACAGATCTAATTATGAAATTACATAATAATGGTATTGAGGTGTGATTCATTCCCAGCCCCGCTACCAAGAATAAATATCATGCACTATCAAGAATAAATATCATTAAATACTTGTTATCACTCTCTTTAGAGACCATGACAGACACTTAAATTATAAACTTGTCTTATCTGAAGTTAAGAATTTGGGAGGAACCACTCAGCAATGATTTCTGTACCTAACTATCCAACTGAAGGAACGCTGATTCACACTAATTACTGATGTTTATTTAACTAAGTTCTAACACAATTCAGAGTGGAATTTGGTACACTAATATTTAGGTCATGTTAATGCTTCTTGCTGTTTTCGTGGAGACTAATTGAATAACATCTCAGAAAAGTCAAATTCTGTATAAATCAATTAGCCTATGTACTGGGAGTCGAGGCAAAAAACGTGCGTTGCAGGAGCACATCTGGTGTTTTACCTGTGTTTTGTGCATCTCAACTGAAGAGTTCCTGCTAGAGAGGAACGCTTGGTATTTTTAGACCTTAAGATACCACAGTGATGAGTTAAGAAATGGATGGGGCAAGGAAGGAGATAACTATACAAAAAGCCTGGGGAATTCCCCTCAGAGATGTTCTGATCAGCCTAAATGGCACACATACTTACAGCCCTGCAGTCATTTTCTAATTGAAAGAGATCACAAACCTGCTGGTACTACAGATGCACGTGACTCTCAGCTATAATCATGGCTGAGGATAGCTTACATACTTTGCAACCTTCAGAGCTTTCCCGAAATGAGAAGTTGACAGAGGTAGCAACCGTGATTTCTCTGATGGGTTTTGCTTATGTCAAAGAGCAGGGACTAGATGAGGATAACTCAGAATGACAGTGAATTATTGAAAGTAAATTGTCCTTTCCAAGAAGGCAGCAGCTTGGCATAGGGACAGGTCTGTTTCCACACGCATACCAGCCCTCTTGTAGGGTGAGGAAGAGACGTATTGAAAGGACTGCGGGCTGAGTTCCTTTGGGGGATGTCTGACAATGCCTACAGACATCAGCTGTATAAGGATTCACATGCCTTTTATCCACAGCACTTACTGCACTTGTAGAGCTTGTTGATTTTAGCTACATCCAAGTTACTCAGCCCTTCTCTCTGCCCAATGGGTATAGAGGGGTCAGGAACTGGTACAATAGTTGGTTTCCCTGGAGCGCTGGAGAAGTCATACCTGCAGAAATAAGGAAATCACATTTCTAGATCACTTCTCTTAAACAGTGAAGTTGTCTAACTGCATAATCATATTCATGTATCACATGCACAGAATTTCAATGGAAAAGGGCAAGAAGCTTCTCAGAGACCAGTTAGTCTTCCCTGAAAAGGACCAGCATGGCAGCCATTTTGTGTGCAGCAGCTGAAAGCAAGAAACAAGAAAAAGCTGCACTGTCCTGACTGAGGAGAGCTTTCACCAGTGTCCTGGCAAAATGAACTGAATCCCACCTTCATGGTTCCAGAGGCAGAGGAGCAGGCATAGTTCTGTCTCAGTTACTAATTGTTTATTTGCTATCTGCAATTTCCTGCCTCCTGCTAGACAAGTTTTATTTCATGGGTTTGTTTAGCAGTTGTTACTTGCTAGTGGAAATAGAGAAGGTACATGATACAAGCTTGTACATTATGAACTAAAATGCAACCTTAGACAATGTTCCCAGATAAATATCAGGCAGCACACAACATCTTAATGATATAAAAAAACTCCATCTTTCTTCTGTCTGTACCTAAATATTGTTGTCTATGATCAGCTGTTACTACGTTAATGAAATCATTTAGACTTCAGAACTGTTTTAGATCAGCGACTCAGTAGAGTTTGGACCACAGCCCTGTCAAAGCTGTCTAGCAAGAGACAGGAGTACAGTGAAAGAAAACATCCAGATTTTTTCTTCTATCCATATCAACTCTGTTTTCCAGGAATACTGCTGACAAAAGAAGTATGCTCACCCTTAATTACATCCATTCACTCAATTTTAAGTGAACAGCAAAAGTTATTCCCTGCGCAGAGAAATTCCTTCTTCCTAGATCTCAGCAGAAGATCTGAAAGCCATTTGCTCCTTTGAAAAGACATCTCAGAAAACAACTTACGCGCCATAGTGCATCACTGAAGAGTAGTCATAGGGAAGGCCCAGATTTTTGGAATTCACTTTTCCAAAGTTCCCTTGTTCCCCTGTAAGGTAGGAAAGCAACATTTCAGTCAGAACAATTATTGCTGCTCTAATAGTAGACCTCCTGCTGTCATAATGCTAAGAGTAACTTAGGATACAAATATTTCTTCTCATGAGATCTTGGGTCTATCAAAACCACCAGAGCCTTTTGAAGCTGTGCTGGTTTTGGCTGGGACAGAGTTAATTGTCTTCATAGTAGCTAGTATGGGGCGATGTTTTGGATTTGTGCTGGAAACAGTGTTGATAATTAACACCACTCTGTTGTGTTAACAGGGATGTTTTCGTTACTGCTGAGCAGTGCTTACACAGAGTCAAGGCCTTTTCTGCCTCTCACACCACCCCACCAGCGAGCAGGCTGGGGGTGCACGAGAAGCTGGGAGGGGGCACAGCCGGGACAGCTGACCCCAACTGGCCAAAGGGACATTCCAGACCGTATGACGTCATGCTCAGCATATAAAGCTGGGGGAAGAAGAAGGAAGGGGGGAGACATTCAGAGTGATGGTGTTTGTCTTCCCAAGTAACCGTTACACGTGATGGAGCTCTGCTTTCTTGGAGATGGCTGAACAACCTGCCTGCCCATGGGAAGCAGTGAATGAATTCCTTGTTTTGCTTTGCTTGCGTGTGTGGTTTTTGCTTTACCTATTAAACTGTCTTTATCTCAACCCATGAGTTTTCTCACTTTTACTCTTCTGATTCTCTCCCCCATCCCACCAGGGGGGAGTGAGTGAGCGGCTGCGTGGTGCTTAGTTGCCGGCTGGGGTTAAACCACGACAGAAACCCATGGGAACCCATTTTCACTCAGTCTAGTAGGTTTCAGAATATAAACTGAATCAAATAAGTAAAAGTTTTTATATAATCAATGAATCCATTCCACTCTTCAAGTAAAGGTATTTATCTGTCCATCTTCATTAGGGTGTCTCCAAATATATTTCAGTGCATTATCTTGAACATTATAAGCATCCAACCTATGTCCCCAAAGCTGCATCCATACCTTAAGAGGGAAATCTGGCTGATCACCTAGATCAACAATTCAGAGGTATGTGTGGGTGACCACTAACGTGTCTTGCTGAGTCCTTCCACCAAAGGGTTATAAGACCACAAAAGAAAGGGATACAGTTTGCCTGTTACTTGCACCAAAGGACATGTTATCAGCCATGTTCTGGCTTTGCCTCTGGTCAAACCCATCAGCAGTGACTACAGTGAGGTGATATGACTCGCATGAAGTCAGGGCACTCAGTAAGATCAGCTAGAAACATTCTGTCTGAATATAGCTGCTGATATAGCCGCTCTCATCATAGCTGCTGAGGATCTCATAATTTTTCATCTGTTTAGCCTTAAAAAGCCCATATAAGTGAGGTAAGAAAGCATTACACTGATACAGGACTGGGGCCCAGAGACACAGACAGGAATTCATGCCACCTAGCTTTATTTCTCTAAGTTAGGCACTGGAGCTATTCATCAAGGCTCCCAGGATAGTCGGAGGAGAGGGAAAGAAAGAGAGACACAGCTGGAGGGAGTTTCATCTGAAGGCACCTATTTCTCTCCACTGACTGGAGAGCATGAATACAAATTGCACCCTGGGTCTCTTGTCCATGGTAAGACAGGCAAGCAAGCAATGTCAGCGCAGGGAGCTGAATGCAGTCAGCCTGGCCTTGAGGCTAATGCCCTAACCACTGAGCACTCCTTTCCAGTTAAACATCTGTACCTTCATTATTGTAACTAGTGGTTTGTAAACCACAAACCATCTGGACAAGAGTTCAGCATTGGACGCTTGTCAGAAAAATCTCTGGAGTCTGCACAACTTGGCTGGCAGGCTTGCAATCAGAGCCAGTCTCTTCCAGTAATGTCCTTCAGCACTGGTCCCAGTGAGGGCTAGGAAATGCAAAGAGAAGCTTCAAAATCCTGAATTATAGAAAGTTTGGGGATAAACATGACTTTGGAGCTTTTCATAGCTCAAAAACTCAGTTAAGGCTCAAACTGGTTCTCAACAGCATTGGCTTTCCTGACTCTGTTAGGTTTTTATCTCAGCTCCTCTTATCTGCTATACTGCCTTCAGAAAGAATTATCAGCAAGTGCACAGCTTCTTTTGAGGTGATGAACAGAGAGCACAGTTCAAATGCAGTGAAACATTTAAGCATATGGCTACTGTTTGGCACATAAGTGCTTCGCTGAATTGGTTTGCTAAAAAAAGAAAAAGTGACAGCAGCCTGGCTGGACAGAGGCACTGCCAGAAGACTAGCATCTGCCTCATCACATGCCAGAGAGATTTGGCTGTCTAGACCTGCACACGTGTGGGGACTTAACCCATCTTTTCCACTCTAAAAAAAAAATCTACCTCTGCCAGAATCTAAGTGTAATCAAGCAGAAGAGCTGAAAAGGAAGCTTTGGCTGAAGACTCTGAATAGGTTTTTTCCCCAAAAGTTTGGGAAAAACAAGCTAAGTTTCAAGTGGCTAAGTGGACAGCAAGCGATCAGGCTGCATTTTGTTAAAACAAAGAAGTAGGATGGCTTCCAAGGTGAATTGCTGGGTAAAAACAAAACCCAGCAAACATCCACAGTACTGCAGTCCTGGCAAGAGAAAAACAGCTTGTGTGGGAGAGCTGGGAAGCTGCAAAAGGTCTTGAGGTCTAGTTCTGCACCACTGAGGTCAGGGGGAGCTCTGCCACCAGCACTGTAACAGCAGCATGTTTTTACAGGAGATGTACACTAACAGTCCTCACGAACATAGCTGTGTTTCTTCATTTCCTTTTCCCTGCATATCTTTGGTTTTTCTCCCTACAGTGCTTGTGCTGCACACACTCTGCATTCTACCTCCCCTGTCACGCCAATCTTCTCAGCCTCCACTCCTGGTGAATGCTGTTAAAACACTGAAGATATACCCCATATCCTTTTGCGTAGTCTTGTCTTCTTCACCTCTTCCCCTTCTTTTATCCTTTCATGATACTGTGCCTGAATCAGAGCTTGGTTACATCTGTCTCCTTTAGGAATGATGACATCTGAACCTGTGGACTTGCCCCTGCAAAACTAGTGTAAGATTTTATGTGTGTCTAGTACCTTTGGTATAACTTCATGTTTTCAAGTCCTCTTTCCTAGCACATCCTTTGCTAGCATTTCAAACATGGCACACCCTTGTTGTACAATGGCAAACAATTCATAGCAAAATTACACCTCCACACCAGAGCTGAAACCTCAATAAAGAACAGCACAAATGGAATTTACTTAGGATATCATGGGAATAGCTGAAAAAAGTTTGGAGAACAGTGTGTTAGGAATTTGCAATAAAAACAATCAAGTTCCATCTGGAGAAAACGATAGATATATTTTCAGCTGTGCATGACATTGAAGAGTTGAATATCTTACTTGTTGAAGAGACTTATTAGAATTTGGTATTCAATTGTCCCGCCTCATTTACTATTATTTTATATAATGACCTAAGTACACTATTATCTTTTTACAATTGTTGTGGGTTGTCCAGCTGTCTCATCACTGTCAGACAAATGATTCCTTGCATCCTTTCTTCCCCTGCTTTCCTTCCATGTACCACTTTCTCGCTTTCCCTGGGACCTCCTACCATTCTGTCTACCCTCCCCTCCCCAGAGCCTGGACGTCCGTATATGCTCCCATGTTCCCAGCACACAGATCAAGGGCACATGCCCAAATTATTTATCCTGCATTCCTTTCCCTAAATAACATCCACTTGTTTTCCCCCTACAGATTTACCAGTCCTGATTGCTCCCCATTGCTCCTTCTTTTCATGGCAGTGTATATTATTCTCTCCCCAAGGAGGAAATAATTGCAGTCCTTGCTCTCACATCATGCCAGGTCCCAGAATTTTGCAAATGCTAGTGGTTGCATGTGCTTCCATTCTCTCCACATTGAGTCCCTTGTTCATCTACATTTTAGGCTATGTGCATTTCACTCACTGCCAGTGCCAAGATGCCTACCTGCTGCCTTCCTTATTTCCATGGCTTTCCCTGAGATAGAGTTGCTGTGTGATTCCCCATCATGATCTCTGAACATCGTCTTTCTCCTCACCTCAGCTAAAAGTCCCATAGTCTTGCCTCCTGGCCAAGTCTTTTCTACAACATTTTGCGTTCCTGATGCTCTTGGTATTTTGGATATATGAGGTGAGTCTGGGCTCAAGATGGCAATCAAAATAAGAACGTAGAGCTACTTTTAGGCTGCATCTGCCTTGGAGGACCACACTAACGTAGGTGTAGCCACAGAAATTCCCCTAGTACAAACACTGAATGAGAAACTCCATCACACTGAATGCGCTGCTGCTGCTGCAATTCAGCCAGCATTAATCATGATTCTTATTTGCATTGCTGTTCACAGAAGAAACATTATCTGAAAGTGTATGTTTTCTCTTAAGATTTAGTGGACCTACCTGCCACAATGTGTTCCCACATAATCTTGACAAACCTGTCCCGATCACTCCGTGCCTGTTCATGGATGAAACCCAGTGCATGGTTCATTTCATGCTGAATTGCTCCTTTATCCATGCAACCATTTTTCACCAGGCCTACTGCTTGACGTCCTCCGATTTTTCCAAAGTAAGACCAGCAGCTAAGAATAGGCAATCAATAACCAAAATGATCACATTCAGCCAATACAAAGAAATAGATGTACTGATTATGCCACCAAGGGCCTCCAGATGTGCAGCCACAGAAGGGGACATGCAAATAGTCACTGGCATGAGATATCTAGGCTTCTGAAAGCTGCCAAACTACACAGGGGGAGAAATAAAGCCTTTGTGATGAGTATGGCAAATTTTAAAACAGTAAAATGGCTGTATCAAACTAAGATGAAGCAGTTTAAGTAGTTAAGCAAAGAACCTGAAACAATTATACTTCTTTAAATTTTTACAACAACTAAGGAAAATATCTCATTTTGAATTATACCCCATTATCTTTAAGTCCACACGCACATTTATTCCTGCAGCCTATTAACTGTTGTAACTACCAGTATATCTAAAGAAAAATGAAAAATTGCACCTGCTCTCTGAATCTTGGCTCCTAGGATAAAAAAGGGCAATTACTTAAATCCAGACCAAAACAGAAAAGAAGCTGAAAGACCTTTCGAGTGCTTCCACTCCCAGGAGACAGGGAGCTTACCTCTGCCCACGTTCAACATACACGTAGTCTGTTTCTGTAGTGCGATTTACAAACTGCACACAGGTCAGTGTGGAGATCTCTTGCAGAGCATCAGCAATCCAAGACCTCTCTGTCACTGCTAGAAAGAGAAAGGGGCCAGGAGAAATCTTCTTTTGTTAATCAAAACCAAGGTGCATTGATGGGGTGCATTTTTAAATGTTTTGAAGAACTTCACAGCACTCGTCAGCTTTTTATCATACAAGTATAATAAAAAAAGGGCACAAAGCCTTCAAAGATCTTCAAGTTGATTGGACTTTCAAGGGGAGATGTAAGAATTACAGCTGGCCCTTATGCATATTCTATAGGAGATGGATGGAAAGCAAGACTGGCATTGTTTCTTCCATTAGATAGAGTGGAAAAAATGAAACAGTTTCAGATACAAATAATTGGATTAAAGTATCCCAAATGAGCCATCTGACCATAGCTAAGCACCAAAACCCTATTTTGTTTATCAGAGATAACAAATGTCTGCCACACACCCCTTGTAATCACTTGAGACAGCCAGCGTTCAGAGGCTCTGAAGATCACAGTATTTCTATTCAGGTACCAAATAAAAATTGGAGTGTTTATCTACTTCTGAACATTTTGGCCTAATTTGGATTCCTCAGTTATGAATCATCTACAACTGATTTGTATCTCCATTTCCTCATCTTTAAAGTTTGGAGAGAGGGAGGCAGATGGAATAACCCTCGCCTAACCACATGAGTATGTGCTGCAGTTCTGGATGCACATGGGCAAAGAAGCAGCCTAGATAATGCGAAGACTGGGCTTTCCTCAGCTCAAATGATAACACAGATTCTTTTTCCCCAGGAACGGGAATCGGGCACAGGCTGTATTTCACTTCCACGCCATTTTCTCTCAAGGTAAGATCTTTTAAGAAGGGTCTGTATAGAAGCCTCAGACCAGAGAAGCCTGGAAGACCTGCACAGCCCATATGAAGTCTTCTGGAACAAAATTTTCTAGATTAAGGCTTCGGTCCTGCAGCCTTTTGCACAGAACAGAGCTATTGACTGACTAGAGGGAAATAATAAGGGAAAAAATATCTCCAAGGATTTTTCCTTCATTTTTGCCTCTACAGGATTTCTAGTGCAGGAATATTTCTATGAGGGAATTGAAAGAAAATTATTGTGTTCAAAAAAGTGCTCCTACTGGTAATTTTGACAAAAATACATTCATAATGTGAACAAATTATATTTCTTCTTCTGTACTTGCTAAATATCAAAG
>NW_008824350.1:4075771-4094865 GCF_000699105.1 Pygoscelis adeliae
AATCAAAATTAATTAGTTGGTATTTATATAACAACTACTGCCCAAGTAACCACGTATTGTAGTGTCTGTAACTGAAATGTTTGGAGTCTCAGCCAAAGTACTGTAGGGCTAACAGATTAGCAAAAGAGACATGTCAATAAATTCTCATTTGGACAAAGATTGCTTTTGGTGCATGCCACAGAAACATAAAATAACAGAGAGTATAGGGACCAGAAGATCAATGCTAACTTTACAGCATCCATTTGCACACACTCACAGAAATCAGAAGAGATGTTAATTGGAACCTTGACTAGTCCATCCTGTGACTTGGGCCATAAACAACTCTCACAGTTAATTGCACTGCGTCGTCCTCTTCTCAAGAGGATGTCTCCTTCATACACAGCTATTTCACTACCTGGCGGATGAAGAAAATAAAGAACATACAAGGCAATGAGAAGGCAAATAGATGTGCAAAAGGGAGATGAGAGGTATACAGTACCCAAGCTTTTGTACCTTTGGAAATTTCTTTCACTGAAGTTCATTTCCCAATAATGTGAAAAAGGATTAGTAAATTAAGACTGAGTGAATCTAGCATTCACAATATGCTAAGACTGGTTAGGTCTGCCTTTCTTCCTGGACAGAAAAGATTAATATTAATATAGATGTCATAGTGCAGTTGTAATCAAAGTGGTGACTAAATATATTTTAGCTTAAGAAGCTTTGGGAGCCTTCAGAGTGGAAGGCTAAGTATTATAAGTCATTGTTCTCTTCATTAGAGCTTGTGGAATTAAAGAAAAATTGTAACTGACCTCTGTAAAAATGGGATGAATCATACAAAAGAAATTACTATTTTTATCATGCATACTGAATGCATGCAAGCTATTAATTTCCAGGTTAACTATTAATTTGACATAAGACATTGTGACACGCTCCTCAGTTCTGACTCCAAAATACTTGGAATACATTTCTCACAGACAAGAGCTATTGGTTATTATACCAAAAATATACAACGGTCTTGGGTACAGCAGACAGGGGAGTGCCTTATATCACATAGGAAAGAAATCAAAGTGAAAAGTATTCTGATTTGCTGAGGCTACATATGGAAAAAGAACATTCCATGTAGCAATTGCTCAATAAGTCTTCCTAATTTCTTTATCATGACAGCATAAATAATCACACTGAGTGAGACTTTAAAACACATCTGAATTCTGTGAATTGTTTTCCACTGATGCTGGAAAATATTTTCAAAGAGAAAAATATACCAAATAACGAGAGTGAGGTATAGAGAAGCAGTCCCACCAAAATCTACAGTTATTTATATAATAATTACAATCAAACTCACCTAAGCCATTGCTTCTTGTAGCTATCTGAAAAAAAAAAGTATATCTTTTAATACATGCTTATCTCCATAGCAGAAAACTTCTATCATGTAGAATCACAGCAGTAAATGTTTGTAACTAATTTTAAGATAAGTCAGAGCAACTCAGCAGCAGCAATGAAAATTCTAAACATCTGGGAGCAGGGACACACCTGGACAGGTTTACTTAGTGCAAAGCTATAGAGAAATGCTAAATGAGCTGGCAGAAGAAAGTACTTCATCTTCAAGTTTCTGAGATGATCTTCTCTGCTCTGCAGCTCAGTTCTCAAAGCTGTGGTTAGTTTACTTGGGGCAAGTTTTATGGGAAAGCTGCTGCTGTTGTTAACAAGTGTAATAAAATTAGATAACAAGAAATATTTTCACAAAACAAACAAGCTGCAGGACCTCTCGAGAATTTCCAGGCTCTCATTTCTTATTTATCTTCAGAAAACAGAGGAAGTGGAGCAATAGGAAAGAAAACCCAGCAACCTTAAAGTGACTCATCTTTAATTCTAAGAAGAACCCATAAGCTGCTGCAGGTCTCCTCACTGCTGACCAAGGGACAGGATTTCCAGTAGCTGTCTGTTTACAGCAAAACTCAATGTCAAAGAACTCTTTGATCCATCCACACTTGACTACCTGTCCTGGAAACTCCTGAGCTTGCTGCTAGGAGTTCCCCACTTCGCAGAGCGCATCCGTCAGCCTGCCCACTCTGTGCACAGCTCTCAGCCAGGCATTGCTGGCCAGGAGCACTGGAAATCTGTTGGAGCCAGAGATTAATCTGATTGTTGGTTGAAATTGTTTTTCCAATACCATATCTTGCAATATAATCATCACTGGTAGTGATTGTGTGTCTTTCTGGAGTCTGCAAATAAATAAAACCACCAGCTCCCAGAGTTTTGGCTTCCCACATTCTGGGAAGCCCTCCTTCCTTTGATGTCCATGAATAGAAACAAGCCTAGAAAGGCAGGCTGAATCCTAGAAAACCCACACTCTAAGAGTAAGCGACACAATGGGAATATTAATGTTGAAGCCACATGAACAGCACCATAGGCAGGCAGATGTTGTTTTCTCCCAGCTTCAGCCCCTGCACAAATACCGAGGTACTACAGAAAATCCTAAGGAATTGCTGCATCAGATCTTTAAGAAACAAACAAGAAAACCTTTGGAATTGCCTGCAAAGGCAAAATTCAGAGGAATCTATGTGGTTCACAGCAGATCGAGGTGGCAGAGGGTGCCCTTCCAGATAGATGTATGGGCTGCTCCTTTGGTTTTAAGGAGTACTTTGCTAAGAAAATTTTAGCTAATATTATGTAAAGCTTTGCTACTAATATTTTCATTTTACCTTACTAATAGTTTGTTCATAAACTTTCTAAAATATTCCACATTTCTGTGACTTCCACAATTCATCTACAGTTATAATTTCCATGTAGATTATGCTACAATAATGAGGTGCAGATATAAAGGACCCCTTTTGCTTTGGCTGATAAGAGGATGAAGTTCAGAAGTCCTCATTAGTTTGTTACACTAATAACCAGAGGTCCTCCTGTACAGTTCCGAGCAACCTCGGTGTCTATTCAAGATCAGGTTCAACAGAGAGACAGAGTGAGTCACAGGTACACATTTCTCTGCTACACGTCACAAAATGAGAGGGGAGAGAGCAGAGGTTATTAGACAACAAAAGCAAGAGAACAAGACCAGATCACTGTGCAGAGCCTGGAGCTGGGTCACTCCAGGCGTGCAGCTAGGAGGGACAGAGGGGCCCTTTGAAGTTCTGCCATGCAGATTTGCATATCCATTCTGTGGAAGGCTGTAATACCTTACTGACTCCAGTTGCAGACCACAGACAAGAGTAACCCTTGAGTCAGGAGATTTATTCCATGGTTTAATTCATTTTCCTGACTGCCAGAAAGAATTGGGTATTTTTCAAGGCTAATTAACAGACCAGTGTCTCATATCACCTGATAACACATTATCAGAAGTTGTCTCGTAGATGCAAATTTCCTTTTTCATGCTGCTTGTCTACATTGTCTGCTTTGATATTCTAGCAGAACAATGTTCAGGTCTCGGTCTCATTACCTATCCAAATAATTTGATTACACAGCTGTAACTTGCATTCTCTCTCCTGTACGCCTTTTCTTACACTGTCTTTTGACATTTCTCGTTCATAGCCACACTGTCCTTGATCTGCCAGATATTTCATGACTGCTGTTTGCTGGTAATTTTAATACGATGTTTACCACACTCTTAGTGATTCTTACTTAGTTTCACCTTCATTCCACAGCAGAGAGTGAGCATTTCTTTCACCATGGAATCCAAGTCCCTCTTGGCATAATATTAAATGACAAAGTTAGAAAAACCAAACACCTGTTGGTGTTTAAGTATAGGTTTTTGTCCTAGCTCTGTATCACTAACAGGTATCATCAGAAGCAACAGGAATAGTAAGTCCAATGATCTTTCCGTAACAAGAAAGTACAGAGGGCACTTCCCCTGGCTAAAGCATTAGAGTGTATGAACCTCAAGGGAAACACAATTCAGGAGAGTGAAAGGCCACGTGGCTAAGGACCCAGCAGAATATCACTCTAATGCTCAGTTTCTCAGCTATTTGCGCCAAAGGTTATGCAGACAATTGCTGGTGAACAAGCAGTTGGCTTAACTAAGCTGCGTGTTCTCCTTAAGAAGCTTATTACTTTTCAGGAGGCTTCATGGTATCTTTGTATGTTTAAACAGGTCAATTGTTCATTCTGCATTAAGAGTCCTAATTTTTTATTTACATCACAATCATAGAAAGTATTGCCCTTACTAGATGACAATTTGTTATAAACCTGTTTTGTGTGACGCTCCACTTGGACAGAAATCAGATACTGCTGAAGAGCATTTTTAAATAACTTTGTGTCCATTAAATGAAAGTATTATACTATAGCAGGCTGCAAAGAGTTAAATAATAAAAACATGCACAAAACTTTCTTTGTGTTTAAAATGATGTTATTAAAGTTATCTGTTTACAGATACCGTGTCCTTCAGGATGCTAGGATTAGTGAAAGCATGTATTCATGCCTCATTATTTACTGATTGGGAGAAGAAAATGAGCTTTCCTGCTTTTCAGTTGCCAGCCAGTTAATCAGTTTAGAATAATTAAATCATCGACTTTGATCAAGTGCAATAAAAATGTTTTGGCTTTTGTAGAAAAGGTCACAATCATGAAACAAAGACTTTGTAAATCTGGTCCCTGGTGACTAGTCCTTACTTTGTCCCAGTTACCAGCCAGCAAAAGCAAACCTTTAATAGAAAAGGTTACTATCAAGCATAGTATATGCTTGATACTATCAAGCTTGATACTATCAAGCATAGTATATGCTTGATACATAAACACTTGAATGCTAGTTTTAATATAATTAGGCAATTTTAGTGTAGGACAGAGTATCTTGTGCCATAGCATATATTGACATATTTCCACATTTTCGGTACATTTTTATTTAAGTGAAAGATTTATTCTTTAAAAGGAAAAAAACTCCAGTGTAAATACTAACTGAGATGTGATGTGTTGAAATTAGTTTGAAACCAATGCATGTTTGGACTCTGTTCCTCCTAAACCACTCCAGCAGCAGGGTGATCTCTGCTATTTTACCACCATTTCTCTTTTACCTTTCCAGTGTCAGAATGATACCATAATGTTAGAGAAGAGAGGCACAAGTCCGAAGACTCTGCACTAGAGATAACTACAGGTGTCAGTGAGCCTTAAGCTGAGATGATGGCTAGAGACAAGAATCAGCCAAAACTTTTACAGCGAACTTGGTTTTATCTGATTTGCAGTAGGTGTAGGCTGAAGAGAACTTTACTATAGTTTTTGAAATTGATGCATGGGGAAAGTTGGGTTCCTGGAGAAAAGCTACAAAGGTTGGTTTCAGTATTTGAGTATCTAAGTACCCAAGGGCTGAGCCAGATGGGACTGGCTGGTCTATAGCTTCCCTGGTTCTGATAAAATCTGGTCTGAAGCCAGTGTCTAACTGCAAACATCATCCTAATGCTTTGTTTTACTCACAAGTTGTTCAGGCACATAACAGAAGTCCCGATCTAATGCTGCTCTCTAGTGGTTTGCCATTTGTGCGAGTGGGACATGTTTCCATAAAGTCAGGAACTCCCCATCACCACTCACAGCCTGTTCACGCCTTTGATCCCTGTCTGCACAGTACCTGCTTCCTGCAGAAAATGCTTGCAAGCATGAGGAGTCTGTCCTGTAATCTGTGCTGAGAAGCGATGCATCAGTTTTAGCCTGAACCATCTCAAAACTTTATTAGCATCTGCAGCTTGTTACTTCACTATTCACCTTCTCCAGATACTTATAGATTATACATACAGATGCCACAATAGATTTCTGAGGTGCTCTGATGGCCTGTTATGAAAATAAGCCATTTACCTGCACCATTTTCCCTAAAGGACTTTTAAATCTTAATATTTATTTTATTGATGAGTCCTCCTAAAAGCTTTTAGAAAGCTTATACTGCAGAACACAAATACTCTTCTGGCTCTACCCTCGCTCCGCTTTGACTCCACAACATAGGTCATTGCCCCGTTCCCTTGTTTGCCTTGAAAGAGAACCAAGACAAATTGGCCAAAGGGAAGCAGCAAGAAAAGGGCTGCTCCCTCAGAGCTGTGACCGCAGCACAGTCTCACAGTACCTCAGCATGGCAGGGGTGGACAGATAGCACAGACTGTTGACAAGGTGTTGAATCACATCCAGAGCCCATCCAGAAGCTGACGGCAGAGACAAGACTACAGAAACAAGACTAAAGACAAGGATACAACAGAGGTCTAAGGTCCCACAAGGAGATCAAGCCCAGACTAGAAACATATGCTCCTACAACACAGCCCAAGCAGGGAGCAAAGGCTAAGGCCAGACCTTAAATGGAGCCTCTGTGCCAATGGACAGAGGCCATGGGTGGACACCCCTGGTGAGGTCAGTCAGGAGCCATTAAAGTCTGTTGGTACCCTCCATCCCTAAAAGCTACAACATGTTGCAACAGCTTTCCTCACACCCTATATCCCAGTGTGAACAGTCCAGTGAACACAACTGCAGCTTGGATAACTATATCCACTTAATCACCTACTGGATCATCACTGCCTTCTTAAGAGACCTCTAGGAGACTGTATTTCAGGCTCTGTGAAAGCTATGTTGACTCAGCCCCAACACAGGATACTTATCCCTGAGGCTACTACTTCCATTTTTATTACATATTTCTTCCAACCCTGGCTATGGAAGAACTACAATCACTCATCCTGGATCCTTTTTAAAGTTTGATTGCACTTTCCCGTAGCTCTGGCACTGCGGTGATTTAAGTGGCACTTACTGAGTTCACTCAGCAGCTAAGCAGTTTTATACGTGAGCTGCCTCTGAACTCCTGGGTGAGCGTCATCTGCTCCTAGCAAGATGTTACTGTTCACTGCACTGATTTGTGCTAAAACCCTTTCTTCCGAGCAATGACGCTTTCTCTGAGACATTCTTCCTGAACGTGAGATTTCCTCAGATTCAACCCCTGTAAGGAATGATCTGACCAGGAACTTCCCTGTCCTGCTCCGTAGCATGTGTCAACCTAAGGAATGCACAGCTTTTCCAAAGTAACCTTATCTTCCCTGACAGCCTCTTTTATATCTTCCTTATCTACTGATTCCATCAACTTTGATAGACTTCCAATTAAAAAAAAATTATCTTTTTACCTGTTATATGTTTCCACTTGTCAGAATTTACACTGTTCTTTATTTTCACCGTTCAGATATGACTTCCACTGTTTATTTCTACTGCTCCCCACTTCTAAGCATGATTGTTGTCTTTTTATAATGTCTAGTATACATTTTATTTCTATCTCTGATAATGTTATTTTCTTGCCTTTTCCAAGTTTTTATCCTTTTTATCTAAATTTTTTGCTTTTAGGGAGTTACACTTTTTAAAGTGTCATGTTACAACCATGCATTTTTCAGCTCTTTCTGTGCAACCAGAACATTGACTTTATACAAACATGCAAACATATATACATGTACATATGCATTTCTACAGTGCCTTTCAGGGAAAGAAACCTGAAACCTTGCTAAGAAACGAAACTGGTTCCATACACAAGAGACTACTTTCAGATGACATTTCTTAATAGGTAAACATCAGGCAACTGGGCAGGAATAAACATTTGTTTCATAAATGTGTCAGGATGAAGCTTCAGAAATAGAATAGGTTCAATTTCTCTGCACGTTTGTAGGGACAGCGCATGTCTTGGGAATATACACTGCCAGGCTAAAAAATGACATGAAAAATGTACAAGCTGGTAATAATGTTCAGCACTTTCTTAGCATGTCTCATTCAAAGTAGTTTGAAAATATATTGAAATACTGTACTGAAAAATAGGACATTTAGCTGCATTTCATGAATAAAGAGGTCAAGATGCTGACTCACGAAAAAGCTTATCCAGGATCTCTTGGTAGCAGAAGGAGAACTAGAAGCCAGGAGTCCTGTGTCATCCCTCCCTATGGGGATTGCTACACTTTCCTGACAAGTAGTATTTGGCAAAGGAACAGTCTCCAGTCTTCAAGCGTTCTCTCGCTAGCGCTTACAAAACAGTTGGGTGCTACTACCTCTGTTCTAGACAAGCAATTAAGGTCAGGTTTTCAAAGCTGATTGCTAAAGAGAAGCTCCTTCAGCCACATTTAGGATTTGAAACACGTGCGTTAGTTCTCAGAAGTGCTTAATACCTGCGGCTTTCACAGAGCTCAGGGATCCAGCTTTGAAAAAGTTGTATTTAAGGAGTTGTCTAGCTTTGCACAGGGGAAGCTTTCTTAGAGTCAGTGTTTCTGTGGTTAATCTCTTTATACGTACTGATTATGTACTTTGCCTTGAATCCCAAGGACTGCAGGTAGTGGCTGCTGTGGTACTGGATAACATGTCGTTCACAGCAGGGACTGGGTCTTTTGCACAGGCTTTTCCCATGTGATGGGAGAGAGTTGTGCCACTGTTGTAAGTGACTAAATAACTGTCACTTCAGCACTGAAAATTCTTGGAGTCAGGCTATAGTATATGCAGTGATGTCTGCCAGCACAAAACAAGCGGAGCGGGTGCTTGATGGTGTAAGTGTGCATGAGTAAAAGACTACAAGGACCCTTCAAGGCCACTTAGTCCAGCTTCTGCTGGTCCAGGTATTAATGTCATAGGTTAGCTTTTTTAACTTAAAATGTGCTCCCTTTCTCCCGTCACACATGTGCTCTTGTTAGAATACTGTTCTTAAAGTAGATTTTGTGAATCATACAGGTACTAATGATGGTTTATTGAGAGTTCATGGGAGAAGCTGGAGTCCAAGGAAACATTGCTAATGACCCAAACTATCCTTTGATGCAAAGATTTGTGATGAAGGCGGATTGTAACAGGAAGCTCAGCCTGTGCTTAGGTAAATATCATATCATTACTACTAAAATAGCTGTATTCTGGTCGTGATTGCTGACTTTTAGAGCACTGTTTTATCTGAGGGGATAGAACTCTACAATCCTACAGCTCTAAGGTGTTCTTTTCTGAAGTGAGAAAAAAAGTTGAGGGTACTGAGCTGTGAAAGACAGTGTTGAAGAGAGCAGCCCAGGTTGTCTTAGGCAAAATTTTTGGCTTTTCAGTTAGAAAAAATCAGCTTGTAAGGCTGTTTTTGTGGTCTCCAAGTACTCCTACCTTCCACCTCCCATGGAAAAATTAAGCTGCTTAAATGGAGCTGAGATGCCCAGGGCAGAGAAGAATAGGCATAAATGGTCAAAGAGCAAAGTGATCTACGCTCAGCAAGCGGGATGGGTGTTTTCAGGTGTGCTGGAGGAATGGGGCAGCATGGAGACAGATGACAGTTCATTTGCCCCATGGGAAAATGATGATGCTCTTTGAGAAAGCAAAGAGGAGAAATTTGGGAACTAGTATAACCACATTATCCTTCCTCTGTTTTGGGATATGTATGCTTTCAACAGCTTAAGACCTGACATCACATGTTTAAAAAATGTGCTAGGAGAGCTTTCATGAAAATAAATATTTGAGTTCCTAATTTTATATCTCATCTGAAATGTGGAGTTTCCAGCCAAAAAGTACTTCAAACACCAAGCTGTGAGTATCAGCTGGTTATAATTCACAGGAGAAAAAGTAATAAATCTAGAAATCAGCACAGTTTCTTCTATTTATTTTGACTATCTGAAAAATGCTTTTGTTTCCAGGTTTTTGTTTGCTTTTGAAACCTGATGGGCTTACAGTACGTACAGGCGATAGGCATGTTATAACCTTAATCCTGGAGACTCTCAAGAGTTAGACATGTAGCAGTTTGACTGAGTTTGGCTTATTGCACTGCTGGGATTTGACATTAGCAGCAATTCAAAGATTAGAGTTGCATTATCTCAGACATCTCCAGACTGTGGTTTTTCACCTGCGTATTGTTGGTGAGCCATTCGAGAGCAGTTTCCATGCTGGGGCCATGTCGTGCAAGCAGCCCTATAGCCTGTGCTGGTAGAGAAAATCTCCAGCTGCATTCTGGAGTCATACTGGATTTAACCTGCACATCTGCTGCTACGTGATTTCCTAATAGGTTGGTGGGGTTCTCAGAGTGGCATCGCCCTCTAGTGTGTTATCCGTGCCTAGAGTTCTCTGCTCTGCCTCTGTGATGTTTATGAACAGCAGCTGATTTCTAGGCTCTTTTTTTATCAGTGGAATAGACAAATACATGTGAGAGCATCCGTGATGAACTCCTGGAGTGAATGTCAAGAACAGTATTTGTAGAGAAGGCCAAAAAATGAAGGAGAACATCACCTTTCCGCATATTTACCACTGCAGTATATGGCCAGGAGATAAAGACCACCTTCTCCCAGTTTAGGAGGTCTCCAAACATTCCTGATAGACACGTGCAGGGTGGTACGAGTGATCTGAAATAGCAGATACTTCATGTCTTACCTATGTTTAACCTACCACTGATTGGATTGAAGGGCCTTGTTCTCCTTTACTGTGTCCACTATCTCTGTTTTAACAATTAGAGAAGGGAGGATTTTTGCCTCCTCTTTTCCTTTTCTTCTTTCCCATCTGCAACTGTGGGAAAAGTTAATTTAAAGGGATATACATATGTGCATGTGTGTGCAGTGGTGGCAAGATGGGAGAAAGAAGAGTGTTTCTCAGGAAGAATAGGGGAAGGGAAAATTCCACCTACTCCAGAAGCACCTCAGAAACTCAGCAGAAGGTTAACCAGGCCAATATTTAATTAAGCCTTAACACTGTAAGGTACAATTTATGCTGGGATAAAAGTCTATCTCAGTTCAGTGCCACTAATACTATTTCTGGACCACAGATCCTGAGCTTGGAGGCTGCTAGTTGACTTCTCATCCCCGTTATCAATGTTGAGAAGAACCTTTACTGTAGGGAGGGGAGATCACAAAATGGATGATAAATTCATTAGAGGATTTTGGCCAGAAGCACTGGTTAAAGGAAACACCATAACTTTGCAAGCATTATCATGTCAATGTCTCCTTCCTGTAAAAGAATTTACTGCCTGTGTAGGTGGAAAAAAAAATACTTAAAACGAAAAGGTCAAAAATACCCTGAAAAGAGACACCCCCATATGAATTCTATTGTTCATGATAGGGATGAAATATTATCTAGAGTCTTGTTCTGGCATCCTGAGAACAAATCACTGGTGATTTCAAATGTCAGCAGAACCTACTAGCAGAGCTTTGCTGTCTGTACAGTTCAGAGTCTTTGGCATGAGTTCAAAGTAAAAATGAATCTGAAAATTTCTGAAGTCTGGGAAGCCCATATGTGAACCCAGTTATGTATCCTGGCATTTTGGCAGAGACAGTTGTCTATTGCAAGACTTTGAAGCCTACATAAAAAAAATAAATTGCTTTCGTGCTTTATAACTAAAGGCATATGAAATACAGCAGCTTTGTTTAAGTGAACCCAAAAGTTCAAACCCACTTATTTTCACGTTTTTCCTCATTAAAATTATCAAAACCTGCTTTCACTGCCAAATAAATGGCTTTTGATGAAATGCAGCTTCCAATTGCTTTTAAGGCTGGTGAATCTCTGTAGATTTTTCAATTAATCTCATCTGAGTTTAATTTTGGAACCATACAAGCATAGATGCTTTCACAGTTTATTTGGTACAAAGTGCTTTCAAATCTTGTCAGTTTATTTTTCTCAGTGATGCAAAGCTAACCATATATTATATGAACAAACTGACTACCTTTATTAAATTTTAAAATGAAACTAAAATAGTATCTTCTTCATTCTCAAAGAAGACAAATTCTAATAAAAAAGAGCAAAAAATATGAACTTTGGACAAAATACAATTCTTGACCAGTTTGAGAATTAAACATATGGGGTATCTAATATATTGCTATCAAACTGAAGCAAAATATGAGCCCTATGAAAATTAGTGGGAATTTTGTATGACTTCAGTGAATGAAAGGATTTTATTCCCTGGATGCTCCTATAACTATTATCTAATGAGCAGGAGGTGCAACTATTATAGTTATGCTTCTATAATGGCTATTCTTGCTTTATCATTTATGCCATCCTTCCAGGTGGCAGCATTTTCTACCAAGTGTGTACTGTGTTTACAGGGATGTGCATGATATAAGATGTATGGCAGGTGAAAAATCAGGCTCTAAGCATCCTTGGTTGCCAAAAATATGCTCTTTCTTACACAACCCATTTTGTAAAAACCTCTCTAGAAGATGCCATCATCTGTTGGTGGAAGTGCCTTAGCCATATAATCTAAGCATTGTGAAATACTGCCTGCCATAGTGTAATAAAAAAAAAAAATCATTCTTTCTTGGTGCTCTGAGAACAAGCAGACCATGGTCATAGTTCAGTGTCTCCTCATATCATCTTTGATACATTTATTTCCTTGTCATGGTACAGTTTGTGAAAGGCTTTGTCACAGGCATTAAACAGCTAGCCTCATTTAACAACGCTCTTTAAAATAACTATAAAGAAACACAACAAAGAACCAAAAATAATGATACAATAAGCCAAGCTGATATTTGGAGTTCAGGATTTTACACAATTGAGCAAGAAACATTTGCATTCAGAGAAGTGGGCAGACTGATTACAGTACAGCTCTAGAAGGTAATGGGTTAGTGCTCTATCCCTGTGCAGAAGGATCTTTAATAAAGAGATTTGAAATGGATTTTATATAAGAACTTTCCCAATAAGGGGGGGAACAGGCGAAAGCCGAAGTACCATTTGTAATCTGAAGCAGCAATATGTACCGAGCTCTTTTCATATATCTACTTGATAGCTAGATGATTTCAGCTTAGTAAGAGGGCTGATATATTTTTCTTTCTATTACTGCAATTTTCCAGTATTGTATAAATCACATCTTTACAGTCTTGCTTAGGGCTCCCCTGTAAGAATAATACTTTTATATTTAACATGCCTATGCCTGTTAGTAATGTAACAACACCGAATGAGGGGGAAAAGGGGAATTAGAGACATTGTGAAAGCAAAGGTCAATCACAAGTAGTTTTCCAGCTTATTTTTAACACTTATGGTAAGAAAGGAGAGTGTAGTATTACAGTCATCAATAGTAAAAATTAGTTACAAGAGACAAATCTGTCAATGGCTGTGTTATTTCGCTCCCCCATCAATAGGGAAGCTCACAGTGACCTGAAGCTGAGATGCAGAATAGGAGAATTAGGTCTATCAAGTTCTGAAGGCTTGCCAACGGCATAGTCTACTACACTGTTCTGCAAATACCTTTTAAACTTCCCTGGTACTTCACAGTGGAGCTGTCACGCTGTTTCTTCATGCATGCATGAGGTGTGACTATAAGCAAAAAACTTGGAGAAACAATGAACCCTAGACCAAAAATGACAGATCTCTCGAGCTGTGCAATATCCATGAAGAGAATAGCTTTGACAGTTAAAATAACTTATTCTTAATGGTTGTTATCTGTAAGGTGGAAAGAAGCTTACTATTTTAATGAACATCTCTCAGTGTCTGGTCTTTGTATTTTGCCTTTCAGCTCAGATGGTGAAAACAGCTAGTTAAATGTGTTCCCCTTGCCAACTTTTCATTCTGTTCTCAGTAAGGCTTAAGACATGCAGCTATACCAGGGACAATGTTGGGAGAACGGAGACTATACAGCCCTATTATTACCAAATGATGCAGCATCAGTTTCAGTCATGAGTATGTTTTAATGCACAACATTACCCTTACCATGAAGTATTTTATTAAACAGATCTGTTCTATAGCACAGATATTGAAAAGACATTGGTAGAAAAGTATTTCCTTACTTTTAGACTTCAAATGCTCTCAAATCTTGCTGTTGCTTGCATTAATTTGTGCAGCAGTACTGTTGTAAGTATCCATTTTTAATAGTCTATGGTCACCAAATCTGCTTTAAACATGAGAAGTGCAAATAGATTATTTAGAAACGTCAAAATCTCTTCCTTTCCATCTGCAAGACCCAGAAGTCATATGCACGAAGCTAGGCAATAATATATCAAATCCAGCTGTAACTAATTTCAGAAACTATTAATAAATCTCCTATTGTTACCATCCCCTAAACAGGCATTCAAGAAAATGCTGGTCACTTGGCTACACTTGATTCTATTTCTCTTCTTGATATCTGTTGTCTTTTCTGATAAAAAAGACTTCCCTCTGCCCAGGTCGCCATGGGGGAACCCATGGCTTATCTTTATTTCATGCAACACCAAGCCATTCTTTTGCTTTTAAATATACCCGTACACCTTGCACCTAACACTGAAATGCCATGAGAAACACTGAAATCCTCACAGAGGAAAACCCCCTATTGCATGTGAGCTTTTAGCATTCCAAATTCTTCAGCTTGAGTGCCACAGGCTCCTCTCGGGAGAAGGCAGGTAGAGACCTATGGACCTCTGAATGCTCCTTTCTACAGCTATGAATCATGGCCTCCAATGTCACAGCTGAATCACAAGATTGTCTATGCTTTTCTTGTTATACCATTAGGATTTGTTGAAGTTTTAAAATGAATAGGGACAAGTATTTAAAGGGAGTCAGTTCCTGAATTAGGCTGTTATCAGTCCAGGACGTAGGAGACTAAGTGATGCTCCTTGCTCTGCCACAAATGTTTTCTGTGGCATCTGATACCTCGTTCAGATTTCAATGTATGGTGGTGTTTAGGCAACTGACTGCTGTAGGTATGTAACTTCCCTTGGTTTATTCACCTTTATGCCTTCAGAAATCTGAACTTCATTCTCAGAGGGAGTTTTATGAATTCTCTGCTGGAGTTGGAGTGTTCTCCAATATCCAGCTACCGAATGCAGCAAGTACCCCCCTACCTTCCAGGGATGTTGTTAAGGGTGAGGTTAGGAAAGAGAGAGTCAAATGCTGCTGTATTGACAGCTATATACGCCTACAAAATATACAAATTCAGGGTAGTTATCCCAATACACAAGTCCTTCACCAAGATGAAGCATTGAGGAAAGGCTACTGCCTACATTTTTGCAAAGTTGTGGCTAATTTGTTTGCTGGGTGTTCTTGGGATGCTTGATAAGGCCAGTGGCCAATTTGTTTTCTCAAGGTAAGGGAGAATTTTTTGATCCGGAACAGGGAGGTCTGGAGGAGTTGTAAATGCTACAGTCATTACTAATCATCAGCTTCATTGCCTGGAAATAATTTCCTTTCTACCAGGACCCTTTAGCACATGAGCCAACCACTGCCACCATATCGTGACTACCTGTTACAATGAATTATTACTGTTTATTATTTTCCTGTCTTACATCACCTGGTACTTGCATTTCTTTTATGCTGTGTTATCCTTTTTAACAGCAGGCAACGTGAAGGCTGTTCAAATGTCACACAGGGCAAGTAGGTGACCTAGGAAACTAGGGCTGAAAAGAGCATGGAGGTAAACAAGGGTAACAAGACAGGGCAATTCTGCTTTATGATGCCACTCACCTGCACTCAGGTGGCTAGTATGGAAAGCTGAAATTAGAACCTCACAGCAGTTGAATTTGGTATCAAGTATCTCTATTTTAATGCTTCAGTCCACCTGAATGCTTTACAATGATCATTAATTATCTCAACATGTTAAAATACATCTAAGGGAAAGCTCTATCACTGTAGGGGTGAGATTTGGAATCTCCGTTGTTGATCACACTCTTATCTCCGAGCCAGTGTCTGGTCATCAGCATAGGCAAAAAGTGCTAAAATCTCATCTCCTGAAGTTAGCACACATGACAGGGAGATGCCATTACGTTATGCTGTACCTGAGGAGTGTGCTTACTAGTCTACACAGCAAAAATTATGCCCTAATATCACTCTCACACACACTCACCCCTACACAAAGAAAGATAACTTTTATGAAACCGTATTTCTTTTTCTTGTAAAAAGATGTTTAGGAATGTATTGTGACCAAATCTGAAGGTAAAAATATTTTTTTGCTGGTTTCAACACCTTGAAGGAAATTATAAGTGAACCATGCTTTAGTCTTTTAAGATGTTTTTTGAGATCCTCAGCCTTCACTGAAAATTCAGGGTAGGTAAATCTCCTAGAGTGGTCCATGCTTCAGGATGGTTGGGAAGGGAATTTCTGTGTTATAAAGACATCACTTTTAATTTACAAACAGTAGAGTTTAACTATGGAAACTTCTATACTAGCTTTTTTGCTTTGATAAAGTGTCGTGATTTAACCTCAGTCAGCAACTGAGCACCACGCAGCCGCTCGCTCACTACCCCCCCCGGTAGGATGGGGGAGAGAATTGGAAGAGCACAAGTGAGAAAAACTCGTGGGTTGAGATAAAAAGTTTAATAATTGAAATAAAATAATAATAATAATGTAATAATAATAATGATAATACACAAAGCAAGTGATGCACAGTGCAATTGCTCACCACCAGCCGACCGATGTCCAGCCAGCCCCTGAGCAGCGGCCCCCCCGGCCAGCTTTCCCCAGTTTATGTACTGAGCATGACGTCACATGGTATGGAATGTCCCTTTGGCCAGTTTGGCTGTGCCCCCTCCCAGCTCCTTGTGCACCTGCAGCCTTCTCAGTCGGTAGAGCATGGGAAACTGAAAAGTCCTTGGCTAGTGTAAGCACTACCTAGCAACAACTAAAACATCGGTGCCTTATCAATTTTGTTCCCATCCTAAATCCAAAACACAGCACTGTACCAGCTACTAGGAAGGAAATTAACTCTATCCCTGCCGAAACCAGGACATAAAGACACACTTTTGAGGTGAATCTCACCAGAGCAGGTTTGGAGTGTGTTAACTGGATTAAATCCTTTTGGATGAAACTAAATTGGAAAAACTTACTCCAGGTGCACAGTTGTTACAGTCATTCATGGGCATTCAGTCTACAGTATTAGAGCTTGTTCAAAGCCATCACCCCCTGAAATATGTATAATAAGGACCTAGAGTCCTCAGCACCAACTGTTTCACTGAACAAAGTCATGTGCTGTGAGCTGCACTATCTTGCCTGTATTGTTTAATTTTTTGTTAGGGAATATTTTTGGTAGCTGCTGAAATAGTTTCAGGAATAAAGGACTTTGTGCCTAGCAGAAACAACTTATTATTTCCCATTCTAGCCCCCCCCCCCCCCTTTTCCCCCGATTTGCCTATCATCCAGATTATTCTGATTTTTCAGCTGGAACATTCTTTGAATGTTCTACGGACATTGCAAACATGACAACCTAATGCTAACTTGTTTGAAAGATTGCACATATTTTATTTTAGGGGCTTAGAAACTTCCTGGGAAATCACGTTATGTTCATCTGAAATTTTGAATTTTAAATGGAGAAAGCTGTGTTATTTTGAACTTCACTAGAATGTCCTCGATGAGGGAAAAGATAGTTTACTCTTTAACCCTTTATAATTTAGGCAATATTCTTTTATTGGGAATCGGGCTATAATTTACATGTTAAACTCAACACAAACGTGATATGAACTTCTTTCTACTCACCATCTGGCTAGAACATAAATATGGATTTCTATTATGCAATTAAAAATCTAATACAATCTAATTCTACTATTTACAAGATTATTTGATATAAATTTTGTTTTATAGTGCATTGAGGAGAGGATTTATATTTTGGTTATTACTGTTAGTATTACATATATAATACATAGGGTAATATCTCACACACACACAGTGGGTGTGCTTATATATGCACACATATATATACGTATACATCTGTAGAAATCAGTGTGGTCTGTGAAACCTTCCCTGAATTCACTGGCTTCCACTACAGGTCTTCTGAGAAGATTCACATGCTTGAAGTGAAGTATGTGTATACATGCAGAAGAAATTGGAAATTCTGCTATGAGAATCTGTACCAGGAAAGAGTTGCAGGATACTTCCTCAGAGAAGTGATCCAGAAAATGATTTAAGGCACGGCTGTGTTGTGAGACGCAAAGGAAAGGGGTCTCTGTAGTTGTCAGTCCATGTGGGGCGAGGGAATTACTTTGTTTGGTGTCGGTCAAGAGTTTCCTATTTAACTGAAAAATTAATACTAGTCTTAGGGTACCACTCTACCTCTACTCTCCAAGGAGAGGTTCTGCAGATTAGAAAAGACAGTACGAAACAAAAAAATTAACTGCTTTTCCTCCACTGTGCACTGAGAGAAGGCATTTCTAGCCTTTAAGCTAGCACATTTTTCCCTTTTGTGGTTTCTGACTAAATAGGGTCCACTGTACTGAAGAATGATTTAGAAGACATGCTATGCCAAGGGCATATTCTTTAGAGAAGAAATTGCAATTTCTCAGTCAAGGGGTAAAAAAAGGGAACAAGAGCAATCTTTCCTCTTTTGGGTTCAACCACTTGTCAAGTTGTAGTTATGTTCTCTACATAACATTAACTCAGTATTCACCTGTGGAATACCTCTAAATAAGAGAAAATTGAACTCCCATCACCATCATTTGCCTAATGTTGTTTTATCTCCCAATTCCAGGAATCATTGCTTCAAACCACCCTTCTTTTTGTTTTGCTTTGTCTGGCTTTCCTCATTGCATTAAACCATTTGCTAGCACTCAACACCTTTCTATCCATGTGTGCGATTGTGCCCAATGATACTTTTAAAGCAATACATGAGAAAGAAGACTTTACGTGCCAAAGACTATTTCCAGACTCCATCATCTTCACCGCCAGCAGTACACCCCCACGTGAAGCAGCTGCAGTGGGTGAAGCCCCACCTGCAAGCTGGGACATGCTACGTTGGCTGAGGACCACGGGAGAGAGCCCCCATCTCTCCTAGTAGCTCAGCACTTGACTAGAAGCGGTTAGACAGCGGCAAGCACAGAGTGAGGCCGGAGCCTGGACAACAGGCTCCTCATCTTGGCCAAACACCACTTCCTCATTTGACTATGGTCAGGTCAATTCATCTCCCTTTGCTGCATTCCCATCGGGTATACAATGGAAATTTCAGGTGGTGAATATCTTACAATTTCTAAAGCACTTTAACATCAAATGTCAGGTAGCGTTTTTTACTACAGGGTGGCTGGCGGGGGTTCTCAGTGAAGACTGCCCGGAGGCCTGGCCTTGTTGGAACTTCTCGGCTCTGAATCTCTCGGAGCATTACTGAAAGCCCCACGCAAGCTCCCGCGGCCGCCTCCCCCGTCAAGACGAGGCCTCGGCGATAGGATTTACCGCGGAGAGAGAGAGAGAGAGACCGGCTGCCCCCCGCCGGCAGCGGCCCCCGCCAAGATGGCGGCACCTGACCCCCGCGCTTCCTCTTCCGGCCGGGGTTGCCATGGCGCTGCCCCCCCCTCGGCCCACCCTCCCCCCTCC
>NW_008824350.1:4095193-4101332 GCF_000699105.1 Pygoscelis adeliae
GTGGGGGATGTGGTGCCGCTTCTTGGAAACGTCCCCCGAGGAAGATTTCCCCCCGTCTCTCCGTTAAAACCCGGGATCGTTTCCTACGGCGCAGTGACGGGAAGGGGGCAGCGTGGGGGCCGGGGGAGGCTGCCCGCGCCCGCTCTGGGCTTGAGTCTCTGCAGAGAAATCGTCCTACTTTCCCCGGGCTTCTTCCCTCATGCTCACAATCCTGTAGACAGTTTTATTCCCCCAGCAGCCGTGGGGTTTCGTGCTTTTGGTATGCCACCGGGAGTAGCGCCGGCGCTCACCTGTCCTGCTTCTCTCGCAGGCCCTTCCGAGAGCGTGGAGGAGATCGTCGCCTTTCTCCTTAGTTGGCTGTGGAAAACTATTAGGATAGAAACGGGCTAGCCCTAGCCGGCTGGCAGCTTCGGCGCTGTGGGAGAGGCGGACGCCGAGGCTGGCTGGGCTATAAAAGTAGTAATATACTAGCTCTCGGTTGAGAGGTTGTCTCTTCAGTTGTGGTGTTTAGGAGTCAGCAGTGCTGTGGTACTGGGTTTTTTTCCCCATTATGTTCTGTCACATCTGTTTAATTTGCAGGTGTATGACTTTGTAAAGGGTTCCCTCTTGTTAATCAGTCTGAAACGCGAGGCACACCAGGCGTTCCCTGTCTCCTGAATTTGTCTAGCAGTAAAAAAATGTATTGATCAGCTATAGATTGTAAGCTCTCTGAGGCAGAAACTAAGTAGCTATGGTCTGTACCTATCCTGATTGAGAAATTTGGCTCAGGCCTTCCTCCAAGCCCCTCAGTCACGTAAGTATGTGTTAGAAGTTCCCCCGCTCGTGCAGGTTTTGGGTTCTGGGCAGTGCACCTGTGTTGGTCACTCAGGTTAACAGTCGTCTCTGTGCACAAGGGCCTCTCAACCATCAGTGTCTGCACAGCTAACAGGAAAGAAAAGGGGCAGTTTCCAAGTACATGAAATAAATATATACAAATAAAAAGTTTCCTTCTATGCAGTGATACTTACTTGTTTTGCTTTTGTTCAAAACCTGGTAGTCAAGACTAATTTTTTTTCTTTCTCTCTGAATAGTTGTTAGTTCAAATAGTGTGGGATAACAAAAAAATACATATGAGGCAGTTACTGGTAAACAGTGCTATGACCCTGGGTGAGTTGTTGACTTACACTGCAAAACAAAACCCTCAGAGTGCTGGCTGAACAGTACATCCAGCTTGAGGGCAAAAATGAAAAGATTTCCTTCAGCTTCTGCTTTATTGCATGCAGAGTAAACCGCTGATTATTCTTGCTAAGCCCATTACTTCTGCTGAATTCCTCTTTTGCCCCACTAGAGTGGGGAAAGCTCGTGGCTATTTTAGGTGGTCTCACTCAAAATACAGCAAGATATAAGTGGAGTCATGTTCTGATTGTAAGGAAAATGTGTGTGTTTGGGAGGAGAGTCATCTTAACCAATCATTTATCAGGTATAAGCACTGTATAGAGCTTTTCAGTATAAAAGGGTTCCGTTTTCTCTCTTGGTGGGTAATTTCTTTCAGTGTGTATTTCTTTCCATATGTACCGCCTTTTGCTGCAGCAGTTGCCTCAGTTTCCTCTATGTAAGATCATTCCAGATGCATGATTTAAAGTCTTAAGCTGGGGGGGTATAATTACATTTTTAGTTAACAAGTGGAATGCATCAAAGTGTTTGTGCACAGTTTTTTACCCCTTAAAAGGGGGAGGAAAGGAGAAGTGGGGTTGGGGGGTGTCTGTGCGGTGTGGGAATTGGCTCTGAATCCCTTTTATGGACCTGCTCACAAATAATTCAGTGTGACTTTAAAAAAATCAAAGTTTAAGTTGTTGATCATTGCAGGGAATACATCAGAACCAAGCTTTTTGAAAAGTCATCTTGCCTATTTTCTCCCCTAATTGTTGTTATGTCTTGGGAAATGCATTTGAGTTTGCCTATTTTTAGCAGTATCGGTTTTGAGCCTTTCTCACTGATGCTGGTTAGCAGGTTGCTGAGAAGGCAGGGCTGTCAAAGTAAAACAAGTTAATGCTAGTATGTATAAAGATGGTCTGCCTACTTACAGGAGGGAAGAAGCAGGTGAAGAGAAGTAAGTGGTAACATCAGGGGAGTTCTGCTGTGGAAGTGATCCTTTCAGGATCCATCACTAATGTCTGATTGTTGCTGAGGAAACTGAAGCTTGATGTATTTTATTTTTAAGTAAATCAAATAACGTAAGTATCCTATCAAAAAGGTAGAGTGAAATAAAGTAGCGTGGCAAAGTCATACTTTAAAGCTTGAGGTGTTAAAGCTGGCTTGGATTCAAGATAGTCTCTATATGTACTTTGCTTCTGTTCCCATCTCTTTCAAGCAATGGCAGTGCTGAAAGATGGTATCTCTGGGCCCTTTCAGGCTATGCAAAATATAAAACTCGTTGAAGCCCGTATTTCCTGCACTACAGGACAGGAATGAGAGGCAATCAGCTTAAAAGTGGACCGTTCCTATATGTAGGAATATTTAAGTGATCTGTGATGAATACACCAAGAGCGTTTGCTTTCCTTCAAGGGCAGATCATCTTGATGGCAAAGAAATACACCTTTTCAGGCTGCGTTAGGAGCCTGGTTAACAGGTCTGTCCCAGGTGGGGAGGGCAGTTTCATTCATTAGGGAAGTGGAGAATTGTGGGGACATGACCAAATCCCCACCTGTCCATCACACTGTCAGCCACCAATTACCATCCCACAATACAGTATGTTTCCAGTATTCTTCTGTTGTGGCTAAACGCTGGATTTCTCACGTCTTGGGCAGCACTGGAGATTGTGCTTACGTCCTTGCTGACAGAACCTCTTCATGCCTTATCTTCAACCAGTGAATGAATTGGGGTGTTAGGATAGTCCCTGATGGCTACCTGGTGTGGTTGCTGCTGCAGTGATTGTGTCTAACACTGCTCCTGTCACTGCTCTAACAAATCCCAAGTCAGAGGAATGAAAGGCATCGAGGGTGTCAGGTCATATTGAAGTTCTTGTTTGGGAAAGCAAGCTCACGATGTGATTTCAGTTAAGTAGCTGCTCCCCTTTTTATTAAATTGAAGTGATTCTCCAAAGTAGAATGAGAGCTCGTGGTGCTTTGGCATGTGCTCACATTTAAGTTATGTATTTTGGGATGACAGGTGTCATAAATTTGACATTTTCCTTTGATAAACTTATATTTAAGAGAACGAATGTGAACTTACTGCCTATGGTTGTTCTGTTTTTCTGACTGCCTGTGATACTTGATGTTGGCAGGTGAATCCTAGAGATCAGATAAAGGCAAGGTATTTTGAAGATGAAGCATCAAAAGTTATGGGAAGCCTGAGTAAATATTTCTCTTGCTTGTATTTAGACAGCTCTGTTCCTGAAGGGTGTAATGATTGTCCTGTCAAAACTTGATGTATATGTAACTTTTTTTTTACATGTCTCTGATCCTGTTTACCAGTGCTCTTGACAGTTGAAATGAAAAGTACTTGAGAAGGGAACAGCTGATAAAAAGGAGAAGAGGCAAAACATATTGCTTTCTGTGGAGTATATAGTAATCTTTTTTTCCTGGCATGTAGTCCTAAATTTGTTGTAGGAAGCAGGAAGAGAGTGAATGTAAGTGATAGAGTAAAAGGGAACATGAACTGTATATTCTGTAGATAATTCTGACTTAAATATTTGCCTACTATTGGTCACATCCGGATTTCTTTATCCGTGAACTACCTTACAAACTTTATGGTGGTTTTCCTTTCCCAGTGTTTCAACTGAATTTCAGAGAGGTGGGGAGAGGTTACATGCCTTCAAAGTTCTGGGCAAGGTACATGCTTACGTTGGTACGGGCAGTAGTAGAGCTCTTCAGCTTTTTCAAAAGAAATGTTGTTGCTGGTTGAACTTAACTGGAAGTCACAAAAGTGGCTTGTGCTTGTGTTAGCAAATCTTGCAATCTTAACACTTCGGCAGAGCTGTCTAAGGTCTAGTGCAATTCTTGGGCTTCCTTTCAATCTAAAAAATGTGCACCTTGCAGATCCTGAAAAGTAGAAGGCAGCCATTACCAAAAGCTATTCCTGCCAGAATGCATTTTTACTTTTGTGTTGCTTGCATTCATAATGATCAAGTGTTTTCTCTATCCGATGGCTGTTTAGTTGCCGAGTGAAGTAACTCTGGTTGGAATCTTGTATGCAGCAAGTTGTGATCTTACTTACACTTCTTGCAGTTAGTTTGGAAGAAAATGAGATCTCTGTGAAGCCTGAAATAAAAGGGGCATTATTGCTGGCAGTGCTTCTGGCTGTCAAGTTTAAGGCATGTGGGCTAGGTGTGAAATTGGAGAGCTTGATAATACCAGAAGATGTAGTGTTTGTTCTGTAGAGTAAGTACATATTTTATCTGAAATGTTACGCCTTTAAAACACTACAACAATAAATGCATAGAGCAACAAGCAACACTGAGCTCAAAGAGCTCTGATCTGAGTTCAGAACTCATTTGTAAGGAAGGAAATTGACTTAACTACCTAGCCATCAACAAAATCAATTTAAAATTGATATATCATATTAGAATCTCCCAGCTAATTCAGAAATGTTTGCTGTTTTGCAGAAAATGCATTTTGAAATTCCTAATGAAATAAGGAAACAGAAGTAAGTTCTGCATTGAATAAAATATTTTATTTTTAACCTCAATTTCTAGCATTTAAAATGACTTTTGGTACTTTTGGAACAACTTTTTAACTTCAAATGGATTTGCAGCTTTTTTTTGGTGTCTAATTTTAAAAAAATTAATATTTTGGCAAAATTACTTGTGTTGCAACTGTTCCAGTGGTGCCTCTTGTGACTGTCTTTTGGGGGGAGTGCTCATGTTTTTCAAGCTGGGTACATGCTTACGTACTTTGAATTCAAGTTTTATTGTAGAAATTACTATGTTCTAGCTGTAAGACTCCTTGAAAAAATTAGTTAAATTTCAACTCATTAAAGCTAAAACAGTAGTTGTGCACTTTTAAGGAAATAAATGCATGGAAGTCAGGTAATTCAAGTTGGCCTTATGAAACCACTGTTACAGAATACTGCTGTAATGCATCCTTCCATGTGTGTTGGGTTTTTTTGGTTGGGTTTTTGTTTTTTTTTAAATTGTGACCCTACTGAGGATAATGGAAAGGGTACTTTTTTTTTAAGTCTCTAGCATGGTTAAGAAAATCTTAATGACCTCTGTTATATGGGCCTGTATTATTAAGCAAAGGACTTCTCATTTTTATTTCAGACAAATTTCTCATGCTGTCTGCAGCTTTCTAGAGTGGTATTTCCACATCTCATTAGGAAAGTGGAAAATATTCTTTCTGCAGTGTGCATTATCTCATTTCTTTAGTCTGAGTAAAACTGGCATTAATCATTAAATCTACCTGTCAAGGACCAGGCTGGAAAAAATACATTTATACTACTTTTGCTAATTGTAGTTATGTAGAAAATGCAGTAAACTGCAGGTCATTAAGTCTTATTATTGCTTCCTTTTGGTTCACCAGCGCAACTGAGTGAATTTTTTTTCCTTGAAGTCTTTTTTGACAGACAGTGAATGACTGACAGGATGCAGGAAGGCTGAAATTACCTAAATCAGTGAATGGTCAGTTATCAATATGAGTCAACCGATATTTTTGAGATAACTGTTATTGGTAATTATTTAATTGCTTTCAGATTGGTTTGCTGTGATGCAGGGTCATGCTTTGGTCCTGCATCATTCCGTGTCGTATTCCTCTCTGTTTCAGAGTCTGTTAGGTGTTTCTGTAATGGCTGTTTCTCCGATGTGTTAGCCTGCCCCCAACTTTAATGATTGCTAATGTTTGAGTTACGCTGTGCAATGACACTTTGCCTTCGTGGAACTTTTCTTTTCCAGACAAACGCAATTCAGCACAGTCAGTTTTTGAATATAAACAGTGTTCTGGACAAGGCATATACCCTTCCTTGTAGAGGTAGTAGTTTAAACTAGAATTGACAGCAAATTATGCAGCCTCTTTCAGGGTAACTTTTCAGCCTTTACACTGTTGCATGGTATCCTTTTGATAATTACACTGGTTAACCTGCTCAGAGTGAGGAGAGTTCTCTTTGGGCCAGGTCAGTACATGATCAAATGAAGTGTGGTTTGTTTGGTTTGTTTTTTGAAAAACAC
>NW_008824350.1:4101387-4105270 GCF_000699105.1 Pygoscelis adeliae
TAGTAGGTGAAATTCAGATGGAAAATAAATGGTCGATCAGGACAAAACTCAATACAATAGTTAGTTCAAAATCCAGAACTGTCTGAACTACCACTGAGCATACTGTATTGGCTTTTTGCTGTATAAATGGAGTTATCTGCCCCATATAAAGTGTGAATGTAAAAAGTAATGTAAACCAGACTGTTTACTGGCTTGCTGAATGGAGAATAGATTGTGGTGTCATTAGTGCTGTTGAAAAGTTATTTATGCCAAGTAAACCCTAATTAGAATTACTCGCAGTACAAAGTTGTTTTATTGCTGTAGAAATAGGATTTGACTCTTCCGCTGAGAACAATAGAACTCAATCTTGATTTGGAATTTGCAACGTTAAAGCTTCTTCTCGTTGCCTCTCTCCTCCAGTCCTGTTGTCAAGACAAAATTAAGTGTTGTTAAAATTGTAGCCTCCCTAATGTGTTTGTCCAAATGCAGAGAAGAGCAAGTAATCTAAGCAAATTTTCTAGTTCTTTCTTACAGCGTACCTTGAACAAAGTGCTATAATTTTACACTATTGTCATCCTCAGCATTTCTATTTCTGTACTTTCCTTTAGTGTTCTAGGGGATTTATAACTGCAACTCAAATTCCTCTTGGGCTGAAACCTGGCACAGAAGTTCTCATTATGAGTGAACCTTGTTTTGTAAAATTAAAAGCAAAGCATCCATCAAGAGGCTTTCTTAAACATTTCTTTTTGCTTTCCTGTAGGTTTATGGTTGCAGATCACTTTTTTTTCCCTCTGCAGGAAAAATCTAGCCGACTTTGGAAACCCCTAAGCTGTAGGTGAGCAATCAATAGCGATGGCAGATTCAGTGGAACGTTCCCATTACATTTAGAAAATTTTAAATGAAAGTCTTAATTCCCTAATATACTGAAAATTCATTGCTGAAGTAAAAGCTGCAGCTGCAACAGATACCTGCCTAACGAAGGTACAGTGACAGTTTTAACCATCTTCAGACAGTGGAAACAAGTTTACCTGAGCAGTAGTGTATAAAGAGATGGTTGGGTTATTATGTGCTTCATCTGAAGTTGAATACCTGAAGATCCTCAGCTCCCTGGCAAAGGGATTCATCATGTTGAACTACGTAGCTGGTGTCTGCTAGCTTAAAATAGTTTGTTTTTGTTTTTTTTTAAACAAACAACCCCCTTGTTTTCCATAGGAACTGAGGCTTTATGTAATTGTGTTGAAGCAGAAAGGACGTTCTGAGCCACAAGCCACTTTCAAATATGGAAGATGGAATAATTTAATTTGATTAAACATGAAATATCAAAGATAAGTTCTGAGGAACTTCATAACAGTGACTGGATAGAGGAGAGATCCCAAATTAACACTGTCATTAATGATGTCATTGTAGGAAAGCTGATGAAGGTCGGCTTCATTATTGCTGGATCTCACAAGCCCTTTGGCATCTGCACACATTCAGTCCAGTCATAATATGTATCATCTCTCACCCATTTGGAGGAAGTGAACCTGGAATGAGAAGAGATGGGTTTTTTGTCGTTTTAGGAAGGAGCAAAGTATGCAAATGTGCAGGAAACCATGTGGTTTTTAGTCTTGTGGGCATGGAGTAAGCATTCTTTAAACATAATGCAAAAATAGTCAGTGCTTTCACTAAGATGCTTTAAAAATATCTTTGTAGTTTCCGAAAGCACTTAAACTGTCCTGTACTTGGGGATTACTTCACTTGTTTCTTCCCACAGACCCCTGAGTCTTGTAATTCTTTAGGGGTGCATCTATGCTTTGCAGTTATCAGTTGAGATGTATTTGATGCTATATAAAAAAGGACCTGTGCTGGGAAAGCTTACGGGAGAAATCGCAGATGTGGAGGGGTAAAGCCTGTGCTGCCGCTAATTTTCCTCTGCCAAATGGCTTTATTGGAATTGTGCCTACATAGAATACCAGGTCTGAAAGTCAGTGTTAGGCAGGTCAGAGGACGTGATTTAGGCTGGCAGTTGAAGAATTGCATAGAGTGAAGTAGGTTGGACCTTGTGGACTCTTAAGGAGAGGCTTTACGAGGAAGGACGCAGTTCTGAACAGTGAAAGAAGTGAGATTCTAGGCTCCAGTCCAGAATGGAAATAAATGTGAAGATGAATGTCAGAAACGAAAAACTGGAGTAAAGTGTTCAGGAGCAAGAATGGAAATGTGAAGATCTAGGTCAGGAAATAAATACTGTTTTCACTTGAAAATGCACAGGGAAAGTAGTAGCTAAAGCTGGATATTTTTAGAATAATTTTCAAAGGGTAGTCTCAGAACTGAGACTAAACTGCTGCTGAAGTCATGACTCTGAGCTTCACGTTCATTCCTCCAGCTTCTGTTCTGCAAGGGGGAAATGATTACTACTAAAATTCAGTATAATGGAGAAGAGTATTAATGTTGTGGGTTTTCTTTTGGTTTTGCTTATGTGGTTTGTGTTTTGGTTTTTCTGTTTTTTTGTTTGGGGTTTTTTATTTATTTAAGAATACTGTGTTTCTAGGGGTTGAGTAGGAATGGCAAGAAGGAACAGAGTTGTAAGATACGTGCTTCTCCTTGGTTGGGAACAACAGTAAAGTGTCTTTCTATTAGTCATCATAAACTGCAGGAAACTTTAAGTTACTTGCCCCAAACTCATTCAATTTCAGTAGTAATTTTTCACAGGATGGATTCTTTTTTTGTCTTTGATTCCCCTCCCCCTCAGCCTTTGTTTTGGGGTTTTATTTTTTGCTATTCACTGACAGACTCTACTTCGGTTTAAGATTATATACTGTAATTAATGTAATGCTAAGTACAAAAGTAGAGTCTAAAGGGCCTAAAAGCAGTGGTGGAGGGTAGGGTTTTTTCGTTGTTTCAAGATGGTCTGTAGGGACTTTTTAGAAGGCTTAGCCATTTCCAGTGTTGACTTACCTGTTTGGGCATTTGCAGTGACAGTCTCATGTCGCTGTTGACTTACATGCAAAATGGGCTGATGATGGTTGCCTGGTGGTGGGATCGCTCCTGAACTATGTGGGGTTTTTGAGTATTTAATACTCTGCTGAGACTGAGATAGTATAGGCTGTTTTTATGATTGACTATGCTGAAATAATTTGTTAATACAAATGTGGTGATAAATGCAGCTCTTTGTTTCAGTGTCATAAACATAACCTAGTACCTTGTGGAAAATACTGACCCTCACTGGATAGGAACCTGCTTTCTGTCATGCATGGATTTATCACAGCACCTGTAAAACAGATAGTCGTTAAATATACTGAAAATACAAGCGTATCACTGAAGTTCTGGTCAGAATTATTCTCAAAAGTGTTGTATCCTATGGAAGAGCATGAGGTGTAGTCTGAAATGCTTGTAGGTGGTTTGTCACACTTGTTTAGTTCAGTACTGGAAGACCTCTCCATCCGTAAATAGAATCATAGAATAGTTTGGGTTGGAAGGAACCTTTAAAGGTCATCTAGTCCAACCCCCCTGCTGTGGGCAGGGACATCTTCAACTAGATCAGGTTGCTCAGAGCCCCGTCCAACCTGACCTTGAATGTTTCCAGGGATGGGGCATCCACCACCTCTCTGGGCAGTGGTGTTCCAGTGTTTCACCACCCTCAGTGTAAAAAATTTCTTCCTTATATCAAGTCTAAATCTACCTCCCTTTAGTTTAAAGCCACTCCCCCTGGTCCTGTCGCAACAGGCCCTGCTAAAAAGTTTTCCACCATCTTTTTTATAAGCCCCCTTTAAGTACTGATAGGTTGCAATAAGGTCTCCCTGAAGCCTTCTCTTCTCTAGGCTGAACAGCCCCAACCCTCTCAAGCCTTTCTTCATAGGAGAGGTGTTCCATCCCCTGACCATTTTCGTGGCCCTCTTCTGGACCTGCTCCAACAGGTCCATGTCTT
>NW_008824350.1:4105588-4110502 GCF_000699105.1 Pygoscelis adeliae
GCACCACTCAGCTTGGTGTCATCTGCAAACTTGCTGAGGGTGCACTCGATCCCACTGTCTATGTCATTGATGAAGATATTAAACAGTACTGGTCCCAATACGGACCCCTGCGGGATGCCACTCGACACCGATCTCCATCTGGACATTGAGCCATTGACCACTACCCTCTGGATGCGACCATCTAACCAATTCCTCACCCACCGGACAGTCCACCCATCAAATCCATACCTCTCCAGTTTAGAGAGAAGGATGTTGTGGGGGACTGTGTCAAAGGCCTTACAGAAGTCCAGAGAGATGACATCTGTAGCCCTTCCCATGTCCGCTGATGTAGTCACTCCATCATAGAAGGCCGCTAGGTTGATCAGGCAGGACTTGCCCTTGGTGAAGCAATGCTGGCTGTCTCGAATCACCTCCCTGTCCTCCATGTGCCTTAGCGTAGCTTCCAGGATGATCTGTTCCATGATCTTCCCAGGCACAGAGGTGAGACTGGCTGGCCTGTAGTTCCCCGGGGCTTCCTTTTTTCCCTTTTTAAAAATGAGGGTTATGTTTCCCCTTTTCCAGTCACTGGGAACTTCACCGAACATATGTAGCCTTCTATGAAATGCGGTATAAGACAGCAAATGAACACTAATTTACCAGGTCACAGCAGCCCCTAATATTTGAGTTAAACTGCACTGTAAGGTCAGTAGTCATACAGTGTGATCAGAATATAGGATAATATGTTCCTCAGACAGTTTCTGTGAGAATCCCTGTAGGTTTTTTCTCTTGATCTTTATAATTTGCTGTGTTTATACAAAGCTTTTCAGCTTCCTTGTAGTTTATTGAAACTGTTGGGAGGGCCAGAGTGAGCTACCTTGCAATGGGCGCATCAATAACTTCAGTTTGGAAGGGCGAGTATTGTCTCTGTTTGAGTCGACTTGTTTTTGGTGAGCTTAGATCTTGTTTTAAAATATGATGTATAAAAATTGCCACTAAATCTTAATAGTGCTTATAGTCAGAAACTCATCAGTTGCTGAAAGGAATTGTACGATGTGCTTGCTTGTGAGAGCAGGGACTGTCTCTGGAGAGCCAAGAGGTTTTTCTTAGCTGTATGTTCATAGGCTCCACGCCATAACCTAGCTATTCCTGTAATAATACCTGTTTAAATCTGTGCTTCTCCAATGGCTCTAGTGAGGAATGGAACCACATTCTCAATTAAAAAGGCTATATAAACCCTACATAATTGAAAGAAAATTGTACAGTTAGTAATCTACTGATGTTTCTGAACTGTTGATACATCTTCCTGCATCCTGGATGCTCCTAGAGGGAGCACCAAAGCAAAAGCAACATCTGTGTGCATTACTTCTGCCATGGCTGCAGCTCAAGAGGATTATTATAGAATTGCTGGACACTGCATGGCTGCTTATCTGCAAGCCATTAACTTTATACAGTTGTGTGCATCCCATTCCCCTATTCGTCTGGCAAGGATCCTTAAGAATGAGAAAACAAATGTAACTGATGCCTCATTCTTGAAATAATAGTGTAAAAAAAAAAAAAAAAAAGTTGAGACCAACAACATTATGACTTAGCTATAAATCTTATTAGAAGAGAGTTTCCTGGAATTTTTATTGCTGTAGATTACCGTGCTGCCAGAACTGCAGATATCTTCGGTATTGATTACCAAGCTTGCAGTAGACCTGGTGAATTGAACTCAGCAGATATAACTAAAAAAGCAATGGACATGCTGATCTAAGATACAAAGCCATTGTAAAGAGACTTTGTAGTGTTGTTAATAACATCTGTCAGTGTTTGAGCCTTAAGCATTACTTCTAGATACGGATATGAGAACCTGGGATCTCATCTACTGTTAACTGTTTTACATTCTAATTACTTAGTGAAATTCAGTACCAACACTGTGCACACTTATTCACTGATCTTAATGATTAAACTGGTACGCTGAAGTCTGACAAACACAGATGTTTACAAGACTACTTTCTCCTAGAGGCTCCCTATATTATCAGTGATCATACATAGTGATAAGATATCAATGAAATAAGAACTTGGGTTATTCTATAGAAAACATTTCTAACTTCATTTTAGGAACTAGGAAATCTCAAGATTTCAAGGTTTCTTGCAAAATAATTCTTGGAAAAGTTAAATTTGTGGTTATTTGACTTGCCGTGCTTCAGTCTAGACTGTGTTTTCAATTTTTACCACTGAATTTTGAAATGAAAAAAATTGTAAATCAGTTTTTTCAGTGGTTTTTGGGGAAGATTCTAAAAAAAATAAATACAGGAAATGCACACCAAATACAGATCAAAATATGCTGTGTTGTGATGGATTGTTTTTGAGTAGTGGGGGAAAAAAATCTTCAAAAATTCTGGCCATTTCTGTTCGACATTAAGAATGTTCTATAAAAGTAGTAATCTTGGATTGTGTATTTTTCTTCTGTGGGATTCCAGTAGCAAGTGTTAAAAGTTTTGAATTGGAGGGAAGTAGGTGATGGCAAACAGCATCTCAGCCACGGACTTCATAGTGGTCTGTAGCGGGCTCTGTTTTCCTCACAGCTGGATTTGTTAATACTAGCTTAGGGCTAAGGCTGACCTTCAGCTAAGATAAACATCGATTTCAGGGTAAGTATTGTCAGTGATAACCACCATACTAGAGAGTTGTATTGCTAGTGAACACTGAGTAGTAGTTCATGCATAAGGGGAAAAAACCATAATGCCACCACTCACTTTTGGTAGTATTTTGCATCCTCTTTGTATTTATGTAGATGACAACAACTGTAACCCAAAGAAGCATCGCATTCATCGATTGTTGTTGGGAGAAGCCACTGAGCAGGTTTGTTTCATGGTAGCAAAGTGAGACTACTGACTATTTTGAAGAAGGAAAGAGAATGTTTTTCTTACTGGCTTTTCCTTAGTCCCTGGAAGTCGGATTGTCTCCTTGGGCATCATATAGTTAGTAAGGACTTAAGCTTTGCCTTGTGCAGATGGTTCTGTTACTTGTCTTCTTTAATTAAAATAATTTTGGTGTTGCAAACTGGAAAGTACAGGCAAAGGATTTGAGACCACTTGTAGTTTAGGACTTCTTATAGTTGTGGTTCAGAATGTTTGCAAGGCAAATATTGGTACCTCATGTCCTACATGTCTACATCTTTTATATGAAAATAAAAGTTCTGATTTGGTATACTAATGTAGCCTCATCTTCTCCTTTCTGTAGCATTAATGGGTAGGAAAGAAATGTATATAAATATATTGCCTGTGGTTGATGTAGAAACTTACTCAAATACATACTCTATATTCAAGTTGTTGCTCCTATCCAGAACTATTTACACATTCTTAATATCTAGGTCACATTATTTAGGTGAAGTGAGGAGATGGTTACACCTCAGTGTTGATAACTGACTCCTGGGTTTGATTTTTAATTGGACTAAGTCAGGCAACTTACTACTTTCTCATCTGTACCCTGTGGTAAAAATATTTTTTTTCTCCTTCCCATGATAGCTACTACAAGGCACGAGTTAATGTTTGAACTGTTCATTGACCAAAGCTGGGCAGTATTGATACCAGGTGTTTTTAAATGAGGAGAAATAGGTAAATAGCTTGGGTAAAACTTGCATAGTCATGGATGGCAGAAAGCAAGGTTGTGACAGTGGCACTAACACAATAGACTTGTATGCTTCACCTGGGTGGTTTGTTTTTCCCTGCTATCAGACTCTTGAAAACAACGTGGTGGTACTTCTTGTTTTCATGTCCATTTTGTTGAAAAAATGGGGAATGGATGAAAATGTAAGCTACTTTGTGCAAAGGAAGAAATTAAAAAAGTGTGTTAGTCTTTATAATGTGCAAAATGAGGAAACGGAGAAAGTATGCAGTGCTGTTGGGGGTAACCTTGCAGTCACAGGGTTTGGAAAGTATGAAAATAAATACTGCAGCTTTAATGCTATGAGCCCTTTTTCTTCCTGAGTTGAAATAATAAAATCTTGCAAGCTGTTGATGTACCAGTGTTTAAGCTGGCTCCTGTAACCTTCCAGCTGCATATGTTAATACACATTTTCAGATAGTTCAGACTACAAACCCAATCATGTTTTCAAGTGCACAAAAGCCTTGTTTCCTAATGACTGCTGTTTCTGATTTCACTCTTGACTGTACTAGCATTCCAAAAGAAGAAAACTGGTTAGTTTTTTTTAAGGAGCTCCATAGCTATGCCTAGTGTTTACTCTGCCATTACCTTAGGGAAAAAAAAAGGGGGGGGGGGGGGCAGCCGGGGGGGTTTTGTTTTTTTTTTTTTTTTCCCTTTGATAGTTTGAAACTGAAAAAGCAACTACACTTTTATAGCTCCACAAGTCATGAAAATATTGTGTGTGCAAAGTGAGTTCAGCAGCCTTAAATACAAGTGAATGCTCTCTAAGTCTATAAATCCAGTAACTCTGCTCACATCCTTCCATCAGCAGCGTTGCAGGCTCTTTCCAAGATCCTGAAGGCTGGAAAGTGGAAATGCAAACTTTGGAGGGCAACCTGGTAGTTTTCCAGGAGCAGTTAGTTTAGCATGTTACACATGCAGGTATAAATGCATGTGTAGGGGCATGTAGGGGAAATGTGGATGGGTTAGAAGACTGTAAACAAGTTTGCTTTATCTTCCTTTGAAAAATGAGGTGTGGGGCCATTTGTATAACCCGTATTGATCTCCTTCTGTATTGAACAGGCCACAGACATTTCAGAATCTAGTCTTGGTAAGACAAATCAAAGATTGGATTTTTTTCCTGAAAATTGGAAGTGATGGCGAATCTGCTGCCACCCTTGGTAAATGGGGATTTGAATTTATTATTGCATTGTGTGTTTTAGAAATAGTAATTTAGAAATTGTGCTTCACCGTTCAGTTCCTGGTTTTTAGTCTACTCAGACCCTTGTAACTTTGCTTGCTAGCTTG
>NW_008824350.1:4110524-4113638 GCF_000699105.1 Pygoscelis adeliae
TAATTTGACTGCAAAAAAATTTCCCAGCAGCTTTTATTTTCATCAGCTAAAGTGAGCTCCTTGTGTCCTTACTGTCTGGCATATTATCTAATCCTGTAATTATTTCTGTGGTTCCCTTCTGAACTTTCTCCAATTTACCTCCTCTTGCTGTTCTGTTCTGCAGGGACCTAGCTTAGAAACACAGATGGTGGAAGATGAAACTGAGACAACAAGTGAAGAACTGCCTCCTCATCTGCGGGAAGAGCCTCCCAAAGGTACAGAATCAGCAGTCAATATAAACTCTTTGCATTAAATTGTTCTGGCCAAGGAAGTCTTATTTATTTATCTATCTATCTATCTGACTTGAGAGCCTACCTCTGCCTATTTTCTGAGAGGGATAAAGCTTTGTCAATGCTGACAGCTGAGCTAACCTCCCAACCAGAGGTTTAGCATTTTGCATTCAAAGACAGATGCACCCACTGAGTTGCGGACATTGTTCTGCATCCCTTTAACAAAATGGTTTCTGATTAAAATTGATCATCCTGTCTGTAGGCTTAGGAATAAAATGCTTCCTCTACTGTCTTGTTTGTGATGTTTTGATCCTTCATTAGGGAAGACTTCCAAAGTAGTCATCTATTCTTTCCTTACCTATTTTTGCAGCATCCTGCTATTGAAATTGTCCCCAGCAGAGACTTGTCAAAGTTAGGTATTCTAGTGATTTTGTTTATTTTCGCCATCTCTCTTGGAAGCCAGTTTAGCCATCTGAGGAGGAGGCAGTGAGATGCTGTCAGTCAGTAGGAGGCTCAAAAATGCCAATTTTAATTAAAGACTTTGTTTGCAATGACATGCCCTGGATTTATACAGGGAACAGAGTTTTCCCACTGTGTAAATGTTGCAGACGCTGTATATATGCAACAAAATAGGTGTTTGTTTCTTTTGAATAGAAGCTGCTGACATTGCCACAAGTGATGATACGTTTTGAGCTTTGTCTCCATTTCAGTGACTTCTAAAGCACAATCACTCATAATCATTGTGGGTGGCTTAAACAACCCAGAGAATGCTGAGATTCTTATTAGCAACTTACTGTTAAAATACCATGACATGGCTCTGGGAAACATAAATGTTTTATATTTTTCCTCTAAGAGAATAAGATGCTGATACAGTATTTATATTGACAGCCATTCTTAAAGGGAATATGAACCAAGTAGATGGTTTTAGGAATTTGCTGCTTCATCCCTTCTTGTTGAGCATGCTGTTATAGTTTTCTCATTAAGTTGTAATTTCTTGTTCTGCCGTTTCATATACTCTGTGTTGGCAATTACAGTATATAGAGGTAAGTGAAAGGCAGGTTTCTTTTTGCAACCCCTATAAAGCCAGAAGGAAATAAATGTGGAAGATGTTGTGATTACTATATATACATACAGAGTATATACACCCCACCCCCACCCCCTTTGTAAGTAATGCCATTCCAGCATGTAATGACCATGCATTGTTGAAGTTAAGAATTCTGGTCACTAGCCTGAGCTGATGATTACGTGAGCCTAGAGACCATATCCTGAAATGTAAAACACAGGAGATCATCTTGTCTCATCAGTTTATCAGGAATAGTCTTAGATTTTGGACTATGGCTTTGAATTGTGTAGTCAGAAGGGGGTTTTTTAATGTGGCTAAGTATTTTTGCAAACCAAATTTTTGTAATTGAAAGTGTTTGCTTCTGCCTGCAACCCTGCTGGTTTGAACGATGATGAAAAATGTCAGTATTAATATTCCACTTCTGTGACTTGTTGGGTGGTCTGGGAGAAGTATGTACTCTGGATATGCCCACTTTGCTAGGGTGAGGAAAAAGAACTGTAACAGTTGAGCTGATTTAATTAAGCAGCAGTACAGTAGATACTGTGAGTTCTTTTAAAGTCTGAGCTCAGTATGTACTTTTTAAATTTTCAATGATGTTAAGAGTAGCAAAATAGGAGGGATACTGAGAGCACAACTGTAACTAGAGACTGCTTGGGAGAAGAGGTGGAAAAATTGCTTCTGAAAGAGAGCCATCAGGATTATTCTGAAATTACAGCTGGCTCTGCGTATTAGTGGAGTTGAGTGACAGGAGTCTTGCTCAGAAGCTGCTGTCTACCAACATAGACCAACCGGAATTACTATGAAGATCATGTAGTTGCAGGAGTGATTACAAATACCCCGTGAAAGAAACAGATCTCTGAAGTTCTTTTAATATTAAACGCCATTAAGCGCTGTCGTCTTGTTGTTGCTCTTCTACTGATATCTTGTTTCTTCTGATAGCACTTTCCTAGTTAAATCAAGTGCTTTGCAATAAATAAATGAACCATGTTGTCATGACTGCTGCGCTCTTGTTTCCTGGGATCTATGAACTGGAGACTGTGTCTGCTTGCCTTCTGGTAATGAGCACAGAAGGGATGGAAAGCTCTCCAGAGTCCGTGTCCTTCTAGCACAATCCATTATTTCACCAGATTGCATCATAGCGACTTTGTTTTCTAGCTTGCACTGTGTTGCTTACTCCCCCCCTGAAAGGAGGGGATCTGGAAGCACTGTGCCATATAAATATTGCAGTAAAATAAAAGGTTACCCTTCAGGGATTGTCATGTTTCTGAACAGTGTTGCAGTATGGCCTTTACAAATAAAGGGACAATTTTACAAGTCCATCATGTACGTAAGTGTCTTGAATAAGCCTATGTGTGGGTAACAAGTAGGATAGTATAGCAAACGTTGCTTTCTGGTGCTGTGTGGCAGCCTGTCAGTGTATGAGACAAGAGGAAGAGTTTTGTGGTTTAAAAAGGAAGTTAACCGGGAAATCCCTGAAAGGTGAGAGTCAGAGGTTAGTATTTGTGTGTAACCTGAATCCATTTTTTCATCTTCTGTCAAAGTTAACTTTTTTGCTGTTAAAACAAGTCAGGGGAGTAAATGAGTAAAAAGTACAGCTGGCGCAAGATTCTGTAAGTGATACTGGATATCAAAAAGGGCTTTTTATTTTATAACGAAGATGTGTTATCATCAATGGCGTTGATATACTCTGCCCCGTCTTGAAACGAAGCGGTGAAAGGAAAAAATCTGGTCAGCGAGGCCAAGGCGGTATCTGCCCGTGGAGAGATTCTTGTGCCCGCGGAA
>NW_008824350.1:4113655-4185905 GCF_000699105.1 Pygoscelis adeliae
CTGCAGGCCCGGCAATGCGGCAGCTGCCCGCCGGGCCCGCTCTTGGCCAGGCCGCCCCGCTGCCGGTGCTTTGACGGGCTCCGGCTGTGTGAAGCCCGGATTCCAAACGTCGCTTGCACGCAGGCCAGTGAACAAGAGAAAGTATTTAAACCTATTAACTCCTTTCCCGTAAGCTACTTTGTGATGTTACAAGGGTAGCTTTCCACGCTTTCTGCCTCAGGAAGGCTGTTTATCCCCTCGTGATATTTTGCCTCTTGACTTCATGATCCATCTGCCCAATTCACATTTTTATTTTTTATTCCCCCTTCATCTTTCCTTTCTCTTCGATCTTGTTAACATACTTTTTTTTCCCCCTCAGTTAAAAGGCAAGTGGGGGGGAGCAGTAGTAATTAGCATTTGGAGTGCTGCTCAGGCTAGTGTGCTTAACACTTCACAGGGAGGGCTATGTGCATGGCAGAGTTACTGTCACCAAAGAGTAAAGGACAGCGAGCTCTGGAGAGGAGTGAGTCTGTTTTAAATGGTGTGAAATGCTTTCCTCTTTGCAAGGATTTAGCACTGCTGATCTGTGTTGCCACATGTTCGAGCACTGAGCTACTTTCAGGTAGATTCTATGTGATCTCGAATGTTTGCTGTTAAATGGCAGTCTGATCATAGTGAGAGCACTAGATTCAGTTACCCAAGTACGGCAACACCTTGCTATATCTGTTGCTTCTTTATCCACTGTTTCAGAGTTCGGTTGCTGATCATTTGATACAGTTCACTGTTGATTGTTATTGTTGCCTTGCTTTTCTGTCCTTTTCCGTTAAATTACCCAAGGAAGGTGATGATAATGAAATATGATGGTGATTAAATTTTCTGTAACATCAGTTATGAAACAGCAGCATCTCCTTTGTTGGATGACTCAGATCTTGACCTCTTCTATTTGATGAATCAGTGACCCTGACCTTATTCCTGCTTCTCCATCCTGTTGCCAGTAGATTGAAGGAAGTGATCCTTCCCTTTTATTCAGCACCGATGAGGCTGCACCTGGAGTACTGTGTCCAGTTCTGGGTTCCACAGTATGAGAGAGACATGGACATACTGGAAAGAGCCCAGCAAAGGGCCACGAAGATGATTAAGGGACTGGAGCATCTCTCCTATGAGGAAAGGCTGAGAGAGCTGGGACTGTTCAGCCTGGAGAAGGATCGGGGGGAGCTTACCAACATATACAAATACCTGAAGGGAGGGCGTAAAGAAGACAGAGCCAGGCTCTTTTCAGTGATGCCCAGCGACAGGACAGGAGGCAGTGGACGCAAACTGAAACACGACTGAACGTAAAGAAACACTTTTTCACTGTGAGGGTGACCAAGCACTGGAATGGGTTGCCCAGAGAGGTTGTGGAATCTCCCACCTTGGAGATATTAAAAAGCTGTCTGGACGTGGTCCTGTGCAGCCTGTTCTAAGTGACCTTGCTTGAGCAGGGGGGTTGGACCAGATGATCTCCAGAGGTCCCTCCCAACCTGTGATGCTCTACTTCATACGTACTATCTCTGTGTGTTTAAAGTCTCTTTCTGAAGTTCCTGCATATATCCCCCATCTATTATGCTAATTCTTACGGGAAAAGTAGCTTTACTCTGTCAAACTGCTAAATGTTACGCATTTTGGGAATGCTTCCTTGGTAGATACTGGGATATGGCTGCAGTTTCTTTTGGCCCTACGTTGCTAACTAGTACTGAATATACTAAAGCTTAGTGCAAGGTGGTATGGTCTGATTGAAAAGCTGCGTCATTAGTTAACAGCAGTAGCCCCTCTTGGGAGTTTACAAACCAGTTCTTTCTTCATGATCTTTAAATATTAAGCATTTAACTTTTATCAGCCAACCTACTATGACCAATTTGGCAATGAGCGTGAGTCTTATGTCTGAACCGTCTGCTAGCTCTTCCGCAGTTTTCAGACCTGGCAGAGATGTTCCTTCTTTGTTGCAGACAGATTGGGCCTTGTGGAGTAAGGCTTTATTAAAAGCAATGGGTCTTAGCAGCTCTGCAGTATATAACAGATCTTGGGAAATTTACTTTCCAAATAACTGTGGTGTTCCTAATTCAAATTGTTTTACACTTGCTGTGGGTAAAGAGCACACACGGATAGTTACTGTAAATCAGATGATTTGCACCAATTTAGAACATAGTATCTTGTGTGAGCCTTATAATCTGTCTCCATGGAGGCATATAGTCTTTTCTGCTGTTTTATATCTTCTGCAAGATAAAAGTATATTGCATACTTCTGTAGGAAGCTTTAGAACTCCTTATCCACAGTTTGGGAATATCTGATCCAATGTATCTGGGAGTTTTGTGGATCACTCTTTCAGGATTGTCTTTGGATACAAGTATTTTACCTAGATGTATTATCTGTATAGATCTAACTCAAAAAAAGGTATGGTTGCGTTTCAGTTGAGGTACTACCATGCATTTGAAATTTCTGAAATTAATTAGACTTTTAACTTCATACTGGGGTAATGTTGGGGTATTCTCTTACAAGAACACGGCAATTTCTTGAAGCCAGCAGATGCCAGAAGAACATGGCTGTTTAGGCATCTCATCTGAGATGCAAGACATTGAATTCAAGTCCATGATACAGGTACTTTGAAAAGGTACATTCCTATAAACAGATTCAGTTTTGATGAACGTATGGCACTTTTCCAATTAGTTTGCTTAAAGTATTCTTCACACAGAACAGTCTCCATCAGAGACAAAGTTTTATTATTGGGCCAAATGTTTGCTGCAGTAAGCGCCATACCAAGATTTAAATGCTGCAAACTTGAGCTGCACCATGTTTTGCATCCTCTTGTTGCAAGTAATATTTAGGATGTTTGTCTCAAAACTGCCTGTATCCAAAGAACCGCAAAGAAATCACCTTGGAAAATGGTGCATTTAATAGCAACTCTGCTTCCTTTCAGTCTTAAGCTCTGTACTGGAAACTGTTGCTGTTTCTGGTATAAAGTAACTTTAATAAAGTTGGCCGTGGCACTTACTGTCATCTGTTACATACATACATACATATGTATGTGCATATGTAGTCTATCAGATTAATATCGTCAAGAAGTTCTGTGAAGCTGGCAGTGCAAAACTATGCTATCTGCGAAGCCCCCTTCTGCTTTCCCAAGTCAAATCACACTCTTCAGTGTGCTACCTCGTGAGGTCCAACAGTCAAATCCTTCTACAGAGGAGCTCTTTAAATGATCTGCTTTTTTTGTCTAATGGCCAGTTGGCAACATTCTCAGCCTGGATTCACCTCTGCAGTTCTGTGGTCTTATAACTAAAGCAAAAGACTGGGAACTGGGACAGCTATAATCTATTCCTAGCTCTACTGTTGACTTATTCTGTGGCACTAGTCAAGTAGTTTGGCCTTCCTTGAACCATAGTATTCTTTGTGTATGAAACAGAAATGACTGTTCTTATTTATAAATGAGGATGGTGAAAAAGCAAATTGTAACTTTTTAAGCTTTTAGAGGCAGAAGATACTTGAAAATTGAAACAGAAAATGTGATCATAATGTGTAAATAATACAAAACTTTGCCTGATACATAACTTGTCAGGGTTGGTTTTTTTTTTTGATTCTTTGAAGAGGTGATTGGACTTGCCAGATAATGTCAAACAGAAAGGCAGGTTTCTTAAAAAGCAAAGAAATTAGCAATGAGGCTGTCTGTTCTTTGGAGCTGGGACTTTGTGTACCTGGCATGTCCTCTCATCTGTAAAAACATTTCCTTATCTACTTCTGTAAATGGCCTGAGGCTGAAGAGCAACATTTCAGTATCATCTGTCTCCTTTTAAGGCACAGATTCTGTGCAGCCATACTCTTCCGTTGGCCAAAACAGTTTGTGTTTCTGCAAAAAGAAATGACCTGGAGTGTAAGCTCAGTCTTCTGTGCGAAGTCTACCTTAGTATTTCTGGTAGAGTTGTAAAACACTTTCACACCTATCCAAGTTCTAATACTGTGTTTCTGTTTACTTTTATCATTGTCATTGTTTTAGTAAAAGCTGAGATTCTTCTTTAAATTCTCCACTGGCTATATTGGCTTCCTGATGCTTTACTTAATTTCGTTCTCTGGGGGAAATCAGCAATCTGAAATGGGAATAATACTCAACCAATGTCTGTGTGTATCTCTTTTTTCCTCTTTCATGCCCCCCCCCCCCCCTTCTGTGTTTCTCCTGCCCTCTGCCTGTGTCGTGGTTTAACCCCAGCCAGCAACTAAACACCACACAGCTGCTTGTTCACTCCCCCCCGGTGGGATGAGGGAGAGAATCAGAAGAGTAAAAGTGAGAAAACTTGTGGGTTGAGATAAAGACAGTTTTTGATAAGCAAAGCAAAAGCCACACACGCAAGCAAAGCAAAACAAGGAATTCATTCACTGCTTCCCATGGGCAGGCAGGTGTTCAGCCATCTCCAGGAAAGCAGGGCTCCATCATGTGTAACAGTTACTTGGGAAGACAAACGCCATAACTCTGAATGTCTCCCCCCTTCCTTCTTGTTCCCCCAGTTTTGTATGCTGAGCATGACGTCATATGGTCTGGAATGTCCCTTTGGCCAGTTGGGGTCAGCTGTCCCGGCTGTGTCCCCTCCCAGCTTCTTGTGCACCCCCAGCCTGCTCGCTGGTGGGGTGGTGTGAGAGGCAGAAAAGGCCTTGACTCTGTGTAAGCACTGCTCAGCAGTAACAAAAACATCCCTGTGTTATCAACACTGTTTCCAGCACAAATCCAAAACATCACCCCATACTAGCTACTATGAAGAAAATTAACTCTATCCCAGCCAAAACCAGCACTACTGACAACGGGCATCTTCCATTCAGCAGCTATGTTACGTGGTCTCCTAGAAACAGCATGAAAACTACTTAAATTGTTTTTATTCTACTTCTCCCTCTGCCCTATTCTTTTCCTCTTCACTATTTTCATATGATATAATGAGATGTTACGCTGACAGCTCAGCATCTCTTTCTCTAGCCTACTCCATGCCCTGCAAATCATTCTGTCACTAAGTGTTGTAGTGTGCACAGCATATGCTGTTAATGGCAGCATAAATAGCCTCCAAGTGCCTGGCGGATTCCAGAAGAAAGGTTCTCATAACTTAAGTGTGCGAAACCTCTTATCAGTGGATCTTGTGAATGCAGTAACATCGTGAAGTGAGTCAATAACCATCTGGTTTTCCCTGAGGGTGTCTGCACATAGGATGGGGCAACAACAGTTTTACCATTTGATTTGGCAGAGTAACTGTAAGTAATGTACATCATTCAAATGTAAAGACATTTCAGGGTGAAGGGCTAGTGGGAATCCTCTGTCAGAAGGTACATCTTTATCAATTACTAGTGAATGTGTTTTATGCTAGCAATAGGGTTTTGAACTGCAGGAGTGACAGAAATCTGTTTCATGAGTGAAAGCAACGTGTCTTATTACCTGGCTGAAGTGGCAGACATTTGTCACCATTTGTGTACTAATTAGAGACGTATGAAATTAAGAACGCAGGAGTATATTCTTTTACAATGTATTTTTCATTTTGAGGGGCAAAGATATTAACACAGAGATGCAGCCAATTGTTTTTTAGTAAATCTTTTGGATCTCTAGTTATCAGTCCTGCTCTAAAGGTGAAAAAGAAAGCAGTTCTTATTTGTTCCTAATGGACTAAAAAAAGAGGCAAGCAAGTCTCACTTATTTATAGCTACAGTCTGAAGTACTAAATAGGAATGAGCAATGCAGTAAATCCAGGTCAGGAGTGAAATTGAATCGGTATATCAGTGTGTTAATAATGATATCTTAAACTGCTAAACTATCAGAGTATTATAGCAGGCAATTAAATCATAAGGTTGGTACATGAGACTGTTAATTCTGCCTCAGAACTGAGTGAAATGCCCAGTTAATGTTTCATAAACATCTGTAGTCTCAACCTGGCTGCCTATCTTGATTTCAGCTGTTTGTGAACAGTTTGAGCCACTACTTTGTTTACCAGTATGATTGCACAATTGCACCAATCTGGCCTCTCCTGGACTGATCATTTTGGATAACAAAAACAATCTTATTCTGAAGAGTAGGTTTCTTTTCAAAGCTGTTTATGAACTTAAGGATGAGCTGTAAAAGTGAAGGGCTTTGTGTCAGTTTTCTTGCCCTCTGGGATAGTATTCTAGAAAAAGAAAATCTTCATCTACTTGAAATTGGGTAGAACTCGAGAGTAATTTTTATGGAGAACAGTCTTGCACTAGTATGTGGTATGGAATTCTCTGTCTCATTTTATTTTCTGATCACAGTGAAGACAAATGCATGTTCCTTATTAATGTGGAGGATTCTCAAGCCATTGTAATATGCTACTTTGGCGTATTATGGGGGATCTGTCCTCTTTCTGTCTGGCTGACGCTTGCCTGGTCAGAAAGAGTTTGGCTAAGGCTACGTTTTATGTTTACTCCTGTCATCTTTGTTATGCACTCTAACATACTACTGTTTTCAGTTTTTGCCAAAAGTAACATTCAGTAGGATATACCTGCTTTATATTTTTGGGTCTTGTATTATGAAAAATTAATGTCTTTTTTCATATCATATCCAAAAAGAAATAACAAATGTTCTTCATATAAGATATTAAATCCAGTTTGCAAGTAATGCTAAAAATGTGGCCATGGTATTTCTGCAAATTGTGAGAGGGTCTTAGGATCTGGTCATGTTAAAAGAATGTCTTGGAATCTTCTTACAGGAGAAAGAGCAGATTTATAGTCTTGAACTATAACAGATTTTATTTTCTAGCACCTGAGACCTGATCTTTGGAATAAGTGAGAGGTGTTCAAGAGGTAGGCAGGAGATGAACAGTTTACAATGTAGCTGTGGGAGCCATTCACCAAAATACCTGTTCATCCATTTAAGACTCTAAGAAAGAAACTGGTAATGTTGTTGACTTCTGCTGTTTTTACCTTTCTGGAACTTAAATTTTACTGTAAAGGTACACTAAAAAAAAAAAAAAAAAGGTTCTGCCCTGTGTAGAAGTTCAAAGTCCAAGATTGATCTTTGTTTCCTTTGTTTTCCCCTCCCCCCCCCACCAGCTACTACTCCAGAGATTTGTGTGTGGTGGTGTGTTCTGGATTTTGGGTTTTTTTTTTTTAGTTTGGTTTCCCCTAGAAAGTTCCTATATCTCTTGAATACAAAATTGGAATAATTCTAGCTAATTATGTGAAGTCATCCTCTTTGGTTAAGCCAGCCATATTTATGTATTCAGTACTGGAAAGTGTGATTGTATAAAGTCCCCAGTACCTCTCACTCATCCCTCCGAAAGCCAAAGAACAAACCCCCAAGATTTAATACAATGTTATTACAATATGTTAAAGTTAGGGCTCGCTCTGGGAAATGCAAATTGAGGCTGCAAGTTTGGTTTAGTGTTTTTATAGCTTGAGAATGTTATTGTTACTGTTATTACAGTATTTTGTTCCTAGCATCTTGAGGGCTGTTTTTTGCTCAAAGTATTTGACTTATTTAATCAGGGAAGTGGGTAAGATCTTCCAGGCTATGGATCTTGTACTTTTATGTTGAAAAGGAAAAAACACATTTACCAAGTATGAATATTGCCTAAAAATCTCCTTTACATTATGTAAGGGAATCTGTTTCCTGTGAGATCTGCAGATGTTTAAAAGGTTGTGATTAGCTGAACTGAGCTGTAATTGAGATACAGCCTGGTCATTGGTTTAAGCTTAATGTGTGCCCAGACAGCTACGGAAAGAGATGTTCCTACATTCAGCCCTGGTTGCACGTTACCAGTTTTGCCGCACTGCACGTCTGCGTGCGGTTGGTTCCTAGCACAAAAGGAGCGGAGCACCCAGAGAGAGAGCGAGCACCTCTTTCTGGAGAAAGTGTGGACCTAAGCAGAGTGAGTTAATGCTCACGTCATTCCCACGGACCATAGGTTGAAGGATGGGTTGTGCAGCTGAGCAGAGCCTGTAGCATGCATGCGAGCTTGTGTGGAACCTAAGGACAGGCTTTGGGTCCGGTATGTGCTGTGGGGCTCTCCTGGCTGCCTCGTTATTTTAGCGAGGAAGAGAGGTGCAACCGCAGGCATGATTAAAAACCTCTCTTGTGATGATAGCGCACAGGAAGTCATCTTCTGATGTCCATGTTTCTAGCAACTTCAGCGTAGCACAGTAATTAAGATGGTGAGGAAAGCAGAGGGATCTTGGCTTTCAAACTTACTCCCCCTGGCTCCGATCCAAGTATCATTAATATGACATGAGATGTTTTGTCGGTATTTGATTAACTGGGAGGCTTGTTCTTGTTTTGTGTGACACGTTGTAAGTTAACCACCCGGCATGCTGACACGTGCGATTAAAAACAAACACTTAAAACTAAATTGAGAAGCCGGCTGCCAAGTGGGCGGCCGGGAGGAGCCGGAGCAGCCTGCCCTGAGGGACTCAGCCGGGCTAGGCCTTACCGACCTTCCTACGGATCTGGCGTCGGCAACTTCCGAGTTGGGTACTGCGTTCGCGACTGTTCATTTCCAAACATTTCCTTCAGCTGCCTTGTGCGGTTAAAACACTCCGGACAAAATCTGGAAACGGTAAATGGCAAATCAGAGTTGCGTCGTTCGGGCAGACAGCGCTGCGGTGATCGCCGTGGTGTGAGCCGCCGCTCTTCAGCGGGTGTCGGCGCCTCTCGGCGGCGTGGTGTTCCTGCCGTCCGGCATGGCAGTGCTCTCCAGCGGTGGGGGTTTTCCGTTCTCCAGCTCCCGGGGAGCTGTGACCGCCGCGGTGCTGTGGGAGGCAGCCCAGCAGAGGGCTGCCGAGGGCTGGCCGAGACCTCCACCAGCGTGCCGAGCTCTGGCTTAGGCCTGTGACGGCAGGTACGATTAGAGCAATAGAGCAGCCTTTTCGACTATATCACAAGCTTACATTTGCTGTTTCCGCAAGTTTAAATTCCAGGACATCGAGAATGTGTCTGGACTTTCTTACTTTATAATTAACTAATTAATTTGACAAAACTTGAAGACTTAGCAAAGTTTCTTTTCCCTCTAGTTCCCTTCTCATTCTCCTCTTTACTGTAAAGTTTTTAACCTTCCCTCTCTTGTCGGGGTCCTTGGTGTGGAAACCATTCCACATGTCCCAGTCAGCAGCAGGGTGTCTTTAAAGGAAGCGTTACCCAGACAGGGAACTAGGTTTATGTGTGCTAAATATCGAAAGGAGTGAAAACTGTAGCATGCACAATAGCCGTTGAAATCTTGGTAACCCTTAGCTTTATTTTCAGACCTGAAGGGCGCTTCACAGCATAACAAGAAACCTTCTGCTGATTCAGTGGGCACTTTCAATTCCATTTAAAGCAAAATGTGCCCTCCGACCTGTTTCCAGACAGATGTGCAATGCTTGTAAAAAGCATACAAATGCTCTTGTCTGGAACTCCTGATCTGCATCACGTGGCGTAGCCCGGAGTTGGATGGCCTCAGAAGGCCTCTGCTAGCTCCTTCTGGAAGGGAGAGCCGCGGGGAGAGGTGCAGGAAGGTGGGCATTCCTCAGCCCCCTGACCAGGCGAGCTGTGGTTACTCCAGCGCACAGCTCCTGTGGCTGTGGCTGTTCTTGTTTTGTCAGCTCCACAGCTGAATGCTTTTCTTCCAGTTTGCCTGCTGATTTATTCCTGAAGCAGAGTAGTTCCTTGATTGATTACTGACTCTGCGAGAATCTGTTAGAAAGTATTTTGGGGAATGGGTAAGCAGGCCTTGCATAAAGCTATCTTGTTCTTCTTGAACACCAGTTATCTGCTTTCCTTTCCTTTGAGGCAGGTGCAGGGGAAAAAAAAAATCTTTAAATGTACCTGCTAATTCCCAAGTTGGGATTTTAGTCCTTTTGTTTGGAATGATTTCTTTCCCAGAGGAACAAATTTTATGCTTGCAGATCATGGACTGTGACTAGAGTAGAGGGAAAACAGCAGCAGCAAGTCAACTGCTGGGAGGGGACACACACACATGTTTTCCTGCTGCTGTCATGAATTACAGCCAGAAAGAGAAATCTGTAAAGACACTTCAAGTATGGAGCAAATGAGAGTGTTTCCAAATAGTTGGAGTCTCCATGAAATATCAGCAGTTCTTTTAAATGACCTGTGAATTTATAGTAGCTTCTGGCTAAAAAGTGTTTTCAGAGTAAAAGAACAGAGTGTTTTTTTCACCTGACTTCTCTTCTTCCTGCAGCACAAAAAAATTCAAGACTTCAGATGGAGATAAGGAGGGTCCTGTGAGGACAGCTTGGAAAAAAATATTCTGACAGCCTCTCAGAAGGACCTAGTTGGAGTCCATTAGTAGTCATAGGTTTGATGTGGGATCATGAGAAAGCTTTTAGTTCAGAGAAGCCAAGCATCCCCTGCCCTCATTTTGTCCTGAACAAGCTCTTGTTCTCAGATGGTCACTTGAGCTAAATTACATCTCTGCTACACTGGAAAAGGAATCTGTGAGTAATGAGTTGACAGGAAAACAATCGTCAACCCTGCTTGGAGTACCTAGGATCTATTTGGGCTGTTACAACTGATAAATATGGGAAGAATAGTCTTTGAATTGCACAACAACTTTTAACTACAGATGTAGCTCTTGTTTCTAAAAATTGTGGTCAGATTTTTCCTTTCAGATGTCCAGCCCTTCAGGTGTAGGAATCAATCTCTTGTTGGACAACTAGGAGTTTCACACTCTTTAAAGGGTGGGTTTGAGGGGTGAGCCTCACCCCATATATTTTTTCATTCCCAGTGCCAAGTTTGGAATAGACACTATGTGAACTTAAAGCTGCCTTCATTGTAACATGGCAAGATACCCTACTTTGCTAGAGAAAACAATGTGATGTTAAAAAGTAAAGCAGTAAATACATGCAAAGCTGAGTGACTTTAGGAAAAGGACGGAGGAAATACAGGAAGGGAAGAAAGAGTTAGGTAAACTGACTCTGGTCAAGATTTTGACAAGAATGTAATAACCTTAAGTGAGGTTTGTCCCCAGCAGACACTGAAGACATCCTGACCTTTTATAACTCTGATTTATTCATCATGGGAATGGATTTTGTACCTCATCCATTCTGTGACTGATGGGCAAGAGTAGTTTCTCTCTCAATACAGATGAGTATGCTGTGGTAGACTCCATTTGCCACACTGACAGGAGCAGAGTGCCATCAGCCACAGAGTTAGCTGAAGAAATATTTTCCTTTTCAGTCTTGCACTCTTAACGTGTGCATGATGTATGTGTAACAGCAGGATTGGGGAAGGTTACTGAATTGTATGAAACTTGAGTCATGAATTTCCTCTACTGTCTGAAATTGTCTCACATCATAAGGAAAAGGACTAACTGTGGCTTTGCTTGAAAGAATTCAAAGAGGAAGAAAAAAAAGCAGTGAAGAACATTTCCCCCTTCCCAGTCCGACTCATGCTCTTTCTCCCGTAACACCATTTTATGGATCTTTTGCTTGTAGATATGTTCCTTCTATCTGTAGCTTCTTCGACTGTCATGATCCTTATATGCTGAATTTGATTTGTACAACTGTCTTGTCACATGGATGTCCTTGAAAGTAGTAACGACCAGTCCTTTAGAAGGGGCAGTTATATTCAGCTTTTGTTTCAAAATATTGCAGGCAGATCAGTTTTCACAACTACTTTGTCCTCGTGGACGGCTTTGGGGCAAGAATGGGAAATACAGGAAGGGAAGAATGAGATAGTTGAACTGATGCGAAAGAATATAACATTAACATTGTCAGCTTATTGTATTTCAAAATAGGCAAACACAATGAAATCTTGTGTCAGTGAACATCAGAGATTTAAAAAATCTCCACAAAACCCTGGAATTCTGATGGTGGGTAAGAGGAGGAGAGCATCTGTACTTAAAAATTGTAATGAGAAGATTTATAAATCCTAGGGTTTTTTCAAGCACAAATGAGCTACTCACTGGCTCTGGTCACTAAACAGTCATCATATTAGCAGACTATTCCAGGGTCATCCATTATGAGTTGTGCTATCTGTTGGAGCATATAGGCAGGTTTCATGTCAGGACAGATGGTGATAGTGCTTCTATTTTGCAGTTCTTTGCTACTGACCAAAAATGTATTCAGGAAATAACCAAATTACGTGTCAGATATCGTAGTGGTGGCAGAGCATCCATAAATAGGAGAGGGGGGTGAGAAAGACAAGCGTGAGGATACTGGCCTTAGTAGAGCAACGTAATTTTCTGTTCTAACCTTATCAGCTTACATGCTGAACTGTGGTTCCAGGACACAAATGCTTTGAAACTATTCCTGCCAATGCAGCCTTGCTGTTCAAGCATTTCTTTCTGCTAGGTGAAGCCCACGTAAAGGTGGGTAGCCGCTATTAGATGCTATAGTGTTCTTTAGAGGAACCTTCTGAAATTCAATATAATCAATTCCCAGTGAATGGAAAGAATCTCTAAAACATGGTTTCTTCTGCTGGATTAACATTCTTGTGGGCTTTCCAGAGAACTAGTAGTTCAGCTGAGGTAGGCTCTGTATCTTTGTGTTGTTTTTCCCCAGCTTTATTTAGTAAAAGCTTGCAGTCCACTACTATGTCTCTTTTTAGATCTTGGTCTACTGGAGATTTTAATTGATATTAGCTATCAGTATACTGCAGACCAAAGCAAACATGAAATGGTGTAGTCTGTGATACCCGTTTGCTTTATGAGATTTCAGGAGCCCAGCCGGGATGTTATTCGAACAGATACCGCAGGGCAGAAAGCTTCAGGAGTTGAGGGGTTTTTAAGAGGGTTGCATAGCTGGGCGGTGAGTCATCGCTTCAGTGATACGTTTGGAGTTCTGTTGCTGGCTCATTTGGGATTTGCTTGATATCTCAGCTTCTTCATTCAGGAGTCTTTAAAACAGGCAGGTGTAAACCTGTTACAGAAAACCTGTGGTATCTGCCAAAGTTTGCCTGCTTTTTCTGGAAGGTTGACAAAGTAGAGGCATGTTGATAGGAGTTTAAGAAGCTGAAATGAATAAATAATATGTTGATTTTTTTTTTTTCCTTTCTTCTTTTCCAAGCTGGCAAATGGTGACTTCACAGGACTGTGGCCTGGTTGGTTGCAGAGGAGACCTCAATGATCATAACTTAATTAAGTCAGTATGGGCAAACTGATCAAGTCCTCAGACAGCTCAAAACAAAATCTGTGTGTTGCCTTTCTCATGTCTAGGGATTTTTCTCTAATGACACATATTTTAAATGTAGCTAGTAATATCTTTGATAAAGACCCATCTTATTGCTGTATTTATCTCACCAAATCAAAACTGGTTTTATCTTGATTTCACAGGACCCCCTAAGTCTCAAAAAGACATCTTCTGAGACTGGCTGCTCCCTGTCAACGTCTGCTGTGCTGTTATTAAAAATAGAAAACTTTCGCATGCTAGGAAATGAATATGGGAATGACATCAAATATACTGGACTTCATATCAAAATTAATGGAGGTCCTGTGTAATTTTTTTTTTGGTAATTTGTATTTAATTATAAGAGAGCTTCCCTTTATTTGTATAAATATACCATTTCAGAATATGAAAATTCTACCACTGAATTTTGCGCTTGCCTATTCCGTGATAAACAATGTCTTGGTATTTGACAGCTGCATGATAAAAGCTTTGGTATTTGCAGGAGAAGAATGAGGATGCTTGGCAGGGTAGGATGGTTTAATTTCTTCGCACCACTTGCTGCTACTGGAATTCTGACATTTTTTTTCCCCCCTTTATCTTTAGTGATTCTTCTCTTCTTTCACTTTCAAAAGGTAATCTACCACTGCCTCTTTGCTTTCATGACTGTTTGCTGCTGACCTTTAACAAGCCCTGTAAATGTTACAGTAGGTTGTAGGGTTTGTACATGTTTTAACAAATAGAGCTGGTAAATGTTCCAATATCAGTGAAGCTTTTTTAATTGTGTTAAACCCAAAAAGAATGGCTCTAGAGAGACAAAAGGGATAGCCATTACAGAAACGTCCTTTCCTGAAGGGCTGTTGCCTTTTTAATAGAGTTTCCCTATAATACGAGTTCTACTTCTCATTTCCCTTTTTCTTCTGTAAAGTGGTGGCTGATATGCTTCATGCACTAGAAGAACAACAGCTGTAGCACTCTGAATCATTTCCACCAGCTTTAGTCTCCAGACCACAACTGTTGATCTGGTTTGCGTTGATTGCTCCCCCCCTTCCCTTCGCCTTCTCCTTACTTCTGTCTCTATGGGACTCACGATAAAGCTGAAATGTGCTGTCAGACACTAAAGTAGCTCTCTCTTTTTTTCTTAATGTTTAATACATTTGGGTATTTAATTTTAAGCCTGACATTAAATTTAATAAGCTCAATAATTCTTTAAAAAAAATCCTTAATTACACAGTTTCATGCTGCTATTCAAATGCAGCTTTCCAGTCTCTCTCTGAAATGTAGCAATGCTGCTGCTTATCTTGTGTGTTAAAACCGTAATGGCCTGTGTGACAGTGTCCAACATGCTGTGATGTTCCCAAAGCTTAAGACTCACTTCAGTTTGGAGGGTGAAAATCTATTTGTAATCAAATGAGTGATTCTGATATTAACAAGATGCCAAGTGCTGTAGTATTTCCAGCTGATGGTGGATAAGAAGTGTATTGTTAATGGAATGCTGACACCTCTTCCATGCTTTTCCTTCTCAGTGGACTTCAATAATCTTTTGAAATCACCTTGGGAATTTTAATCTTTACTAAGCACAGCGTTTTTTCTTTGTTTTGCCTCTTTCTGCTAACCCTACAGTATCTCTTTGGCATTGCTGCATCCCAGATCATGGCATCTGGATGCCTGAAAGTAATAACCTGGTGGTGTTTTTCATTAAAAGAGAAAAGAAAATCCTGTTTGTGGGGTTCTACCAAAAAAACCCCTAAGCGCTGGCATGGCACTGCCTGAGTGTACATGGGGGATCTAGCTCCCAAAGACAACTAAAAAGAATTTATCTTTTTTTTTTCTCTTAAAGTGAATATACTTAATCTGCTGTCTTCTGTAGCCTAAATGTTTTGTGGGTCACTTCTGTCACACTGGCTAAAAATTTAGCTTGCTAAGAACTGCTTTTCCATGTAGTATTAGTTTCCAACCTACCTACCACATTTGAGGAAATGCAAAATACATTTTATTGTGTAACACCTATATGTTTTATAGGATTGCTGAAGAGCAACCTCAGTGAAATGAAGGCTTCCTTCTTGCAGCTGATCAGTCAGAATTTTTAACTGGGATATAATGGGCTGGGTCGCAGCTGCAGTTTTTGGTGTGCATGTGTTTGTGTCACTGGACAGACGGCTTAATTTCCAGTTCTGCCATTCGTTCTTCCAGTACCAAGCTACTTCCCTGGGTCTGAATGACCACCTCCTTACGGTACTGGGCCTGACATTCTCAGACTGGCTTATGCTAAAAAAGAATCATCTAGCTTAATTTTTAACTTGTCAGAGAAATAATTTGGGGGGTTTTATTGTTTTAAAGTCTCATTAGTTCCCATCAAGCTGTTAGGATTAAAAGAGGAGCATGTTTGGGTAGATTATGATCTAAAAGATCATACTTCTAACATGGGCAGCTTCTAACATGGGCAGCCTGCCCAGTCCTAGAGATAGCAATGTGATAGTTTATCCTTTAAAAACCGAGCAACCCCCCTATAATTTGCTCTATTATTTAGTAGCCAGTATGCAGTGCAAGTATGTAATAAATTTTGTATCTTACCTTGTATTATAAAATTTTGTAGTAGGCAAAACTAGTCTAAGAATGCATTAGTCAATAACGAACTCAAAAGGGTAGGTCTAGGTAAGGAAATGCGGACCCTTCTTCTAATACATCTGGGCACGCTGTCTACAGCAGGTCTTTAACTTCCATTCATGAACTTCTGTTGCACTTGTAACCTAACGGGACCGTTTTGATACAATCTGTTCATTTTACCATAAATCATGAGGCGGGGGAGGGTGGCTGGAAAAGTTTTCTTGAGCATATGCTCACTAGCACTGTACCCATCCGGACTTTCTGATCCTCTTCAAGAACTCTTGGTATTTCTTCTTGGTTTTAGAAGATGATGTGGATTCTTATTCTTTGGTGGCAATAAGCAGGTTTAATCTCGAACCAGTCTCATTTCTCCTATGAAAGATGTGAAATTGTCCTGAGAGGATTTTACAACTGATGTTGGAAAGAGAAATTTCTACTTGAGCAATGTTGTTTTTCTGGTGGAACCCAAGAGATGTGAATTTTATGGTCAAGCTTGTGCATATAATTAGAACGGTAGTGAATTGGAAGCCTAAGGTGCGTGAGTGTGGTATCTGACCTGAATTTGATCCCTTGGATTTGATCCATGTTTTACTGTTCTGTGCATGCTGTTTCAGTGTCTGTAACTTTCGATTTAGCAAATGTAACCTAGTGCATATTTAAAAAAAACAAACCACAAAACAAACAACTGTGTTGCTACTGATGTTATATTTTAATTGGACTATTGTATAGCTTAGAGGATGGGCCACAAGGGAACAGCCAATTACTCTGTGTATCTGTCTAAAAGCCTTTTCATTATAGAATACTGATTAAGATTGTATAGCTTCATATTGTTTCATGTTATTGATTTCCACCAACCCCAAGTCGATGGTCTCATTAATTGACAATTACCTTTTTTCCCCTGTTTCACAAAATTGACGTGAGCAACCCAAGGTGTTAAGTTCAATTTGAACTAGGTATCGGTGCGCCTGTTTAATCTTTAACAAGACCCATTAGGCTCCCTGTTTTAATTTTACACAGGCCATAAAGGCATCTCCACAGGGAGGCTATGACCCTCTCAGTATAAGGAGAGAAAAGATAGTCTTTACAGAAATAATAGGGAATATCTGTGGTAGGGCTTTTTGCCCATCTGTGCTGACAGGAAGAAATCGATATTTTACCTATCACAAATGCTGCAGTAAAGTTTGGGGCCATTGACATGTACCAGCTTACTTGAGTTGTACTTTTTATTTGTTTCACTGTATGCGTCTTGCTGGAGTTGTTGGATACAAGAAGCGAAATCTTTGTCTCACATGTCAGAGGTGAGAATGTTTGAAACCTAAAGCACAGAACTAATTCTTTTGGAGGGAGGAACCTCGTCTATAAAATGTGAAGCTGGGGTTTTTGTTTTGTTAGATAAAGATTGCCTTTGTTCAGGACTCTTAACTTCCAAAAAATACTTGCTCATCTATCTTATGTAAAGCAGTCAGCCTTTGATCAATGGTATGTTATATCTACCCTTCTAGCAGCTTCTTCTAGCTCTGCTAGCTGCAACCAGCTAGTCCTCCAAATTCCATGTCCCACGAAACATGACAACACTGTTCCTTAATTTCAGTCATTGTGGAAGTGGCAGTACAGAGCTGGAGGACATCGGCATGCTGATAGTGCCACAGCCCCATCTCTTCATGAACTTTCCCAACAGTCCTCAACCACAATGAGCAATGAGGTCCTTTTATATCTTCAGAAGAGATGCTTCAGGGCAAAGAAGCAATCGGCACAACAACCCTTTGTGTTTAATCAGAGAAGCAAAAATGGAGCTACTTGAGAGCAGCTCTACGTAGCCCAGCTAAGCTATGTCAGTAGGACTTTATTATAATCGGGGGCTTCAGAGGTTTTCTCATTGTGCATACTGTTTGTTCAAGCAAAGAGCAAAAATTAACAATGCTACGGTGCTTGATTTTAGTTGGTGTTTCTTGGTCTCATGCAGTGGCTCAGTGGTACGAAGTTAATGGTATGCAAAGGTTATAAATTTGCAGATCCTCAAAAGAATTGTTGTCTTCCACAGTCCCTATCCTCTTGTGCACTTCTGTGTCCCACTGTACTCCATTTGCATACTCTTGAGAAAAGCATAATGAATTGCATTTGTCTCGGCAAGGTTTGTCTTCTGGCTGTTTTCTGAAAAAAGACACACATTGGTAAGAGTAAGTGGGTCCCGCAACTACTCATCAGTGTGAGTTGGAGGGAAACTTGCATGCCAATGTAAATGAACTCTTGTTTGGAGCATGCAGTGCCATATGCCTGCCATTGCTTTGAAACCTCCTACTTGTTACTGGACAAATTCAGAAGGCAAAGAGTAACCTACAGTTACTTTTGCAAGGCCAAAGGTCAGGTACTTGATTCCAAGTGTAGAAAGAGATGAAAAATTTCGTATTATTATTTTTAGAGATTTACCAGGAACTTCAGTCAGTGTCTAGTTAAGAGACAGTCTCCCAGGGCCTACCCCAACCATTACTACGGTGTGTTGTTTCGCAGAACTCATCTTTCTGTTTCTCGTTGTAGTTCTGTTTCACTGGGTAACCTCAGTGACTCAAAATTAGATGATGATCTTGAGAGAGTTTCTTAGGAAGCTTGCGTTAATTTAAAGTAGTCTTCAGAATGTCTTGGGTACCTTCCAAGTAGAGATTATAATCCCTCTTTCCCAAAGGTTATTAATTCATTGATTATTAATTCTATCAATGTTATCCTTAAGAACTTCTAACTAGGACCCAAGGACTGCAAGTTTTAGAGCTGTTCCTCTTTATGTTCTTCATGCTTTCTTTCCATTTTTTTCCTGATGTGGATTTTAATGAAAGATCATTATAGTTTTACTTTGAAATAATATTTTGTTTTGCTACTGCTAAGTATATCACTGTAAATATCTACTGTTTTGTTTTATTCAGTCAATCTCTCTAAGAACAAAGGAGATTTATGGTTCAGTTGCAGACGCTTCGATCTTTAATGAGTTGTGATAGAGGAGACAGTAGCAATCTTCAGTGAGCCTGAATTTGTTACCACAGTTTTCCAAAGAAACAGTTACAAAGTTTATTAAGCTGTTGAGTTTAAATATTCATTTTAGCTTCCCTTCAGGTTAATAGTGGATCCATTTGAAGTTGATTTCTAAACTTTAGCTGACTTGAAAAGCATCAGAATTTTACCCTCTGTTTCCTCTTTCCTGTCTTACAAAAATAGTACTTTCCCTTTAGCTATTGCATCAGGCGAAAGTATGTTTTTGAGGGATTACTGTACATGCATTACATACATGCAGCAATACGCCCATGTTGGTTTCCCACAGCCTCACTTTTATTTCTTGTCTTGACCTGTTTTAGAATTTAATCTCTCCTATGTTTCATTTTGGGATGAGACAATATTAAGGAAGAGGTGGTTGTTTTGGTTTTTTATTTGTTTGGGAGTTTTAGTGTTTTGGTGGTTTGGTGTTTTTTTTTTCCAGAGGAGAAGGGTTGTTTTTAACATCCCGCTTCGCCTTATTTGGTTCTGCTTTCTTAGTGGGCTTGGAAGGGTAAAAGGTACAATAAACTTCAAGCTTTTTGAGGTTCTCACTGAAGGGATTTGAAGCTTGGTAGGTCTGCTTTTTTTTTTCTTTTTTTTTTTCTTTAAGGCATTGACACAGGCTGAATTGATGTGAAGCCTCAGGCCTTCCACTGCTGAATTTGTCTAGAGCATGAAGAATCTCATTATTACAGAGTGCACTTGAAGCTTGAAGTATAGAGAGTGTGATGACTACATTGACGGTTAACTTCTGCACCCTATGAGTCAGTGTCATCAGTGCATTTAATGTCTAGGTTTGTGCCAGCATTCGCATTCATGTGCTTGAGTGATGGCAGATGATAATGACTCATGCTTCATTTACTGGTGTCCTATCACTTTTTCTCTGGCTTCATGGAGCTTTCCTTGAATCTCACAGAGCAATTACTGGGAAAGAATAAAGTCTCTATGCATGAATAAGGGCCAGAGAATTCAGAGGAACTCTGAACATTGTTTTACCAAAGAAAAGAGGATGTTTTTCTTTCTTCAGTTTTCCTGAAATACCGGTTTGTGTCATGTCTTCTGCTTTTATCAGAGTAGTTTAAGATCCTGTGCTGCAGGTTTAGCCACAGAAATTCATAAGGTAAGGTGGCTGTGCTCATTTGTCCACTTCTTGGTTGAAAAGTAAAGTAGATGTGGTTGCTGTAGTTTAAAAATTAAAATAAACAGAAGCTGTGATGTTTAAATACATTGCACCAAAAGCGATTCCATGATTTCCATCTATATCGGGGAAAATACAGTATTGTACTAGTAAAGATCTGTCGAGGTTTTAAGCTCATTATTACTTAAATAAATAATGCTTTAATAAATTTAATTTATGAATTATTTATTCTTTAAATTCAGGACTTTTAAAACATACTAGACAAAAGGCTTCCATCAGATGTCTGGCACTTACCATCCTACCTCCTCTCTCTTCCCTGTTGTCTTTCCTGGCAGAAACAATGCAGAAAGATGTGGTTGGTGGCATAACCATGTGAATGTAAAGCAGCCAAACCAGTGCCTATTTTAAAGCTGCTGCTTGTTGCAACATCACATGGTCTGAAAGTCACAAAAAAGTTGACCACCTTGATGTGGTCATCAAGGGATGACCTTACATCTCAAAGGGATGTAAGATAAGAGGCATCCACAGCAGTTGAATATGGAAGATTGCAAAAAGGAAGTTTTAAGTCAGGTTCGGAGATCAGAAAATATTTTATGGTGTGACCAGTCAAACATCTGTGAGAGGTCTGGGATTTTTGTTTTACTCAAGTCAGATGTGCAGTGTTTTGCAAATTCTTTTGTGTGTATGAACAACTGAAATTGTTTTCCCATTTGTGAGACTGAACTGTAAACACAATTATCTGCATGTCGGAAGTAAAAAGACATTAGAAAACATTGGGTCAGTAGCAGATTTTCAAGGAAGCCTAGAGATGTTCGTGTTGCCTGCAGGTCTGTTCCTCCAGTTGAGAAAGAAACTGAGGCCAAAGCAACTTAGAAGGTCTAGTGCATGCACTGTAAGGCAGCCTTGCATACAGCCTCAAAAGGCTTGCAGAGTGATGGCTGCGCTTCCTTAAAAATAAGGAAGCTGATATAAATACCAGTTCTCAAACAGTCCTTTTCCCTGGGGAGATATTGAAAAGGAAAGCTTGGGAAACAGCTCCCTGCCACAGCAGCCGAGAACTCATGCTGTTATTTAGAGAACAAGGATGAAGCTGTACAAGATGGTTGGATCTCATTCTGACCGTGAAACTGTTGCTATTCCTCAGCTGAAGAGCTGGTATCTCGGTTCCGGATGTTGTGCCATATGCTATATACATTTACAGTACTCCTAAGGGAATGGTGTGTGTTTATCACTGATTCAAAAATCCTGAGTAAGTACATATGTGCATTAGCTGGCGTCTCCCGCTCAAGGCAGTTTGCCATTACAGACTGGTGCTTCTAAGGTGGTGCACCATTTGAGGCATCAGTAGCCCCCTGATAACTTGCTCCTACACCTTGTTGCACTTTTAGGGGGCAGTGGTTTGAAATCTGTCCTTTTTAAAATACAATTTTGGATCAGAACTTAATTACAGCCTAGCAGGTAATGATACCAACTGGTGCTGGAAGACAGTAGCGTGCACTTACACGAGCCTGGGAGATATACTCATGGTATTTCTTAAAGACCAGAGAAATAGATAGCTAAGGTGTAAGCTGGATATGCCATCTTAACTCTGTAACAAAATCATTGTGGTTTTTTAAGTATCTAGGCTAGTTGTCTGCGCTGAGAAGTTAGGAGCTCTGCTCACCACGATTAGGGCTGTGTCCTGGCTGAATGCACACAGATCTACTGGGCTCTTTTTGAGGCAGTATTTCTAATTGTGTGTGTTGCCTTTGGAACAAGATAGACATTTTTCTCTGACTTTGTTATTTTATCCTTTTAGCCACCAATCTTTCTTTCAATTGATTTGAAAAATTAAAAGCAATTAGAAAGTTTTAATAAAGACTGAACATCAGATAAACTTACTACCCATTAACAAAATCACCAGAAGAGGGTGCTTCTTATAGGGAGTTAGAGGGGATGTAAAGAGAGCAGGGTTGGAGTTTCTTCCCTGAATTACCATTATGCTGTGTAATGAAGCAGAAGCTTACACAGCCATGAACTAATTTGTTATGGCTCCTCATGAGGTCTGCAGCCAGCTGGAGAGAGGTAAAGAGATGACAGTAGTTTGTTAGGAAAGGAAAGGAAGAAGCTTTCTTTAATAATTCATTTGAAATTTTGGATTTTCTAATGCCATTGTAATGCCTCTTTGTTCAAAAGCCATTTGGATTAAATCAGTTGTGTCTGATCTATAAACTATTAGTGCTTACTTACTTCCCCCTCCTCCTCTTTTTTTGAACATCATGAGTGCAAAAGAGAAGGTGACTAAATACCGACAAGTGATGCTGTTCACACACTGTAGCAATCTGTTACCAGCTTTAACGGTAGGATGCTGTTTCGGATCTGTTTAAATGAGAAATATGTTTATCACAAGGGTGCTGAGCTGTGCTTCCTTTTTGATTCCTTAATTTTTAATGTATAATGATTCTGCTGAAAGCGCTTCTCTTCCCATTTTTCTTAAGGCACTGCAACGTTCATTAATAAGAGCAGCACTGTTGTAAGGTGCAATGTGTTGCTGCTGTATTAAATAATATATATTTGAAAACTGCATTTAAAATGTTTTGAAGGTATGTTTCCCATGAGTGAAACAGAGGAACTGCTACTTTGTCCTTAATTCACCTTGTTATGTTAACAGATCACAAGAAATACAAGAACAGAAACATTTGGAGAAAGTTGTTTTCTGTTTTTTATCACATGTGACCTGTTGTTTTTAACATGGGTTGTAGAGAATTTCCTAGTATTTTTTTAATTAACAAATCTTAATTTATTTTGCAGTGAGAAATCTGACGAAACATGCTTAGAGAAGAATTTCATCTTGTAGCTCAGAAATCTCTTAAACTTTTTTCTGGAAACATGAGTAGGGGTTTCATCTTTGAAACAGCCTGGATACAGAAGACAGGTCTTTTAAGGTCTTTACACAAGTTTAATGCACTAAGTACTTGAAGTTAGGTTTCCTGCTTGATGGCTCAGCATTCTGGTAGATGAGGTCTGTGTACAGACATCTTTAACAAATGCAATATTTAGCTTTTTACACATGAAAAGGATATCTTTATTGTTTGTCTTACTCTTTCTTTTAGAATTCCTTCTTTAGGATTATGGAGTCCTTAACTGAGATTTCAACACCAAAACAAGCATATGTGCTAGCGTGAATCACAATTGGTACCAGCTTTGTTTGCAAGTGGTCCCAGAGTGCAGCTCTGTCTCTTACAATCTGGCTTTTCTGGCATGGGGCTCATCTGCTTTCCCTTAATACAGAACAGGGATTTTTTCTGAAGCTCTTCATCACTCAACACCTTTCCCTCCCCTGCATGAAAAGTAGCAAACCCAAGAGCACAGAGCCAAAGTCTGTAATTTCTCCTTAGCTTCCCAAGGACTTTTTGGAGGAAAAAAATACCCAATCCCTGTGTTGCAGCAAAGGAGATGATACCTGCTTGTCACTGCCAACCATTCTAGCTCTTTTAAAATGCTGATGGTACTTAGAAACAGCACTGGAATACTCCCAACTTTTAGGTATTTTTTTACATAGCTGGAGAGTGCCACAGAGTTCCTCTGGCTGTTTTAGACAACCGGTGTCCTCTTGCTGGAAACATATATGCAGAACATCTGTACTTCCATTTTGATTTTGAGTTTGTCAGAATGAGCTTGGACAAATTGGCAGCTAGGGGTTATTTAAACACTGGAGCTTTCAACAGCGCACACTTGTGAAAAACCATACAGCGTTTGTATGATTTGAATCTGCTGGTGTTCTTTGCCCTTTGCTTTTGTATGGGAAAAGATGGTGAAGAACTCTTCTGTTTATCCATGTTTGTCAGGTGTATTTGCCTGCCTGGCTGCAGCGACTGTGTCTACTGAAGTTTAAGACAAATTATCAGTAACTGGTCATCACGTTCCTAATTTATCCTGTGCAGACTGCTTAACTCCCTGTTTGCTGAAATCTGCAAAAATCAGTAGAAGGGAAAAAACAAATCAGAAACTCCATAGTGAATAAAATGCCAAAGATGAATGAAATGCTAGCCACAGCAAAGGTAGTGAGTGTTGCCTTGCAGCTGAATTCTGGTACTGTCTGGCAGGTGTTTAATGCTTAGAGTATACTAACCAGTGGTTCCAAAAAACTGTGGAATTTTGGGTCATGACCAAAAAAAAATTCATTCATGTCTCTTCAAGTAGAAAGACAGTCTCCAAACTGCTGAAGCTGGGCACTGACAGGAAGACTCTGAATTGATGATTATGAGAAAAATGTAACTAAACTTGTGAGATCTCTCACTATGGTGGGTATCCCTTCTTGAGTTTTATGAATTTGGTTGTTCTGAAAGATGGTATTGAGGAGTAGCAGGAAAGAAATGTAATTTGTGAATAAATCTCTTCTCTACAGAGGACTGCCTTTTTGCTTTACTGGTCCTGGATGAGTGTGTAGACCTTGTACAAGAACACTGTATGCACTTCTAACTCCAAATACATATATTTAAAAAAAATGCACATACAGAGTGGTGGAAATAAATGCTTTGTTAGACTGAAGAAAAAAATTATCTCAAGCAAACAAATTATGCTGAATGTACACAAAAATAAAGGGTAATGACCATTGCACAGGCAAAAGGAAGTAATCTATTTCATTGCATAAAACTATAATATGTATGGCTGGCAAAAAGGAGAAGGGAAACCCTTTTCCTTCTCGGACACAATAGCAATCCAGAACAATGATTCTTTTGTATGATTAACTCTGTGAATGTTGATGCCAGGTTCCAAAAGTGAATCCACGTGGTTCCACGTTGGTAGATATTGCCCCCACTTGTGTTGTTGGCTAAATGAAATTTCATCCCTGAGAGCTTGTTCGATAGCTTCTTCGATCACTCCACATATAACAAGAGGATTCATCTCACAATGTCTGCTTGGTGTTAACGTACCGTTTTGATTTCAGAATAGTAAAACAATATGCTATTGCAACAGGTCAGGCATTGCTAGACCATTAATATGTACCTTGAACATGTGAGAAGGCACCTCTTCTTACTTTAAAAGTAAAACTTCACCATGGCTCAGATGTGCTGGAGGATAACTGAGGCAGGGAATGTTTTAATGGTGTTCTTCTGAAGATCATCTAGTTTAGCATGTATAAAGTACAGTTTAAATACATAACTTTGATTTCCTACCTTCCCATCAGCCTTCCCAGTGGTGCTTATAGAGCAACTCCCTTTGAAATCTAAATAGGCAGCTGTTAAACTGTCTATTTTAGGCAATGTGCTTAAACCTTAAGTAAAGGTTAAGATTTGATACGTTTAGGAACAATAGCTTACGGTGTTACCAGCTACAGCCATCTGTGTTGCTGTGAGCAACTATCCCTATAGTAGATAATAGTGGGAAGTGAATCCTTTGCTTAGCTGCTTCAGACCAGTCCACTTTGCTGTCTTAAACTGCTGAAAAAGGTGTGTTTGAGCTGGATTGTGAGTTAAGGTACAGGCCCCCCCCCACTGCCTTGGCTCTGTAATGGAGGTTGTGACCTCCGAAAGCGATAACATTCCCACATCTATTTTCCTGGAGATTTTTTTTGAAGGTACAGCATTGCTTTCATAAGTCATCTCATTTGTAGTGTGGCTTTGGGTCGTGGAGTGCAAGGGTCAGTTTTAGTAGCCTAAAGACAGGAGGGCGTTGGCACTCCAATATGTTCTCAAAACAATGCCCTCGAAGATGCATAGCTGAAGGAATGTGGTATATCAAAAACCTTGCTTTTCTTTACTGTATTGTTAACACATTTGAAACCTAGATTGAAACCTGCTTTCAGATGATGTTCTTTCTTTAGTGTTAAGGCTTCTATTTACGTAGATAAGCAAGCTCATTGCTTGGCCCCAGTAAGCTGACACATGTGTGTGTATGTGGGTTGTTCTGAAAACCCACAGAATGTTCATCTTCGCAGTCCTCAAAATATTACAGTGTAGTAATGGAGCTGTACATTACACTGTAGATTGGCACCCTCCTCCTCCATAAGATTTCTTTCCTGAAAGCAAAAGATAACAAACTTATTACTTATAAATTATATTTATTTATATAAATTATGTAGTCAGATTCTCTTGCTTCAATTCTGTTTGTGGCTTGTCCTCAGCCAGCTGTCATGCTAGGGCTCTGCTACTTTGACAGTGGTACTAACTTTTTAACTTCAAATAATGTGAAAATAAATACGGCCTGCTGACCCTGCATTTAAAACCAACCAGTGCAAACAAGAGACACTTGTAATAAGGCAATGTGAGAGCTCTGATGCTCTTGTCTTCTACTTTCTTCCTAATGTCTGTCACTTGGCAGTTTCTGTAATTCCAAAGTTTTCCTAAGTTGAATCTAACACTGTAAGAATTTGTTATATTGTATTTTGTTTGACTTCATATAGGCTGAATTAGTGCCTCTTTTCACTGTACTCTATTGCTTTTCCTCAGAAGCCTATGGATAATGAAATCTTGCTCTACTATGAGAACAGGGCTTTGACTGTTTTTCTGCATTACAAGGCAGCCAGGCTGAAATCTTTGCTCTGGTAAAGAGTACTTTATCCTAGCTCATGCTGATTCAGCAGTGCAGGTACTGAATCTGTGCTCCCTGCTTTGCGGGCTGACATTCTGATCTTTTTCTTTCTCTAGTCTCAACCCCTCCTCCAATTTTGAGAAATACTGAGTCCGATCAGCATTTTTCTTCACGCTTCTTGGTTATCTTTAATGCTGATGAGATAGGTACACTGTAGAACTATCATGCACAAAGGCATATCATGCTATACTGTACGCTATGGTCAGTGAACTGAACTTCTAGATGGAAAGCCTCCGAAGGGTTAGCAGCTTTTGCTGTTGCTTTCACCACAGCAAGTAGCATGGGTGTGTTTGGGTCTTCATTCCAGGGAACGTTTGTAATGCTAGTGAAACTGTATGACTGTCTGCAGGATATACAATATCTTGGAGTTCAACAACCCTAAACAACCCTAGTCTCTACTCTTTTTCCTCTAGGCTGTGTTGTTAGATACTATAGGCGGCATATAACTTTAGAAAGTTACCTATTTTGTTTTCATTATTGAGCCAATTAATAGCTGAACTCTTTCATGCTAATATTGAAGATTTTGCGACTTCCTCAAATTCTTTATATACGGAAACAGTATGTCTGTGATGATAAGCCTTGTAGGCAGCTATACAGCTGTGGGTGGAGAATTTAGGAGTTATGCTATTTTTGTACTTCTTTTACAAGTTACCCATGTGTCTGGAGAAGCATACTATTGACCACACAGTAAGTAATGTGTAGGAAAACTAGAACATATTCTGGTAGCACAGATACAATAATTAAGATTAGTATAGTTTAAACGGGAGCTCAAAGTAATGTGTAAAGTAGGATACTTAATATGAGAAAAACTGAAAATTGTCTTGGGAGAGGAAAAGTTTGATCAGTAATGGAGGCTGGTTGTACTCTTCTTCATTCTGGTTATCATAACGTCAAGTTCTGGGAGAATGCCAGTGCAGGAAGGCAGTGGCTGTAGTCTGTGTTGGGAGGAGGGAATTCTTTCTGTTTCCCCTTCATTAATTTTTCTGCTTTCCACAGATTTTGATCTATCTGGGAACCTGAAACTCTCTTTGTGGGACTTTACCCTAGACTGGAAGCCGCAGTACAAAGCGGTGGTGGAACACTCCCTCCCTCTTATCTTCTCAAGGCAGGGAAACCCATTACATTGGTGTGATTCTCTCGTGCAGACACTGCCACCACCCCTTCCCTTGCTCCCCCACCCCCTGCCCCCAACCCAACCACCAAAACAAACAAAAAACCCCAAGCCAAAACCTCAACAAGTAACTGCTTTGATCTGACAGTTGGTGAAGAAGAACTTGGCACCAGCTGGTGCTAGAGTAGATAGGCTGCATAGAGGCCAAGGTGTAAGTCCAGCAGGCTGCAAAGAAGCATAGAAAAGATTAATATTGTGAGAGCGTACTAGTATTGATTCCTAATGTTTTAGGTGTTGTTTGGTTGTGTGTATATTCAGAGTAGCAATATGAATGTTGACTGTCTCTGGTCAGGAAAAAAGTTGAAATGGTGCAACTCCAATCTTGCATGGAGTGAAATCCTGGCCCTAGTACAAGATCTCATGCTGCGTGGTGGTAATTCACTGTACACCTTCCAGTCAAACCTTCTTAACTTCTGAATCTTAAAACGTTCCAGTGTCTCTTCAGTAGAGACTGATTGGACCAGTTCTCAGATTGATGGGTTTCCCGTATTGCTTTGTTAGAAATTCTTTTATTTCAGGGGGTGGAAACGACACTTCAAAATGGGGTCAAATTTGACTTAAACAGAGTTGTACCAGGGATGCGGTGGTATGATTCAGATTAGTTTGGCTCACTGTATTTTAATTTTGGGAAAGGAATTCTTAAATCTGGTTATATAATAGTGAAGCATAACCAATGTGTTTTCCTTGCCACCTCACCCCATGACATTGTTTATTTCTGTGACTTTCTTTCTGTGACTGAGTATATGCTTTGTAAGGTGAACAGTCCCTGTGTTAAGGGAATACGTTCTCTCTCAGACAGATTTAATGCAAGTGGTAACATCACAGAGTTAGTTTGCAAGTCCAAGGCCGCTGTTTGATTCTGTAACTTTAATAAAAGAGGGTTAAAGGTGGAAAAGACCTAGAAGTCATACTGTCCATACCTCAGTTGATGCTTGGGTCATGAAGCATTAGACCCTTGTGGCATTCGTTAATGCTGCAGCATGAGATTGTCCAGACTGATTTGTTCATCCACCTATCATCATCTTGGCTTGGAAAATATTGTCAGATATAATCCTCATTCTTGTGCTTTGTGCTGGCAGATTATTGTTGCTGGTTTTAGCTACCATTGCATCAGGCAAAGAAAACAGACCTTTTCCTCCCCCCTCAAATTCAATTACAGCTTTGGTTGTGGATATCAAATACGCTCATGATACTTCATAGCATCAAAGAACGAAAATAGTCCAAAGATGTTTGTCATAGCCATAGGCTGCAATATTATACTGACTCATTTCTGTGCGCAGTAAAGTATTAGGGAGGGGAAAAAAGGGGGAGATGAAGCAGTGTGCAGATGCTGCGCAAAGCTGTGTAATGTGTAGAAATAGATGAGTAGTTTCTGTGGGGCCAGGCCTTTTCTCGTAGGAAACCTTGAATTTACAGATTTGTTCAAAGTGATTTGATCTGTACCATTTCCTGTCACACAGTGTGCTGCGTTCAGATATTGCAATGCATCTGTTAACGACAGATATGGTAGATTTGGGGAGTCATATGAATAGAGAAGTGGGGAAGCTGAGCTATTCGTAATTCTCTTTTAGGATGGCTACCAGAACACAGCCACTTAATTTTGGGGTTGGTGTTTATTCACTCAGTTTATCTCTTAAGGAGAAAAAAAGTACTCTAGCACTCTGTACATTAACCTTTGCTGAAAACTCACCTAGTATTGTTGCTGCTGCTTTCAGTCGTCTTTCTGTCTGGGTCTTTATTGCTTTTTTGTTGTATCATATCTGTAAATGTTTTCTGTACTCCTTGAGATAGGAAGCATGCCTGTCTATTTTGGTCGACTTTTAGAGGCTTTTTGAGTGCTTCTTCAGGAAGAAAAGGTGAAATAAAAATGTGCCTGCCAACTAGCAGAGAGGTTGCTTCCTCCCTGTTGAGAGCTTCCCTGTTTGTTGATACCCTGTACAAACAGGAATGGATCGGGGGAGAACTCTGTGTGAAATGCCTCCTTCGCCACACCTCTTTCTGCTGTATAGACCTTGTAGGAGGAAGCCATGACTGAATTAGCATTTCAGAGATGGTGCAGTGTCTCAGGTGGTTTTGGTTTTGTATTTTGCGTGTAGGTTTTCTTTCCCTCCTACCCTTCTCCTATTAATTAGTGTGGTGTGGAAAATCTGATCTGCTCGCTGATTGTTGTCTTCATTATTGAGTTGCAGCACTAAAGCAGTGTCATTATCCCATGAACCTACTTTTACATCTTTAGTAAATTCACTCTTACTACTTTACACAGGGTGTTAGATTGATGGAAGAAGATGAGGGGGCAAGTTCCCTCAGTGTGTTGTGCTAATGCTCTGTCTCCTTTGAGCTGCTGGTGCTTGAGCCATACGCGTAAGGAGCACAATCATTTAAATTGTGGCTTTTCAGTGAAAAAATGGGAGTGTGTTACAGTGGGTACCTCATCATTGCAGAGTGGAATGAATGTGTTCATTTGAATCATAAAGCTTGATGAATACACAGATGGATTTTTTTTTCCTCCATGAAATGAGGAAAATGAGTGTTTATGTTCATGTTGTATGTGTATGTGTTCCCAATATCAGAAATAAAATGAGAGTTCCTTGCCCAAAGACAGGCTGGCTTTTCTTTTTTGCTTTAGTTTCCAGTTGTCATACAATCTGATTATGCATTTGTACTTTGTATGACTTCTACCACTACGAGAAAATAAATAAAGCCCTTGGAAGACTTTCTTAAAATAGTCTAGAAAGTAGAAGCTGAAGTTGAAAGAAGTCTTGTATATTAATTCTCTTTTTTTTTTTTAAACCTTACTTCTCAATCTTAGCTCGCAGTCTTAAACTGAGTCACAGCTTGTCCAATACAGCAAGTTTAGTGAGTGAGTTGATGCTTGTTTCCAGTTTTTCAGACCACACAAAGTAGAAATTCATTTCCTGAGTAGTTGGGCTCTAGGGTAAATCTTACGTGCATGCTCATAGTAGGAATGACCACTCAATCCAGAATGACAGAGCAGCAAAACTAGTGGGAAGTGTGTAAGGTTGTGCCGTCAGAAGAAAGAGCTGTGTGCCTGTTCTGACAAAACAGGGATTTGGGGAATATATTAATTTTACCCATTTGCTGGACATTAAACCTGCATAATCCTGGGTACATCATACCTCACTGATACTGTATGACAGAGTTCGGACCCCCATCTTCATGTTTATTATGTGTTTCAGCATGGGCACAGGCAGAACAGTGGCAGCCGATCTGGCATAATTGTGTTAAATTCTCTTAAAGCATTGCATTGTTTATCAGGATTAGCAGACTGTTTTCTTTTGTAGCTATACTGTTCTATTATCTCTCTCCTTCATGAGACCATTTTCTCCTCAGTGAAAGATGGCTATATTTTTCTCTTATAAGTAAGACTGATAACTTGCTATTGCTCACATAGAGGATGAACTTCTGTAAGTGAGAGAAACTTGCAAAATCCTTTCCTCAGATAAAATTATTGTGATTCTTCCTTGCGTCAAGTAACTTCATCTCTTCAAGTACATGCTGCCTAAGTAAGGGCATGCCCTTCAAAGCCCATCTTTCATCTCCTTTTCAAACCAGAATTAGTTTCTGGCATGTCAGTCACCTCCATGGATTGTGTCATTGTCACTACAGGATTGGATTATTCATTTATTAATCTTTCTAAAGTAACATTTGGACATACATCCAGAATTAATATAGCTACAGAAATCTGTAGTAGATAATGAGTTGCATATAGGCAGAGAAGCTGCCTTATTTTGGCTAAAGCTGTTTAGAACAGCAAGGTGACACAAGCAAAGTGGAGACAGGAACAGGTCGGTTGACTGCTTCTTATGTAAGTGTCTAATTTTCCTTCCTTTGGCATCCTCTCTGAACTTACCAGACTGCGTGGAGATCTTAAGACTGATACAAAGGAATTGTTCACAGTGTAAAGATGGACCTGTGTCAGTGACAAGGTACCCTGTAGATTGTCTTATCAGCCACAGCAGATTGGGAAGGAAGTTGCCTTGGCATTTGCATATTAGTTGTTTGTTTTTAATAAACTCTCAATTTACAAACTCTTAAGGGTAGAGTTAAATTCATTCTCTCTCCTGGTAATAAACTTCCCAGGGAGTATTCTGGAAACGCTCTGTGTGTAGTAAAGCTGACACTTCAGATGGAAAGAAGCCGAGCTGTTAGCTTCTTCCTGTGTGCAGCAGAGCTACATGGCTGTCACAGCCCTTTGTGTTCCACCTCCTCTTTCTTTCTTCTTAGTCTAAAGCACACAATCTGAAGGAGGAAGAATCTTCAGAAAAAGAAAGATATGGCCATTTCTGCGTGTGCTTTGCTAAAGCGTCGTTGCAAGTCTTCACTGAGTACTGATTCTCATGACTTTCGAGAAGGGAAATGCAGTTAATCCTACTTCATGGATGAGGAGACTGAATAAAGAAGAAGCTTATTGAGTTGTCCAAAACTACACAGCAAGAGAGTGATGAAGGCAGGGGAATCCCTAATAGTCTACCCCCCTACTCCAACAACTTGCTCTCTCACTGGCCACAGCAGCATTTATAACCTTAAAATTGTGACGCAGTCTGATATGTTCCAGAAGCATGCATTCTGCTCTTGCATGAAGTATGTCTTCACTCAGCTCCCTAGGTTAGACTAAAAAACGGTTATAGCCCATTTTTGTTAATGGCCTTTTTTATTTCCCAGCGCACTGTCATGCTGGCTGTGCACTGCTTCCCATACGCATGCAGAGTCCTGTTGGGTGTTCAGACTGAGTGACACCACTCTGCCTCCTGCTGAGAGCAGCCTTTATGTAGCAGTGAAAGTTTGAAGCAGAAGGCTTGGGACGGTGGGGTAAATCAGCACTTTGAAAGGAGCACAGTGCAGTTGTGGAGGATTTGTATTCTCAGGTTTATCATAGCTATTCTTAACTGTACTTTCCCACTGTTATTCAGAATAAACAGGAGCTCTGATTTACTGTTGAAAATAGGTTTTGTTTTGGAGATTGTTCTCATGGAATGGGCTCTTTAGTGTTTTTTCTCTTCCTGCAAGGACACAGGAGTAGCTCTTCTGTCTAATGAAAGAGAACTCTTTATTAAGTGGCAAATTAATGCAGGGTATTTAAGGCTCTCAAGTGACTCTGGCTATGGTGAAAGTACTTTTTCTCTTAGGACTTTACTGTGGGTGTTGTACTTTTTCTCTGAACTTTAGTAATGATCCTTGCAAACTAAGCTGTTTTTCCCATGTGTTGCTTTTGTGAGAAAGCTGAGCCTTGTATAGTTATAGGTACATCTTGAATGTAACTTACGGTGTCTTCTCTTTACAGCCTTCATAGAAGACTTTGTCTGAAGATGGTAGCATCAACCAGCAGGACTGCTATGTAGTACTTTTGGCTCAGCCTTTCCATTATAGATCTCCCCTGTGAGTGGCTTATCCTCTAGCTCAGATGTTTGAAGTGCTTTCAGGCTGAAACTAAATGTGTGAGTTCTCTGTCTAGAAGCAATCTGCACCCTAATATTCCCTTAAAAGCAGGTTAGCTGCAGAGAGTGTAACGTAATCCTCTCTGCCTTCAGCACTTTGCAACTGAAAGCATTTAAACACTTTCCAAACATTAAATTAATACTTGTAGCACTTCTGTCAAATCAGTGGCTTGATGCTAAGGATAAGTAGATCAATTTTATACATACGAAAACAGAAGCAAAGAGCAGAGTGGCGTACAGAAGGTCATGATTGCAGAGCTGGGAATGCAAAAGTCTAGTGTCACAGATTCCAGCCTCTTTTAAGAATGGGAGTCCTTAAAACAGCTGATGAGTTGTTTATTTTTTGTTTCTTCCATCTGAGATCATCTTATTGTTGCCCGAGATCTGTGTGATGGTGGTAAGTCTCATTTTCTTTTATGTACTTGTATGGCTCTTGAAGACTAACTAAGCCAACCTCTTGATTGCGGCCTTAATAAAATAAATCATGTTAAGATTCTGTAACAAGTGATCTAATTATGTAGGAGTGAGTGTGAGTAGGAAATACAGTGCTTTAGAGCTTCCCAGCATCTGCCTTCAAAAACTTCTTTAAATGGGTTGCATACATGGGTGTATACTTCAGTCGGGCAAAATAAAGATAAACATTACCTTGCATTTATGCTGAGAAACATATCACATTGAGAATGGACTCTTTTGTTTCAACTTGACAGAATTATGCCAGTTTCTCTCAGGGAAACAAAAGCCTTTGCTGTCAGTGCTCCTGTACTTGCAGGGTGCAGCAAGATTGTTGGAATATGTTTAGTAATGGTTTAACTAAGGAAGGAAACTTACGATCTGCATAAATTGGATGGGTAGGTTTCTTGCTTTAGTTTCTACCCTTTTCCCCTTTCTCTGTATTCTTCTGGTTTAGTTCTGGCAGATGCAAAAATGGAAAAATATGATTTTGATTTGATTTTTGGATGTCATGTGGGTTGTCTCTGTCTTCTCAGTCCATATGCCCTCATGACACGTCTTAGCCTCAGTGATTTCCTCAGGCTGTTGTTCTTATTCAGTTGCCTCTGGACAGTAGTTGGCCTCTTCCTTGTTTGAATGCTCTTCCAAAAATGTCTTCCTGTAAGCAACTGGTCACTGTATGTCTGTCTAGCTATTTCCTAGTCTAACGACCTAGTCAAAAACTAGCAACTGTGAAGTCAGCTGTTTGGCATGGATATTTAGAGAACTGTGGGAGGCTTGGGTATACAGAAGCCTTGGCAGATGCTTGAGGCAATCATCTTGCTTGTCTAACCTGAAATCTTTCATCTGGGAGAAGGAGATATATTACAGCATGAAACAAACCACTTTCCAAAATGTTTAAATGGATAAAAGGAGGAAATGGTGAATTTAGGCTTCTGCAGAGTCTTTGACTCAGCCTCTTGTGTCTACCTGTTAAACAACTCTTTGCTATGCAGCCACACAAATAACTGAGTTTCTATGCTATCATCACTTTAAGACCAAATGGCAGCATTTATATATTTGTGTTTAATAATATAGAATTGAGTGCAGGTCTTTAGTTCCCTGCAGAGACAGCAGCTGAAACCTGTGAAGTCTACACAAATGAATCAAGAATTTGAAGATTGGCTTACTTTATGAATTCCAATAGGTCTCTGTTTGCTGTTGCATGCTAATAAGAAGCCGAAGGAGGAAAGCGATAAAGACACAGCGTGTGTGAAAATAGAGATTCCATTAACCTGAGATCCTGTGGCTTCTGATGCTTGAGCATCACTCAGGATGCATCTGCTCTCAAGACCTAGTTACTTCAGGGCACAACTTTATGTATACTGACTAAGGGATCCAAGGGTGATATTCCAGGTCTGTGTAGGGACAGATGATTGCAGTGACTTGAGCAATTGTATAATGGCCTCCTACATCTCATGCTTGTTGCTATGACTTAAATAGGGAGATTACCAAAAGCTGAAGGAGATCTGAAGTAAAGAGGTTAAAGGAGACAGTATGATCAGAGATGGTACTACCAAAGACTGGGGAGGGTGCGGAGTGGGAGAAAGAAAACAAGTTGTCCAACAACAACTGTTTCAAGTTCCAAACGCACTGGGAAAAGTAACCTGTAGGATTTTGACTTCATGTGCTGCATTTTAATTTTTCTTCCTCCATGAACAAGCAAATTAGGGACAGCTTTCAAACAAAAGTTTGCAATCTTTTTTTCTTCCCTAATCTGCAGCTCTGTTTCTCTTGCAGAATTACCTGCATTCATGTGGCAACCAGATCATTGTTGCTGCTAGCTGTAGAAGCTCACGTTAAAAAAATCTATATATGGGATGCAGCATTCCTCTTCACACCTGTTTCCAGAAGTGCTTACCCACAAGCAAAGGCAGTACACAGGTGATACTGTAGTCCACTGCTCTGGCTTGCCCATGAAGTACTGGAGAGCTTCAGGTGACACTTAGGTCCTGTGGAACACACACTGCAACCAAACCTACTGCATTTGTTGCATTGCAGTTTTTTAGTCAGTAGACTGAACACAAACAAGCCTTCTTTTTTTCTTTTCTTTTTTTTTTTCTTTTTAATTCTGTAGAGATAAGTGCAGTTCCTCAAAGTCAAAAATACGTGATTTTGATGCTTTTGCTGAACAGCCTTGTTGGGTCTCTCAAAGTCTCTGGCATGTATTGGGGCAGATGTATGATTCAGTGATGAGCACACATAAATTTCAATTTGCATCCCTTTTAAAAACTCTCTTGATGTAGAACCTCCTGTGAGCTGAAGTAGAGCAGATTAGCTTCCTGTCCCCCAGCTCTCTGCTGGGGCAAGGCTGCAGCCACCTGACAGGGATCTATTAAAAACTATATAGTTCTGGTTTATGAGATGATGTGCTTGTGAGTACCTATAGCAACACTTCCTGCAGTTGTCCTGAAGAGTAGAGGGTTGTAGCAATATCTAGCACAATAGGTGGCATTGGCTTTTGTATTGCATATAGGCTTACAGATCTGCTTTACTGCATTGTTAGAAATCAACAATAGAAGTTCATGGTGGGTTTTTTGGGTGTTGTTTTTTTTTTTAAATAAACTGTAATTTGTTCCTTGCTTACATATTATTCTTGTTTCCCTTACTGATACCTATGATAAGAGCTTTAGCAAACATTCATGATTCTACTTCTCTTTGCATCCTATCGTGAAGTGCATCCTCCTTTGCTTATACACAGCCTGTGTTCATCTGAACACTGGATTTTTTTTTTTTTTTTTTTGAGTAGCTGGACTGAAAGACATGCTACCATTTTAAAGAGATACTGTAGTGTTGGGAGGGCTGTGAGTATGGGGAAGGAAAACACATTATAATCAGTCAGTTGATTATATTCATTCTGACTTTTATGTAGAGAATTGCTCATTAATTTTTCAAATTAGCCCTAAAAATAGGTAACCACCAATTACGATACCGAGCATTGGTTCACCAGTCAGATTCAAGTTACTGCTCCTGGCAGCCAAACCGCAAAAAGGGGTAGTATCTTCACAGTCAAATATGAAAGACCTTTCACCCAAGAGGTTCTCCAAGCTCCTCCCGTAGGAGAAATACCAGATGCAATGATAAACTTTAATTCTGAAAGTCACAGCTTGTCTGTAACTAGCAAATCACTGAACCCTGAGAAGACAGCCAAGTACACACTGACGTTTCACAGCCGCTAGATGCTCCCATGTGCTGTGCTGTTCTCTGGGGACTTGTCATGACAGCATGGTCTCTGGCTGCCAAAATATAGGGTTATCATCCCTGCCAAGGGAAGTCCATGTGTTCTGAGCACCTGTGATGCAGGTAAAAACTAACAAATGAATTAAAGATGGGAAAACAAAGGCTTCTTTTGTCTTAGTTTTGCCGAACTCCTCAAGCTGTGGGCATCTCTATGTGTGTTGCTACACAGTCTCTCCTAAATGCTATCAATCTATGCCTATCCTGATGTTTTGGTATTTGGCAAGGAAGAGGTTTTAAGATATAACCTTATCATCTGAAGTAACAAATTAGTTTTCTTGTCTTCGTGCTGCCTTATTTCCCTTGACTGTACAATCAGTGGAAGGAAAGAGGAAGGTTTTCTCAAGGCAGACAATAAAGCAAGAGCCTGATGTAACTGTTCTGGGCTGTCTCCTAGAAGACTCTTCATCTCCTTGTGTTGACTACATAGGGATGTTGTACATCTGCAGATCCATGACCTACAGTTACGCATTATAAACAGTCCCCAGTATTTTTAACCAGTGTTCATAGAAGTGGTTTGATTTAGTAACCTCATGGAATGTTGGTTTTATAATGATACCACTTTTAAACTAAATGGTCTCACTAAGGGTTAACTTGTGATGATCTTGATAACATCAGAAGTAGATTTGATATTGTATTCCTTTGCTCAAAGGCCACAATCTACACTTGCGAGGTTTCAATCTTTTTTTATAGACCGAGGTTCCGAAGAGCTTATTTGCCGTCTTCTTTTCTAGGGTGCATCTTTCCCCTGTTCTGAGAGTCCCTATTGCATAAGATCTCTTGATGTTCAGTTATATGTATACTCAGATTCTAAACTCCTTCAAGTTGTGTCTTATCTGAAAATCAACCTTACCAACAGTGGTAGTACATTTCTATCAAAATTAAGTCTTATCTGGGCTCTTGCAGAAGCAGTGATTAAATAACCCAATTTAAAATAAAAGCAGTGGTTTTGAGGGAAACAAATCTTTTTTACCTTTCCAGCTGCATGCAACTGTCCAGTGACAACCTGGTCTTTGGTCACATAATGCTGTCTCTGTAATGAGTATCAATACAAAGCAAGAATGTATTATCTTGTCACTCTACAGGTAGGATATAAATAGAGTTTTAACCGATTCCATATCACTTGCAAGGTTCCTGCTGTTCACTGGTGGTGGTGATGCCTTGAAGTGTTGTTTAAGTAGAGTGTCTCACACAGTCAGCTAAGATGGCTGCTGTTTTCAATTCAGTGTATCAATCAGGACTTCAGGTCTCTACATTTTAATTCTTCGTGTGTCAGATTCAACTTTGTCAGCTTGTTTGTGCAGCTCAGTTGCATAAATTGCCTCCTCAGCTGTCAAAAGTAGGTAATGGACTGCTTTGTAAAGGGCCTGTACTTTGAGGACTCTGGAAAGCTTTTTTAGAGTCCAAACTTACGAAAAACAGTTTTAGCTTTCTCTTCTGAAGTTTAAATATTACAATTTAGGCACTGCCTGGTATTTTTAATAGGCGATAGTAAAGGTTCAGCCATAGAACCTACTAGCTGCTAAATGCTGACAAGCACTGTCAAACACTGCATGTGTAGGTGAGTTTGGCAGGATTTTAGGGTTCTAACCAGACACACAGAAGTAGAGTACTGATGAGTGTCCAGAGCTCAAGTGTTTTGTTGTTTGTTTTTTTTTAAACTTGAAAAGGTGAAAATCTAGGCTTTCACCTTCCAGATTAATTCTTTCTCTGCCTTAGGGAAGCAACAGGAAAGAGAATGTTGAAAGCAATGGCGCTGGCCTACCATAACTATGAACTTTCACTTCAGTAGTTCTAGTGTTTGATACAGACACTTTGTTTTAACTCATCTGTAATATTCCCATTGTAAAATCATAAAATTGATCAATGACTTAGTATGTTTACAATCTGAAACCTGTGAACAGCCTTCAGAAGGCTGGCTTCTTGTAGCTCTCCCTAAAAATGCATATGGATGAGTTTTCTTCCTGTATCTTCATCTTATGTCATAATGTGCAAGTCCGGTACCTTGTTTGTATCAGCCAGGGCCATATAACCTTCTATATAAATGATGAGAGGGCCTCTTGAGGCTAGTTAAATTATTGGTCCTTGGAGTAAGTATCTGCTCTTGCAGTTAGAAATCTCTTAACCCCTTTTCTAAAAGGGCAGTAGAGCATGTCAGCAGTTTGGATCCCTGAGACTGTAAAGAGATTAGTCACAACTTTCTTCTCAAGCTTCAGGACCGGCCCTTTTTGATGAATGCAATCCCTGGCTTAGGTGCTAAAAATTAAAACATTGTATGTTTTGTTTGCATATGCTCCCCCTCTTTTTCTTCCGTCACTAGTGGATTTATGCAGCAATCAAAATCCTACTGTTTTCTTCTTCCTCAGTAATGATTGCACCAAACACTGAGCATATTTTGTGATTTCAAGCTTCTGTTTTCTTATTAGAAAATATTCTGGCTCTGTCACTTTTGTCACAACCTTATAAAGGCGAGCTGTCTGGATAAGTCTTTGGGGACAGTCAGTTCTATCTCTGCTTTCCCTTAAGATGAGGCTGCAGTGAGCTTGGCAGTTGTTGGAATCTGAATTTCTAATGACTCTCAGAAGAAAAGGGTCTCTGCATTAATGGCTATTCGTGACACTTTTAAAATACCCATAAACTTTCAGTGGCTATATCCAAGTTTAAAGGGTAACAGTTGTGGATAGTGACACACTGATAGTAGATGGTAATTTGAAATTTGTTTGCAGAAAAACTCCTGTGTCTAAGTATTTTAGATAATAATAATAATAAAAAATCTTTAAATAGTTTAAATATGTGCTAGCATGAGACTAGGTAGATCAGTGTTCTGTGGAAGGCAGTAGTGATACAGTCTTCATTGTCCAACGTTTGATCCTGCAGAAGAGCTGTTGGAATAGCTCATTGTATTTAACTGTCTTATTTCAGCTTGTTTGGGGCAGAAAATGGTCTAGTGATCTGGAAAGAATCCTTTACCTGCAGGATCTGTTGCATCTAAGAAAAAGGGCAACAGGTTTCACACTGAGCTGCAAGATCAGTGCAGTTGGCCGTGAGTTTACAGTGGCAACAAGAATACTGTGGGTCTGAAAAGTTCACACCTATGATATTTCTTTGCAGTTATCCTGAAACTGTGTTCCTCTAGTAACAGCAGAAATGCAAAACCCAAACTATGAATTTAGGTTCAGTTTACGCATACTTCCACCCCCACCCTCAAATTTTCACTTTCTCCTAGCCATTTTCTTAGTAATGTGTTGGAAGTGCGGCATCCAATATGAAATGCTTTTTTTTTTTTTTTTTTTTTTGCAACTGAAATGAGATTGGTGATTCTAGACGAGGTCTTAATTGCTTTTGGTTCACAACATACTCTGTGTTGCTAGGTAGTACATAGCTCAGCACTACACCAGTCTGCTGAAATGAGTCTCAGGAGAGGAATAACAGGATTGGGGAGCTTGCAAATTAGGTGTGATGTACTATGTCAAAGAAGTAGTGGAGGAGTGGACTAGAATTGGCCTTCAACAGCTTTTTCTAGTCCAAGAATAAGAGAAACTGGCACAGGGATAAATTTAACCCATGGGGTCAGAACTGCAGTAGCTGTCTGAGCTGCAGGTCAGAGCTGAGGTATGCCATCAGAGCTCTGTCTGAAGGTTTTAACAGCATCTGCCTTCTCTGCTTGACTTGTAGTATATGAGTTTGCTTTCGTGAGTGCTAAAATATGCTTGTATAAAAATATCCATCGTATACTATGTGTAAAGGCTTTCTGTAGATTACTCAAGAGAAGTAGTGAGAAGGATATAGACGACTCTTGCTGTGTTTGTTTGGAGATGGCAAGTCAGCTTTGTCAGCTCTGGTGATTTCCTTGAAAGGGCATGCTCTAAAGACACAGTGAAGAGCAAAGCACAGAGAAGAGAAAGTTATAAAAAGGACACGTACTAGATGAATAAATTGCTGACAGCCCCATTGTATTCCTAATAATCCATCTCACAAGAAGAAAAACTTCTAGTGCACAGCCTTGAATTTATTTTGCATCTATCATGTTTTGCAGTCCTGGCACTGTCTCCGATTCAGATTTTTCATACTCTTCATCTCTCAGGTAAATTTAATACTATTGAAACAGCTGTGTGTTGCCTCTGAGAGTATTGCTTCTATGTGAAAGACAGCAGTTTTCCATAGGGCAGAAATTAGATTGGCTCCTCTGGGGAGAAATATTTGTAAGTCTAAATGCCAGCCAGTTGAGTGCAGCACCCATATTCTCATGTGTTTTTCAGCATTGATCTCTGCTTTTATTGCTGAAAAGATGTGTCCCGACACAAGGTGGGCAAGTGAGAAATGAAATGTCTGCTAAGGATAAGGGACAAAAAGAGGTACTTCAGGTGTTGGTAATTGAGCGTATTGCATGCATTTGACGTGCAGCTGTTGAAAACGGCATCTATGGGATCACTTGCATTCACTTAGTGCAGTAATTTTCCTAAAAGAAGGTGGACAAGGCTTTTTGACACTTAGTCCTTGCGAACACAATGCTGCTTTTTGCTCACAGTTTTATCCTCTAGTTACTTAAATATTCATTTTATAAATACTTGTCTATTAAAATCTCTACAAAGAGTGGAGAGGTTGGTTTGTGTAGAACCTGTGCCACCTTCTCAACTTTCTCCTCTCCCTTTTCTCATTCTTTCCTTTTCCTACAGTACTCGAAGAAAAAAATTATCATGCACTTAGCTATGCCAGCCAATATTTTGATGTTCTAAGATGGGTATTATTTTGTCCCACTGATATTTGATATAAATAATGCATATATATAGTCTACATTAAAAGAATATGAAGTGGTGCGCTCATTCTAAAAATGCTTCAGTTAACCTTTAGCGACTTCCTCTGTTCATCTGTATTATGATACTGTTTAGTAACATGTTTGCATACTACTGCAGTTTCCCACAGAACATCTGCCTTTAGTGCATTTGCTTTTTCTCATTCTTTCTGGGACCATGTCTTAAGTACTGCATATAATGCAAATCTTACAGTAAGGTCAGAAATAATTTCTTCTCATGGGCAGTTCTGTAATATTACTGTGATACCAGTGTTTGACAAGTATGCGTATAGTTGCATTGTAGCAGTGAAACGAAGTATTTTCATCCTGACAGAAACTGAAGCACAACAGAATCTTTGATTCGGTTGTGCTTTGGGTTCAGTGTTACAGCACATAGCTGGGCAGCTTTCTCGTGTTGACAGAGGTGGGGCAGGAGCAGAGCTCTTCCTTCTGCTTTGGTGCCTTGACCTAACCTAGTGCTACAGCTGTGAAGAGCTCTACTCCAGGTGGCTGAGGCAGGTGGAGTCGGAGCTTGTAAACAAATAAAACCAGTGGTTTGGATTTCTTAAGAGTGGGAAAATCAGGGTTCACAAGCGTTATGTGGTTGTCATGTGTTTTGCCTCCTGCTCGCTGATAATCTTTAGAAGTTAATGAGTGGTGGTTGGCTTTTGATTGTATCTTGATGTAAAGTCACTCTTGTGTTGGCAGCCCTTGATAATTAATTGGTAACAGACCAAACGTTTCTGTGTGAATCATTCTCACCTTCATTTTCTAATTCCACCTGCCACCCAAAACCTTTTAGTTCTAGTAGGTCACAACACAAAACAACTGGATAACCAAATTGCAGAAGTTTTCAGCATCTCCTCTGGTAATATGTGTGGGAATTATTTTTTCCTTGTACAAGTGTGTTTGTTTGGATTTCTTAAGAGTGGGAAAATCAGGGTTCACAAGCGTTATGTGGTTGTCATGTGTTTTGCCTCCTGCTCGCTGATAATCTTTAGAAGTTAATGAGTGGTGGTTGGCTTTTGATTGTATCTTGATGTAAAGTCACTCTTGTGTTGGCAGCCCTTGATAATTAATTGGTAACAGACCAAACGTTTCTGTGTGAATCATTCTCACCTTCATTTTCTAATTCCACCTGCCACCCAAAACCTTTTAGTTCTAGTAGGTCACAACACAAAACAACTGGATAACCAAATTGCAGAAGTTTTCAGCATCTCCTCTGGTAATATGTGTGGGAATTATTTTTTCCTTGTACAAGTGTGTTTCTGTTACAGAACTATACATAAAGACTCTGCCTCAAGGACACCGCTATGGCTGTCTCTGAGCCTGTAGAAAACAGAGGTCCAACAGAGGTTATAGGAGAACATATGCAAACATTTCTTCGTAAAATGGATGTTCTGTGGCAGACTGTATAGAGGTAATGATAAACCCCTTTTGCAGGGTTTCCTTTCCTGTTTCTATTGGCCAATATAATGTGTAACGAGGTAGTTCCTGTGTAGTCCAGGGTTGTTCCTGTTTTTGTTCCTTTTCTACAAGGGGAGTTATTGCATTGATATTTTTGGTGGCACATAATAAGTAGCAATCATAACATCAAGTCTGAAATGCTTTGTTTAGTTATCCTCTGGTTAAATTAATTTTTCTTCGAAGTCATGGAAAAGCTTTGTCTTTCCGTCTTGGATAAAATTGTTGGAAGGAGTTAGATTTTTATATTCTGATGTGCTAGAGTACCTTTTCTGCCAAATAAAATTGATATTCCCTACTATGTCTGCAAACAAAAAAAAAATCACCCTTTTTCTATGTTTAACCCCTCTTGTGTCACTAGCTCCCAATGGAGTTTATTCAAATACTTGAGACTATAAAAAAAAAAAGGGTACTCAAGTGATGCAGGCAGATAATTCTAACTTTAAAAATTCATGAGATGAAAAAAAGAAAAAGGGGCGGGGGCAAGCATAGAAGAAGCTTGGGCATCAAAGTGCTCTGTCCAAGAGTAAATGAGCACTGCATAAACAAATGGGACCTGGACAATCCTCACTTCCCATTCAGTAGGAGCCAGAAAAGAACGTGAAGTCAGCTGAGAGTTGTGTAGTTGTCTTTATGGTGTGATCCATAAGGCTGAGTCCTAAACGCATGGAGCCAATCTTGCATGCTTTTAACAAGAGAATTAGGTTATAAATCTGCAGCTGTTGTGTGCTGAAACACAGGATGTGTGAGTTTACTTGCCAGGCTTTAGATTTCTAGCCGGGGTTTTGCTTGAACTGGGAAATCAAGGTATTACGGAAAACCAGCCAGATTGGCAAGAACAGACATGAAAAGTATTGAGTTGGAACAGTCCCATCTACACTGCTGAATGCTACTGGTAAGAGAGCTTCAGGTCAACTGATCAGGACCAGTATATAACATTGTGAAATGCATCAGGAGCCCTTTTGCCCTAAGTAACCACAGTGTTGTAAAGGTGCCTTGTCTCCACCAGCACAAAGCTATGCTAGCTGAAGCCAGCTGTTCACAACACTGACTTCAGCAGTGCATGCAGCCTGTGGGTATCCTTTGTGAAATGTACCTTTGCCAGCTTAAAGCTAAGGTGGATCTCTGAGAAACTGTTTTTTCTTCTTTTCAATTTTATTATGCTTCGTTAGAGCTCAAAGCTCCTTATACATAGCATGTATAATCCTCTCTAAAAGAAAGGCAATGCCACCAAGGAACAGACTCTAACTGCAGACAGTCGCTTCTGTAGTTTCTGTTTTGATCCAGAAATACAACAAAGTTAATGCTAGATCAGAATTTCCAAAGTAATGCCCAGACTCTTTGGAGGGGTGGGGGTGGTGTGTGAATGAGTATGAAAGGGAGGGTGTGAAAGGCTCTTGATGGTAGGGTAAAAGAAAAGCTCAGTCATAACCTAAACATTAAACGAATGGACAAAGTTCATGATCAGATTAATTGAGAATCTGAGACACTGAATGCTGTTTAAATTCATGACATAACATGGGCTTGTCCAGTGTCTCTTGGGAAATATGTGGAGACCAGGGTCTGAAACCAAAGTTTTTCATGCTCCTGAGAGTGACTTACCCTCTGAACCATCCTTTTCCAGATCTAGTTACGAATTACCAGAGTCACCCAGCATTAGTCATCCAGCTTGTTAACAGTGCCACCTGCAACAGGGCTTTATGAGAAAGTGAGCTGAATTTTAGTCCTGAAGTACTGTTCTTTGTTCACTACCTAAGGTTTGCATAGCTCCTGTCCATATTTCATCTTTTCTGTAGATAAACAGAGGACGTGTTTTAGAGCCATCCAGCCTGCAAATCAGCTAAAATGACCTCTTTCTGCTCTAGGGAGGTTTCTTTTGTATCGGTGCAGGAATAATTCCAAAGATGTCTCTACTTCAGCTCTGGTTAGATTTTTTTCCAGACTAATTAAATCCCAGATATAAGAGGTAGTGAAGACATGGCTGGTCATCTACTCTCTCCTGAGTCCCTGTGGTGTGCAAGATTGTCTCTACTGAATATTTATGAAGGCTTATCTATTTTATTTCTGAATATTTATCCAGGAGTAGGTGCTTGCACTCTTGCCTTGAAGAGCATGCCATATTCTCATTCTTCTAACGGTGGAAGCTTTTCATAGTAGCAAGACTCTGTTCTCTCCGGAGTTATGTTTTTGCTAACATCTTAAATAGTGTATTTTACTGCCTTTCCAAAGACACTTGGAAGGTATTGGCAGGCTGTTATCTTGGCATCTAATAACTTTTACCTTCAAAACTGTAAATATTTTTCTGTCTTCATGTGTCTGTTTCTGTGTGTTTTTTATGTTATTCATGGCTGCCTCTTTCCATTTTGCTTCCTTTTATTTGAAGTCTCATGACTTTGGGGAAAGGGTTGTTTAGACCACTGCATACTGAGCCAGCAAATGCATTAATGGAACAATTTAGGGAGCCTGTATGCCTGCAGCACTGATTCCTCCCTCTTGCCCCCCTTCAGTGGACTAATTAAATGGAGTTCCAGCTGGTGAGGTCTCAGGTGTATCATTTATACTTTGAGTAGATTGATGAAATTTAGACACATTTTGTTAGTCTGTGGGTGTGTTGTTTTTTTGTTTTTGTTTTAAGTCTTCATGCTAACCAAGCATTGCCATGCAGGTGACTGGTACTGATCCCTTGTTCCTTTTCATTGCACAGTCCATGCATATTGTAGAGACAGTGGATTTGGTGCTAGAGCATGAGCAATATAGTAATATTCCTGTCTCCAGTGGGGTGGTTGTGATTTGAGCCCCAGAGTGAGGTTTGGGGACTTGTTCTCACAACCCCTCTCTGTCCTTAGGTTTTGGACAAGTTATGTCCAAGTATATTTCTTATCTCTGCTGTTCCGCCTTTCAATTTAAAAAAACAAACAAAAAACCCACCACCACCAAAAAAACCCAAAACACCCTAGCTGCCTAATCCCCACAAGACATTACAGAGTTTTCCGTGCATTAATAAATGTTAGTAAGTCGCAATGAACATGAGAAGTGCTGTACATTATTAATTGTAACTTCACAGCATGCACTTTCGTTTTCCTGACAAAGGATTGGCTTTGACCATTTAAACAGGACAGGTTTCTCCGACGCCTTTGAAAAGAAATACCAGCTAGTGCGGCTTCTAGTGAAAGGTGTTTGCGTGCTTTCCTTACATGAGTACTGGTTTTTTGTAAAGGAACCCAGGCTTTCTCCTGAGTTACTGATCTCAGCCAAAGACTTTGCCTGCCATTCTTGTGGAAGGATGGAGGTGTCTTCTGGCTGCCTGCAGAAAGGAGGGATCCTGGGGCGTTCCCAGACAGCTGTACAAACCACATACTTCAGTTCCCAGGGGAAGAGTGTAAGACTCTCTCAGGCAATGGTCCTGTAAAGCAGTGCTGGAAGAAGAGGAGAGAGGAGGAATGATCCAGAAGTTCTTCCTCAAAGGCGTGCTGTGTAGCATAATGACCCATGGTCTGTTAAAGCTAGGCCATCCCTATTGTGTAAGTCATAAAATGTGGTTGGAAACACCAGATTTAAGTGAAAGCTGGGAAGAGAAGTGAATAGGAAATTAAATGTAATTTCTGTAGCTATTTCTTAACTTAATTCTCCATACTTCCTGTAAAATTGTTCCAATTTCAGTCATTGTTGTGGATATTCGGTTCCCTTTTGGACAACACAGGGAAATGGTCAGCTGCCATCTGCTAACAGAAGTACGAGCCCTCCCTGCAGTGTACACAGATGTGGCTGGAAGATCCCACTAAACAGCCAGATACTGCATGTGTGAACTTGAAATAAAATTGGCGAGTGCCCTGGGAGTGTTGCTTTCTGGGAGTCATGCCCATCACCAAGCTGATTGCATCCATGTGTTTCAGTGCTGTACAACCTTTAAAAGAAATCTGAAGGATTGCTTTTGAATATCTCTAATAGAGGAGGATGTGGTTTGAGAGGCACTTCTAAAACTATCTAGGTAAAAATAAGTGAAATGTGCTGGATAATGAAAAGCCTTTGAACTCCAGTGATGCATTGAGAGTGGTAATGTTCACTGCTTGTTTTTATCTTATTAAATGTATAGTAGCACTTAAATTGCTTTGCTTTAACACCTCTACGTCGCACATGCTGTAAAAAAGGAGAGTTACTTCACAGTAACTGTTAGCAAGGGACTCTCAAGTCGCACAGCATTATCACTGTTACTGTATATTCTTATGAGTATACAGATAGGAGGGACCGTTGGGTCATTGAGTGTGCTCTTCCATAACAGCAACAACTGTGTTAAGCTTAGAAGTATTCACAGAGTATGAACTCCACATATTATGGGTGATGGTGTGCTTCTTAACAACGTAGTATGGTTTGATAACTTGTAATAGAAGATCAGATGGTGCAACTATAATGTGCCATAAAGCAGAGCAGGAGAGTTTGAGGATATCACTAGTGTCTTAGGCCTATGCATTTGCATAGTATTTATTAGATAAAATTTGTAGATTAACTTAGGAATTAGTCTGTGTACCTCAGTGTAGAGGATGGCAAAAGCAAAGCAAAAAACCTCCTAGCATTCTGACTGGGATATGAGGCAGTGGCACAGTATAGAGTTTCCTTCCACTCCAAATTTTCATAAATGATTTAACATCAAACGTGAGCAGGTCACATCACTTTGGCTGCTGTCCATATAATTGCATTAAGAACAGCAACGCATCCTACCCAAATTTCTGCCCAACTGTGGCCACTCTCTAGGGCTTTGAAAGAAAAGAAAGCATGGACTGTGAGGAGGAGGACTTCTGTTCTGAATTCTCCAAATGAATCGTGAAGATCTGAATCTGGTATTTGTAGAAAATACGAACAGTGGAAACAAACCGATCCAGTCCTGTTTCAAGCCTTCTTCGGAGAGCCAGTCACTTACACTGTTTCTTCCATCAGCTTTTCAGGATGTCTTCAACCACCACGAGTGATTATTGCTCCCTCTCTGCCTCCTAAATACAGGAAAACCATTCTAGAGCTTCATAATAGATTCTACATTCATTTTGACTTCTAGTCTGATGCAACCAGTTGGATGCAACCATTTTATCACTACTTGGTCCCTAGCTGAAACATTGTCCTTTGACTGAAATAGTTTGTAGTTCTTCTTCCTGCCTGCTTCTCCATCTGTCTACCCTTCCCATATTTGGAAAGAGTAATTGTAATTTCTTTCTTTTAAAGGGACTCCATTTCTGTAATCATTCTTGTAACCATTCTTTGCAACTTTCCCAGTTTAAGGTCCTCTTCTTTGAATGTAGATGATCAGAGTGGTGGTACAATATTTCAAATGAGGCTTTACAGGTGCCTGGAACAATATTCAGAAATGATTTGCTGCAGTACATAAGGCATCTGAGAGCTGGGAAGTGAGAAGCCAGCAGTGCCCCTGGAGCACTTGCCCAAGCTCTCTCCCTGGGGGGAGGCTAGTCTGTAAGGGCTGCTTCCCCTGGTGTCTTGGAGCCACGTCTGCCTTCTGCACCGTTACTCTACGCATGTGCTCAAGCCCATGCCCTCCAGCTCCCCAGGAGGAAAAGTGGAGGCCAGAACAGTAAACAGAATTTTATCTTACTCACAACAGGTTTGCTTTCAAAAACAAGAGAGGAGATTTGGAAAAGTGTTTGGCAGTGGTCCTTCTTCAGTCCCAGGCTTGAAAGGATCAGCGAGGTTAGACTGGAGGAGTCTGTCCTGTCTGCTCCCACCATTCCCGAGCTCTTACAGCTGGCTAGTTTCTACCTCTCTCTGCAGCTGTTTGAGTAAGCTTTCCTAACTGATTTGCTCATATCTTTTTGATGTTTTTGTACTGCATATCCGTCCTGAAAACAGGCTGGTGTCTTACTTTCCCATCTCCTTGCTTGAGCAATTAGTGTGTAGTCTCTGGCGAGGAGAGAATGAGAGCCTGGAGTGGGAGGCTTGTGATGACAGCAAATCAAGTCCTCTAACACACTAGAATAAATGCAGAGTAGTTTTTGCTTGGGCTCTGCATAGGTGCTACCGAGGTCAAAACACTATTGATTTGCAGATCTGTCCTGAAGCACACATGGGTGCCTACTGAGCACCCAAATCATATGGAGATGAAATGGAAACAAATCTGCTTCATAGCTTCTCAAACTCTAAGTTAGCAGATGTGTGTTTGTTTCTTCTTCATGCTACAAAATCCCTTACATCAGTGCTCAGGACAGTGTTACAGATATCTGCTGCCTTTTGAAATTGGTCTTTGTTTTCTCCTTGCTTTTGAACCTTTTCTGTATTGGTATTTTTCACCTACTGGATGAGAAAGTGACAAGGAAAGATACTTTCTTCATCTTTGCCTTAGAAGTGTGACAGATAGGGGCTCTTGAGCCTATACACCAGCTGCACCATTGCTAAATTATGATATATTGCTGCTTCCATTTCTTTGCTTTTTCATTCTGCCGCTGGAAGGATAGGGAGGTTAGCAGAAAACAAAGGGGCAGGCTGCTTTCAGATGTGGGAAACCTGAGGAAGGAAGACCATCACAACCAGCAGTAAGAAAAAGGACACATTGAAAAGGAAAAGGTGCCTAGCAGAGGTTAGGTGTGGGGGTCTGGAGTAGCAGTTGAAGCAGTGGGAGTGTAAACACTGAAGCAGTGCTGGAAGGAAGGTTGGGATATGTTTGGAGCTTATCATGGAGGCACAGGCGAGCTTGCAAATCATGTTGAAGTGGTCACACAACAGAGACGAGTTTAACCTTGGCACGTACTAACACATTTTCTTAAAGCGTTCAAATTGCAAATTGGTGTCCATTTACTGCGTAGAAAGCAGTGTGTGTGTACAATAAATCTTTTCCAGGACAGAGAGCTAACATGTAAGTATTTCGTTCTTTTCCCTTTGGTGGGATGGACGCATTTGCCATGACTTCCATAAAGCTGTAGTGCATGTGACCTGCTTGCTGGTACCCCCATGTGCAATGGGGTTTCTCGGCACTGGGTACCGATGGAAGCTGGGCAGGCGTGCTGCCTTATGTTTGCTCCCCCAGCTCGAGTTTTCAGGCATGACTGAAACAAATGGTTGGATGTCTTGCTAATACACGTGCTCTTTCCAGGCTGTGGAATTTAAATGAAACTAATGGTAAAGCCTAAGTGTGTCAGAGAAATAAATAACAAGTGGTAGACTATATATATGTATAAAAAAGAAAGTGTCTTCTTTTATATATATTATTTTTTTATTTTATATATATATATATAAAAAAAAAGAGAAGGAGTTATCCTCATATGCAGCTGGAGGAAGGGGAGTATGAAAGAAAACCTTGAAATAACTAGGGGGGGTGGAGGAGGGGCAGTCATAATGTACTTCTTCTATTTTTTTTTTCTGCTGGAAATTAGACTAAGAATTTTGCTGTATCTTTTCTGAGCAGTTGATTGATTGTTTTTCTAATCAGGCACAGTAACACGCACATGCTGTGGATACATGTCTCTGAAAATTTTGCCTGAAATGAACTCAGTAGTAGAAAGACTTTTTTTTAGTGCAGTTAACAAAACAAACAAAACCCCAAACAGTAACTAGGGGGGGTGGAGGAGGGGCAGTCATAATATACTTTTTCTATTTTTTTTTATTTTTTTTAAATTAGACTAAGAATTTTGCTGTAACTTTTCTGAGCAAGAGCAGCAGTTGATTGATTGTTTTTCTAATCAGGCACAGTAACACGCACATGCTGTGGATACATGTCTCTGAAAATTTTGCCTGAAATGAACTCAGTAGTAGAAAGACTTTTTTTTAGTGCAGTTAACAAAACAAACAAAACCCCTAACAGAAAAATGCCCTTAACCCTCATTCATTTGTGGACAATTTAATTCTTAATTTAGCGATGTTACTTAAATTCTAATCTCAACTGCTGGTGTGGTATATGAGCACCTTTTAATTGTTGGGTCACTTCAGTGATGATTTAGGAAAGCAGACCTGCTAACTGGATGCTTCAGACAACATTTAAACCCAGTTAAAGTTGGAGTACCTTGGGCACATGTTGGTTGTAAGACATGAATTTGACTGCTTTGCTGAATAAGAGTTGAGCATGGGCTTTCCAAACTCGTATGTCTTTAGAGTACCCATTATTCCTCAGAGAAGCAACAAAGGCAACAGAACTTACTTTAGTTGAATAAGATATTAAATTGTCTACTGAACTTTTGGGAAATGATTTTTACCCTTTCAACACTGGGAAAAACCCCAAGATGACTTATCTTCGTTTTGGAGGGATTTATAGTTTTAATAATGCAGCATTCCCCAATAATACTGCCATCCTATTTTGTTCCCTCTAAAGATGATTTGGAAATTAAAACATAAATCTCTGTATTTTTTAAAATAAATCTGATCATGCTAAATTGAACATCAGTACTTTTAACAGGAGCTGTGGTCTAGTCCATTAAGTAGACACAAAGAGGTTTTTTGAGTATTTTTTCTTTCCGTATCTAGATCTCTCCATTCAAGAGATGAAGAAGTTAAAGCTTGTCAAGCTGTGGAATTCCCGTCTGAATTTTAAGAAGTAGGCTAAAAATTTGAGAACATTCTGCAGAAGAGATTTTAAATGTAAATAGCTATTTCAAGATTTTACATGAAAATTGCGCTGAAGAACTGAGGCTTTGAGCTCTTCGCGCAGCCATAGCTCTCAGGCTGTCAGCTGATATGTTCCTTGCCTTGCTTGTGGTAATGAGTGGCTGATGAGATGGGGGTGATCTTGCAGGACACCAGGTAAGTTTCTGATTTGAACCTGTCTAGCCAGCCAGTCCAGAAGCTTGCATGTGGTTTGTCAGATGGTGTGTTAGTATCCATAACGTTTTGCTTGTGATGAATCAACTTCAAATTTAGACAGTCCTAAAACAAAGTCCTTCCTATGTGTATTTCACGTGTATTGTGTGTAAACAGAGGAGCAAGAGATGTGTTGGTAATGGAGAGAGAATAGCTTTTAGTGACTCCTCAGTTGTATGAGAACCTGATGTCTGCTTACCCCTGGAGTGTTTAACAGTGGTACTGGAAAAAAGTCTTCCAGAATTTGAGTATTTTACTAGTTGAGAAAACACTAAAGCAGTTCGTTTTCTAATCTCTGCATTCATGACATGCAGTTAAAATGGAAAGCTATAATCCCTCTCCCTCCTCCTGACCCTGCCCTCTGATAGAAAGGTCAATATATGTTTGTGGTCTCCTGTGTCATTTGTATCTAAATTCAGCTGGCATGCTCTGTTGACTTGTTGTAAATTTGTAATGCATCACAAGTTCATAAATGACAACAGCAACATAGCATGGGGTAGAGACCTAAATGCGAAGGGGTTTTGCAGTGTCAGCTTTATTAACAGGTAAGCTTCTCTGTTATATTTGTGGTAGCTTATATTGCATCTCTTTCGATCTGCAATTTTTCGATTCTTGTTGACAGGAAACATAGCTTGTGACTTTTATTTGATTAAGTATTTTGATAATAAATGATGAAACGATTAATTTCTAGTGAGTGTTAAAGGGGGAAGTCATATTTCCAATGTATTGGCCCTTGAAAGCAAAGGCCCCTTCCTTAATGGTTCCAGTTTTATTAGTTGGTTAAAAACAAGCTTTTACAATATACAATCCTCCTTTAGAAAAGTTATTATTCACCCAAATGTAGCTTGTGGAGGTAGACAGAAGGCTTTGAGATGGAGGATTAGAGATTATTTGGTGACCTTACTCAATGTATTCTAACTTCCTGAGATGTAAAACTCTTTCAAGGATAGAAAATAAATTACTTTTCAGAGGTTGGATGGGAACTAATTCCATATGTTGCTCTGGGTGGTAAACATTGATTTCCTCTTCGATTCAAGAAGCTTAGAATATGTGAAATCCTCTTTAAGGCGAAGAGCTCCCAGTGCATCAGTAGGGCCAGTTTTTGCTGCAGTTACTGTAGTTTACTGCAACGTTTACACTGTTGTGAATTTAGCAAGGACTTTCTTTTAGATTTTCTCAGTACATAAATTTGCAGAGATGAAGCTGGGAAGCAAAAGGTCTTCCTTGTGATGCACTTTTGGAAGGTGTTCTGCATGTGGCTATTTTCCAGTTTTATTCTTAACTTTAAAATCAATAGAAGCTTATGGCCATAAACCTCTCTTGTAAGAAGATTAATTGATGGTCAGCTGAGAGCAAATTACAGCGATACTATTTGGTTTCTAAGAGAGACAGATAGGTGTCCATCTAACATTTTTATTGCCATTCTGTTTTAGCAGATGTCTTTTCTTTCCCTGTCTGTCACCATACTGAAAAATATATGAGGGTAGTAATTCTAATGAGCTAGATGCATTCCTGATTTAAAAAAAAAAAAAGTGGTAAGTTTTAGAATCCAGGACAGCTAGAATGACTTTTTTCCTTCGTAACAGTGTGATCTAAAGTTATAACTTTATCAGCAGTTGGTATCCCAAGTTCTGTGTTTGGTTCTGCCATAGGCAGTCACCAAACCATCTACTTCAGCAGACTTTACCAAGGAATTGTCTCACTAAAGCACTACCATTAGTTAATGTACTTCATCTTCTGAAGAAGTGACGCCTCTTTCTCGATATCTCTAAAGTCAGATAATATCAGAACAAGAGCTGTAGTAACGATGGATGCATATATAATATTTGTTTGACATCTACTTAGTGAAGGCTGTCAAAATAATTCATTTCTATGGACATAATCAAATGCCTGCATTCACTTGAGGTATAGAGAAACCAAAGCCAAGCCTTGTCCTCATCTTTCGCAAGGAATAGAAAAGTTAATGTACAATGAACATGGTGCAATTGTATTCATAATCCCTGGTTTTGCAGATTATAGAAAGATTAAACCACTGGATTTTTTGGTGCCTTCAAAATTTTCAACTCTTGCGTTTGTTAATAGTGTCTTCATTTTAACTGCCTTGTATGTGAGGATACATCTCATACATTCTCAGATAAACCTTGCGACAGGTCCTCTGGTGAGGAGTTGGTAGATTGCTCCGTTTGTCTCTGCCAGTATAAATTTCAATAACATGTTTAATAGTATCTGGGTATTATTTCGGGAGCAGTTTGAGTGTCTGTTATAGACCTGTTTTGGGAAATAAAGTAGAAGATTCCTGTTGTAGTATTTATATCTGGAAAAGAGCCGTCTCTCCAGTATGAAGAGTGCAAAAGCAGTCTGCTCGCTGTACCTGTTGATTCACTCTCAGATGGGGGGGAGATAGCAATCTGCAGAGTCAGTTCTGGACCAGTAATACTCAGCACTTTCTTTAGTGCTCTCCATTCTCTCATCTGGATTATAATTACTGAATTTGCAAATGATATGAAGTTGGGAGGGATTGCAAAGATGTTGAAGGACAGAGTGAGAATTGAGTATAATCTTGACAGGTTGGAGAAGTGGTTTGGGAGGAAGGTGGAGTGGCACCATGTAAGGAAATGTGCAGTTTCCTAGGCTTCGGAATAATAAAGTGCATAAAATGCATGACAACAGAGTAGAGAATAACTGGCTAGTGAGTAGTTTTGTAGAAAAAAGATCTGATGTCAGCATTTAGTCTGTGATCCACCTAAGTTGAAGCGTTAGACTTGCAAAAAAGGATGTCAGAGGGTGTATACAAGCGACTTATGAAATAATCCCTAAGACCAAGATGACTCATGAAATAACCCCTAAGACCTCAACTGGAGTGTGGTGTTTGGTTCTGGGCATGCTCCAGAGAGGAGGTAAAGCAGTGGAAGAAAGTGCAGAAGAGAGCAATGAGGATGATAAGCCTTGGATAACTTGGTGTTTGAAGGAGAACTGAAAGATCTGGGCTGGTTAATCTAAAGAAGAGAAGATGGGAGAGGGGATCGTAAGAATGATCTTCAAACATTTAAAAGGCTCCTGAAGAAAGAAAAGGAACATGAACTCTGTACGCATAGCGGCTAGAAGAAGTGGTAAAGAGCTCTAAACCGCTCTAGTAAGGTAGATTCGAGTTGGGAAAATACTTCTAACAGGAAGAACTCTGTCAAGTAGTGGAGTAGGTTGGGATACTGTGGAGTCTTGATTGTTGGATGTCTTTCTCACCTGTTGCTGGGGTTTTTTGGGGAAAACCGTAACCCTTGATTCTTCTGTGGACAATGGGTGGACTAGATGACTTTTTAGGATTCCCTGTAGCCCTGTGGGTTTTTTCTTTTTCTTTCTGCAATTTATATTGGGCTGCAGATCTGTCTCAAGTGCTTCTAAGGATGAGACATTTTGTAAACAGTATATGTCTTTTCAAGTATGTAAACTAGTATAAATTATCCTGCTGGTTCCAAATTTCTCTCTACAATTCTGTACGAGATCTAGTAGCAAAAATACTCTTATAAAGAATACCAACTTTTAGAGACTATCAAGAATGGGTAATTTTCCTCTGTGATGATTTGAGAATTATGGCTTGGGGTCACATCAAAAACTGCAAGCAAATTTGAGAGTGAAATTGTTTCATTGTCCCTCTTCCTTTCCATTTTGTCAAACTGACAATAGTGGAGAGATGTTTTAATTTTTCATATTTCACTTTTTAATTTGATCTATTAAATTAATTTTAAATATAAACTAGCTTCTTGCACTTACTTAAGGCCCTTTTACAATCTGAATATCTTGGCACATTTAATGTAAGTGGAAAATTGCATAGAAATTACCTTAACATCTATTCTGTATTGCTTTTTACTGCCGACCTCATCATTCAAATATACATAGCACATGCCCAGCTGGTATAACTTAATTATGTTCAATTTATGTAACTTAATTATTAAAGACCACTTTTTAGAGAGTTGATTTCTATGCTTCATCCAGCACTGTTGCTGACTTAAAGGAACAGCTGTATAGAAAAACACGTTTTCAAGAAGACATGCTTTAAAAATTACACATTTTTTTTTTACTTTCTTTTCCCCCCTTTTCTTTCTGGGATCCTTTTCTTTCCGAATTTCAATTAGGTCAGTAAAATACTACTTTAAAAACAAAACAACCTAACTTATGCAGTAAGGAACAGAAGATAAAGATGTAGTTTGTCTAAAATTAATTTAAAATAGTCTTAGAAATTAGACCTTAAGGTGGTTAGGAAATCTGACAATACAATAGCAGGACAATCTTTTTTTTCCTGCTTCTCAGCAGAGATTACATTGAATGGTTGTCTGAACATAGCGCTGCGAGTGTCAGGCTGAAAAGTTTACTGCTGGCACTGGAAGATCACAGATCACCTGTTGTACAGCTGAATGGGCAAGGAGTTTTGTGGGATGGAATTGGGTCGCCTGGGAAGAGAAAGGGAACTGGAGAGCTGAGTGGTGTGTACATATAGACATCGCTCTCATGTAAACTTACATCACTGTTCCTTCCACAGTCAGTGAGGCACTTCACGAGGGTGATTCAGCCTTGGGGTGAATCATTTTCTGGAGGTCTTGTTTGTGTAGGAAGATTAGGAAAATTGGGCCTTTCATTCAGGGCTTCAGTCAACTGCTTAACACTAGGCTGGATGGATCTGAGCCGAGGTCTCTGCATCTTTGAAAAGTAAAAATTAAAGAACAAATGAGAACTCATATTAGTATTAGCTGCTTCGGTCTGTTAAATGTGTTTCAGCATGTGAGGTGACCTTTTAAACATGAATTACCAGCGTGCTGAGACCCCTGTCCCATTCTGCTTGCACTCTTGGCATGTGTGTCAGGGCCATGTTCCAGGCTTTAGACAGGCGTACCAGTTTGCACATGAGAACCTAAAATGGGTCATGTGGTCAAAAGTCCCAGCTGGGAAACTGATTCACAGTAAGCCATACTATAATAAAATAAATAATACAAACACACCCCCAAACACTCACTCTGTTTCTGGAATTTTCCTGGGGAGAGGAGAACCGTTCTCCTACTCTTGGAGCCGGAGAACAGTTCTGATCACCACCGTCGTGTGTTACGAGCCCATCAGTTTTGCACCACGTTGGCAGAGTTGGTTTGGACCAAATAAAGTATCTCTAAAACTCTTATGATGTGAGCCTCATTAAGTTCACTGAACTCCTTAATATAGACACTAGGACTGTCCACATATTAAATTCAGTGACTGAGCTGGAAACAAATAGAATTAACCTAAACCGTTTCATTTGACACAGAAAATGTTTTTGAGCCAGTATTTTCAACATTTATTTTTAGAACACATGCCATTTTAAAGCAAGGAGTCCATAAAGAAAATTTTGATAATTTTTTTAAAATTGTTTTGCTTAGGAGTTGGTTTTATTCCAGGAGGAAAGATCATTTCAGATGTTTTTCTTCTTTCACAGACTCATTTTTTTTCTATCCATTCATTAACCACAGCAAAAAAAATTTGCCCTGCTTTGTTAGGTGTGTCCTTTTGGACTGCATCTTATAGGCTGTGTTCAGACTAAATTTAGAGGGAGCTTCACCATTCATTGCAGCCCTCTAATTATAACTGCAACAGCCACGAAATTGATCCAAACTAAATTAAAAACGAAATTGCTGCTGTTGCTCCCACTGTTAGGATCACCTGGATATTAATTCAGCTAATGATAAGTCTGAAATTGGAGAATTTTTTGGTTTTGAAGAAGGGAGAGAAAAATAGCTCAGCTGAGCTTTGACATCAGAAACCTCTCTTGGTCCTATTTCTGACGTTTTGTTTTGGTTTTTTTAATCCACTCATGAACGCCCATGGCAAAGTGCACTAGCGCTGCTGGTGAGAAAATGTCAATAATTCAGATCACATTACGCTGGCAATTCAATCAAATACAAAGTTACCTATGTTTCAGAAACATTTAAAATTCCTAGTTATGTAGGAAGTTAATTTGAAAGAGCAGCTGAATGCCTCCTGGAAAATGCTGGGAGTTTCTCTTTAGTACCCATTCTGCTTGCTTGCTCTTACCGTATATTTTCTGCATTTCTCTAACCTTGTTCTTGATGACAAAAGACATTTGCATGAAAACAGGATCTTTGTTTCTTAAGTGTTCATCTGTTCCTGCTGTTTATTTCCCACCTAAAGTCATAATCCTCCATTTGTGGCATCGCAATTGGTTGCAGTGGAAATTATTGTGTCGTCACAAACGGAGGATTATGACTTCAGGTGGGAGGATAAGCAGCAGGAACAGATGAACTCTTAAAAGCAAAAATGCTGTTTCATGTAAATGTCCCTGGTAATAAAGAAGAAAGGGAGGCGAAATACAGAGAAACAGAAAATTGGTATGAGCAGACTTGTGCCTGAACAGTAGGGCAGCAGATTTTCCTTCAGGCGGGAGCAGCTATTTGAAATCAGGGACATGTCCATGTAGAATTTATTCTTTTAAATATTTTTCCCTCAATTAAAAAAAATATAAACACTGGTGCTGCTACTCAAATACTGAAATGGCTACTCAGTTTGGGGAGGGTTTTTTCATGTTTGTAAAGCATGCTTTTATTCCTTTGTGTATGTGTTTGTCAAGTCACTTTTAATCTTAAGGGAGTTTCCCTTTTTGTGCCTGCTGATAGGTTTTTCAAGCCCAAACCCCACCATTTGGAATGGAGCATCTGCCCTGTGTAAAGCAGGATGACCATGCTGGAAGCTCATCTAAACCGCACTGCTGAGCCAATCAACCAAATGCTTTTCACAGACTGCTTCTGTTTAAAACCACAAGCAGCAGGCTGACATTTCTCTTCAGCATCATAAGATGGAAAGCTCTGAAATACCCAGCAATCTCAGCTTGTACCTTATTTGGGTTTTATCCGAGCTTCCCCCACCCCATGTTGCAGCTGCTCTATTCTTTAGTAACAGGAGGTTTAAAAATTTATCGGTGCAAACCAAAAGGTTTATAAGAGCAGAAACTAAAATACCGAATAGAAATGAGGGTAAAAAGATTAATAACAAAGCCTATTGTGTGCTTCCTGTGGTAGTGGCCAATTTGTCTTGCTTTCATTAAAATTCTCCTTGTTAGCTCGGGTGATGTGTTGGGGTGATGGACTATTTGATGTCTGAGAAGTGGTGAGAAGTTAGCTGTCTAATGATGGACTAATTAGAAAGCCCATCCTAGCAGGATCCATGGAAATTGATTTGCACAGTGCCATTTTTGCTAATGAGAATCATGAATACATGTTTGCAGTCCTTTACTTACTCTTCCTACCCACAGCTAATGAAAGAGAAGCAATCATTAAGAGCTCAGCTACAATCTATCCAGAGTTTCCTTTGCCTTGTAGGAATAGCCATACTTTTAAGAACTTCAGTTTTAAATAATACTCTTTATAGAGAAGAAAGCTCCACATGTCTGCGTCCTAGAAAATTAGTATGTTTTCTAATGCATCTCTTCTCAAGAGTTATCCTCACTGAATAGGGAGTCAATATCTTCTCTGTGCAATTTACAGAACATTACCATTGCAGCATGGGACTGGAAGAAACCATAAAAATGTAGTCTGAGTAAAATTAAAATTAATTAGATGATTTTTCCTACAAGGGCATAACATGTCCATCCACAACTAGGTCAAACATTCTTAATATTATGTGTCTAAGGCAAATAAAAACTTATTACTTTTAGTATCTCATCCTTTGATTTTGTTTGAATTCACATTTACCCAGTTGCTTTCAGATGCCTTTAATCTGCCCAGACGGTGTATGCCCAGCCAGGCCCATATGGCCCAGAGGAGAACATCCACAAAACTAGATTTTTTTTCAAAAAGATCTCTTGAATGCAATATGGTGTTGATCAATGCAGTGTGGCTACCTGTAAGCACATCCTCCGTTGTCCCTAGGACTCCAGCCTCCTATCGCCTCCCACACTTCTCGAGGCCCTCTCTGGCCAATAATGATCTGGCATTGCTTTGCTTTTCTCTTTCATCTGCATATGTTCCTGTAAATTCTACCATGTTTAAAGAAAACTATAGACCTATTCAGTTATCCCTTAACTTAGCTCTTTTAGGTGCGTTTTGACTGATGTAACCAATAGCTGGGGATATAACATTAGGCTCTAGGAGCTAGCTGTAGTGAAGTTTTAATATATTTTCAGTGAAATGGATGTCTCGTAAATGCCGTTAGGCAAAGGTGGAGTTGAAGAGAGAGAAACTGAAAGTGTAAGCTGACAAGCAGCTGAGGGTTGAAAGTTAAGAGGGCAAGAAAGGGAATGGTGAAACATCTTTGTAGGCAGCAATGAAGGAGTTGGAGCCTGAGGTTGTGTAGTAATGACTAGAAACAAGGGGAATGGGTTGCTTGAAGCTAGTGTTACCTGGATGGATTAGAAGGCGGCATAGCAGAGGAATCAGAGTGAGTCATCAGAAGGGAAAACAAGAATGGAAAAGGAAGGAGGAAGGTTCAAGTGACTGTATCCAAGTTTCTTAGGTTTCTTCTTAGCTAAAAGAGAAAGAAAGGAAAAAGGAATTCTTGAGGAGCCAGAGATAGCAAGCAGGTGGGGAAACTTGCAAATCTTCATGAGAGATTCTAGTAAGAGGACAGTAATTTACTCTGGGACAGGGAGATTATGTGTAGACAGTATCACAAAACAACATGATATTGGTGTCGATGTCTGATTTAAATATGAACAAGAAAAGTCCAATTTATTTTAATCGAACTGAGTTACCTCGACATAACCAGGAAGAAAAAGATCTTCCATCTTGCCACAAAGGAATTCAGGTGAGGTCAGCACTTTAATTGGTTTCTTAGGCTGAGCCTGCATTCACTGTTTTACTTCAAGGAAGTTCCTGTGCATTAATTCCCTGAAGCAAAAGCCTTACCTGATTTTAGAAGTGAAAACAACTGTAAGTGTATTCATCTAATGGCTTGCTTTTTTCCCTGAAAGAAGAGATTTTCTAGTTTAAAAATTTACTTGTAACTGCTGCATTCATGTTTTGTGATGTAGCATCTGTAAAACGTATATGCGTGTGTATATTCCATATATATATATATGAGAAAAGCATCTAGACAAGGTAGGTACAAGATTTTTAATTTCTTTGCTGTTCTGTGTTACCTCCCAACATTAGCTACTCATTAGTTTTGTGGGTTTTTTAATACTTACTCCTTTTTGTTCCTGTAGTGGAACCTACATAAGAGACTAGGAAGAAATGTCAAACCCTTATGCGCTTTCTGCCCTGTTATTGGAGTGGGTTTTCAGTCATAATGCCTACCATTCCACATCTAAATGTGCTAACATGTAAAAAGAAACAAAAAACTAACACTTTCTTTAAATTAACTTTTTTGGACATTTTTTGTGTGCAAAACATTTAAAAATGAAAATGAACCTGCAAAAGCAATTGGATGGTTGCATAGCTCAGATAGAGATATTCCAAAATGGCGATCAAGGAAGATTATCCAGTATAGCAGACTAGAGAAGATTTGTTTGTAGACCATATTAGGATTTTCAGAACTAATATTTCTTTAGAAAAATAAATTATGAAAGTATGGATGGCATCACATAACATACAATATTGATGACTGATTATCTTTTTGAAGAAATGTTGCTTTATACAGGCTCAAACATTTAGGTTTAATTTAAAGTTCAGGTCATATAACTGTTTACTTATAAATAAATAGTCTAGATTAATGACTTGGCCTGCTTGGGACAAAAAAAAAGGTGTTGATATGGGGAAGTGGTTTGTAGTGTCATTTACTCTTGCACAGTTCTGATAAATGTATTAGTTAACTGTAGTTTATTGTATAACACAAATATAAAAACATATTGGGTGGTAGGATTTTGCTAATGTCATTAATGTTGGCCCTGTAGCTAAGTGTCTATGCACTGAACTGAAGTCTGCTGTGTTCTTTCTGTATTGAAAACATCTGTGTATCCAAAGAGCTGCTGTGTTCTAGAAGGTTTGATAGCTGTTAAAAATAGATGTAATGGGAAGTAGGCAGCCACTGGTCAGTGAATTTGCTGTAATAATTATGGAGTGCTCCGTGAACAAACCTCTTACCCTTCCAGTGTTCAGGTCAGAGGCATACTCTTCATAGGCACAGAACAACTTGGCTGCAATGAACCAAAACAATAAAGGAAAGGCCACATTAATGAAAAAGCAGTGAGTGATGTTAGAAACCTAAGACACTCTGTTAGAAAAACACTAGTGATCTACCTAGCTGGTATCTGGTGTCCTGTCATGTAAAAAGAAATCACCTACACAGTTCTGTTCTCACCTAAATGCAGCCTTTGTTCTGCTTTACAGTCTCTCCCTCTTCATGCGTGCGTCTCATCTTTCTTCCCTTAACGTGCCCTTTCCATTTCATTTTCCCAGTGGAATTCCACTACCTCCTATGCAGGCTCCTTTTCCCACCGCAGAGAACCTCATATCCTCTCTTCCTTTTTTCCTCAGTATATTGTATTTACTTGCCGCTAAAATTCCCTTTTATGAGCTACAGTATTCTTGCTTTTCCTCAACTGTATCTTAAGAGAGGAAGAATTTGGTTTCATTGTATGGTGGTCAGTCTTGTAAGGTGGATGTGTACCGTGGGATTTGCGTAGTTCTCCACTGGGAGTTTTCCTTAAGCAGACCCAGTGACCTTGTGAAGCACAAAGGTTAGATGATTGCTGTCATTTCTCCTTGCTTAAGTTGGAGATCATTGCAGTAGACCTGCTGAAATATCCAAAGATATCTAGCTTTTAGTATCATGCTTTATTGGGCAAGTGTTTTTATGAGGTGTGTGGATTTACTTTTTAAAATGTAAAAATATTTTTATTGGTCTTGTCATCTTCTGTTCACTTGAGTTTACTGCAGTCAGAGAGTAGTGGCAAAAGCCTAGACAACAAGCTAGCTTTGGGTAAACTTTAATGCCAGGAGCTCCTCCTGGGCTGCCATTGCTTGTATTACGAATCTTTTCTGAGTTTTGCTCCAGGTTTTACTTTCCTTTAAGATGATGTTAAAATGTAGCCCTTCACAACCAGGGAAATCAAAGCACTTGAGCAGTTGGTAAAGTAGCATTTGTGTTTTGGAGAGTCTGTCCTGGATTTCGTCATTTATTTAAGACTGGTGAAGTATTGGAAGTATCTTCATTGTTTGCTGAAGTGTAGTTGGAGGAAGCAGTTACAGAAAGCCTTTTGTGCATTTTCAGTGGGATGGTAAGGAGTCCTAGTCAGGGAACAGAGAAAGTCTTTGGAATTAAGAGGATGAATCACAATGTTAAAGTTCAGCAGCAATGATTATTAGAATAATTTTTGAGGAACTCATTGACTGAAATATGCTTTTAATAGTCATACTTCATGTTGTACACTTAAAAAATTGAAACCTTCAGAATTTTTTTAATGTAAGGGATACATATAAAGAATAGATAAGTTGTCTTGGTTTACGGACTGTAGTCGCCTATTTAGAAGACAGATGAGTAGAATATTGTTGTGTGACCTGTTCATCAGTCATGTAAACTTGCTGCACACTTTGATTTCATCAGAGAGAAGTTTGTTTATCCCTGGGGAATTGGAACAATGAGCTTGTGAATCATCCTGCATTTGGGTAGCCCTCCTAATCTACCCTCTCCCAACAACCTGTCCTAGCAAAAGCAAAAACTAATCTGCTTTGCACTTCAGGGTCCTCTCCCACCCGCCATGTATCCTTGACTGAGTGAAGTCTATTGTCTCTGGGCTTTAATAAACCAGATGAGGTGAGGAAGAGGACCCCACCGGATTTTCTTGCTCACCATGTTGAGGACCAGCTTGGCTTATGCGTGCTGCCTACCCATAGCTGTGATTTGATTTTTCTTTTTTATTCCCTTCAGAGTTGGGTAGCATCATTTAAAAAAAACCAACAACAAAATCCTCACAACTTTGAAAATCTGCAGTAAAGAACAGGATCCATAGCTTTATTCAAAACTTAGACAGAATAAAAAAGGCATGTTTATAGTTTACTGACATTTTTCAGTCCACGCTGAAAAGAAATGAAGACACTTGCCTAGGGAAACATCTTGGAGAAAACAGGGGGGAAAATAGTTTAGTTAACTAAATTTTTGATTCATTTCTTAGTTGCTGTATCTACCCTACAGCCTGAAGTCCCCTAGAGTGTTATCATTGCATAGAAGTGGTCATGGGTCATAGAACACCAGGTTCTTCAGTATATTTTTGTTAGGATTAAGTCTTTGTCTCACGAACTCCCAGAAGTTTGATACCCCAAAAGATCAGTGTATGAAAGCCAAAGAACAGATACAATAATGTGGTGATCAGTGAAACCATCGCTGAGTATAACACTTCGCTCCTATAGTCTCGCTCGCTTTGTCCAAACGGCTCAACAGCAGAAGAACAGGAATTCTGAAAACTGTAGCTCAGATATGAAACATCTGTTAACACCAAGCAATAAATTAACTGAGCAACAATTGTGGTTGGTTTCCCATGGCAAACATGCATTACATATGCAGGCATTGTATGCATTGTCTCTGCTGTGCAAGAATTTAATTCTTAAAGTTAGGCATGATTCCATTTCATTTTGACACATACATTTTCATCCAAATTCAGTTGCACAGAGTAGCTCCTTAATTAAAAGGAATTTAATTTTGAAAGTCTTAGCCCTGCCTGAGAGACTCTGGACCCAGACCCACCTCAGGTCTTATCCCCAGGACCTCACCTGTCCAGAGTTCCAATACACAAATTCCAGGGCACTGGCACAGCAGACAGGGCAGCACTGTAGCCTTTGCTTACTTTCCAAAAAAGTGTGCTTATCACCTTGCAAACACTGGCTATTATTGACACACCATGTGAGTATTCAGGCAGTTCGCTTGTTTCTGAGACTTCAGTGAAGGAACTGATGCTTGTACCCTTGTCCCAGCTGCGCCTGCACCTGCCAGTAACGACTGGATTCCAATTTACCACGTGACTTAAAAATGTTCGCAAACATACTGGCTTTCATGAAAGCCGTGTTTCATTCCCACATGTCTAAAAACTGGGATACTCTTCTAAAGCTATAGAACATTTCTGGGCTGCAATGAATAGTGACAAAACAAGAGACTGCTTTATCATTGTTGGGAGAAGAGGAGCGCACAGTAATTGTTACTGAACAAGGCATCCAGCTTGCTATGACAGGCAAAAATTGTAGTTAGCACAGGTATGTTTTCCATTGTATTATGGATGCAAAGAAAGATACGGATGTAGAGAGAACTGTCTAAATACATTATTGTATTTCATATCTGCTTGAAATACTTAGAAATTTTTAGTAATGGGTAGCGTGCTTGGGGAATTGTATGGTTTAGCCAATATTCAAAGCAACAAGTGCATTCAAACTAAGTCAATGCATCTCTCTCTAAATAAATTTTAAATATGAGGGTATTTTGCCCTGTAATTATTTATTTCTAATGTGTAAGGGGTATCTTCTTGATTGAGTATTTCATACTCTCTTCTCCGCAGGTCAGTCTCTCCTAGAGTAAGACCATTTTCTGTCACTGGAAAAAGAGAACGACAGATTTATATTGCCTGACTAATGGCCCATCCAGTGATTAAAGTTGCTGATTCTTCTGAAATTACTGGCTACTAGCAGGAGAAGCCAAAAGTGAGAGGAAGTGAAGGACTAAGCTAGGAGAAATACCTCTATTAAGAGTAAAAATGTAGATGTAATATTCTCACTTTACTAATGGATTTTTTTAATCTTAATTTCTCTTTGTGAGAAGGAACAGGCAGTAGACATCCATGCCTGATGCTACTGCAAAAAAAAAAGTTTTAATTTATATTAATTTATTGATTACATGAATTTATATTCATGTAAGCAAGTAGAATGTGAGTATTCTGCTTTACTGACTTGGAACTATATACTGCAATATTAATTTCACCCGTCCGCTGTGTTAGACAGCAGGCCAAAAGTGAGACAATCAAGAATGTACCATGAAATATTTTTATTAGACAACTTTAATCACAGGTGCATGGTGGGATGTGGCATGTTGTACAGTGTTGTTACTCTCAGAGTATTTGGGTCTATGAGAATGCCGCTTTAAGTCTGCAGAGAACAGTAGGGTGAGGGAAGGAGGGATGAATGTTTGTCTTTCCTCCAAGTTTCTCTGTCAAGATTTTTAGCTGTACTTTTGTATCAAGAGATTCTGGAATTATGCATAGATGTGTCCACAACGAAGTCTTGTGTACCTTAATTTAATAAGCTGGCTTTGTTGCAGCAGTGTTAATGCTATCTTGTGACAAAAGTCTGCCTTCACAAGATTTGTCTGTCTCTGCAAGCTTAGAGACCTATGAAAGAGACTAGAAAAAAAAATGGAGACTTATATGGGCTAGACCTCCAAATATCTGAGTTTTTCACAGGTAGAAATTGAAGGATCAATAAGGTGAGAGTTCGGAGCATGATTCTTCACTGCTGTGTTGTGAGTCAGAGCAACATGAGAAATGCTTATTCTTTACAGCAGTAAAAGTAGGTGAAGTACTTAGGTGAAATAGCAAGGAATGCTTAATGGCAGGTGTTATGTTGGCACACAGTCTCAACCTGGAAGTATTGGGGTGGAAAAATTAGATGAGATGAAACACTTCACAATATTGCTTCCATTGGAGCTCTGTGGAGGTGGGATAGATAGCTGGGTCCACTAGGAAGAAGCGTCAGATGAGCTGAAGAGCTGTAAACCAGTGTCTGCTGCTGACAGTGGTGAGAATACTGATTACTGGACACATGAGCTGAGCCCTCTAGTAGCTCTGCTGCTAAGGACTAAGGACTTCTTGTGGAGACATGCTGTAGAAAGTGTGGTGGTTTTAGTAGAGTAAGCCTAAGGTGTCCTGGCTGTGCAACACTAGCTAGTTCATGAGCAGGACTTGGTAAACAGCCTAATCAATGTAGACGACTTTGGAGCACAGATGTCCTTTCCTTTTTGGATGTGTCTCCAAAGGCCGCCAGTAGCCTGTGTAATTTGTGGAAGTGCTTACTTCTGTCAAGTGACTAACTACCATCGTTTGACACCCAGGGTGTCACACCTAGAATGTCTGTCAGGCACTGGATAGAATATAGGCAGGCAGATTGATCCAGGTTCCCCCCTCCTCCCTCAAGCAACCTTAGGACAAGATTTTTTGAGTTAGAAAAAGCATAAATACTAACTAATTGCTCTTAGGTATTACCTTTGAATGTAAGGTAATAAATTAGACTCACTGGTGAAATTAAGAAAATCCTGGCTGAACTTAACGGCCATCAGAACTGACCTTAGGAAGAACTGGGCAGAAAGAAGTTTGCTGAGACTCAGGGCGTTGTAATAAGATTTGAGGCAAGGCTTTTTATTTTTTATGAATATAAATAGCATTCAAAATTACCACTAAATAGGCTTTAAAAACCAAACTTTGTGTTAGGAATGTTAGTGACTGTAGGAGAGGAACAGAGAACAAAACTGAAAACATTATAGCACTGAAAAAATTAATGGAGCATCCACATCTCCAATTTTTTGTGTGGTTTGGGTTCCTTTGTCCCTCCTATTGTCACTCCCTCCACCTCAGAAGAAAAAAAGATAGAAGGACTAGAAAAGATGCAGAGAAAGGTGGCAAATATAATTCAAGGTTTACAACAATTTCCGTATTGAGGAATGACTGTAGACTCAGTTTCTGCACTGTGGAAAAGAAACCACGTGGAGGAAATCTGGGATACAGGCTTCTTAAATCATGAGTATCAAAACAGGGAATAGTTGTTCACTATTTCTCCTCGTACAAGAACTGTACATCATTAACGAAGTTATTAGCTGGTAGGCTCAAAACAAATGAAAGGCAGTATTTCTTTTCACAGCATCTGTAAATTGGGATCTTAGTGCCATGCATTGTTTTGATGCAAAAGTTTACATGGGTTTAAAAAGTGAGGAGAAGAATTTGAGGAAGAAAAATCCATCAAGACCTTTTAAACACAAGGTTGCCAGGTGTAGCTGAGTTCAAATGCCTTAGTTGTAAATAGCTAGAAACTAGGAGAGCATACAGAGGAAGTATCATTCATTCATTCATTATAAACTTGCCTTGTTCTTCCTTTCATTTGTGCCCAGGTGGTGTTACCAAGAGAGACAGATACTGGGCCAGGTGGGGTTTTGGTCTGATCCAGTTTTCAGTCATTCTCACTTAAAAAAAAAAATAAAAATTCCAAGATTCTTGCTTTAGGACATAATTGATGTTTCCTTTAAGCTAGTTAATTCCTCTATGTGCTTCAGAATCTGCCTGTAGAACATCTGACAATGATTGCTGTGGGAAGTAGCCATTCTGAGGCATACCCGTTGTCCGTTTCAGCCAGTGTATTGTATCTCACTGTGCCTATGCATTCCAGTATAAGTTTCTTTTTTTAATATAGAATACTTTCATAGCTATGGCGTTCACAGATACCGTGAACTCTGAAATCATAGGTGCTTAGAGACTCTGGCAATATGGTAATTAGGAGTACTTTACTGATAGTGTTCAAATTCCTCCACCTTTCCTTTACTGACGCCTTTAATGTAAAATTGAAATCTAGAGCTATAAATGTTACATAGTGTTACCTAATGCTTTATGTTGACTACAGAAGTTCAGATCCTCACCCCACATTTGCTCTCTTTGTACTATTCAGGAGAAACAAATGAAGTACTGAATATACCCAAGCATGGGAACACCTCCAAAGACGTGCACCGGCACATTTGTATTGTGGTCATAAAAGCAGCAGCAGTGTGTTGTACGTGTGGCAAGTAACAACATATACAAGCCCACTTTGAACTCTGGCTGCTCTGGATGTCCTACGTTCAAAGTAGCTAGCTTAAAGATGTACCCTCAGATGACCTAAGCAGATCTGCGCTACGTCCTGCAGACCTCTCTCTGTCTAGCATTTCCACCTCCCCTGACTGGTAGGTAGCCTGTTGGAGAGCACTGCCAGCCTGCTGATTTACATCATCCCCTGGTTGCTTCAAGTTACTGTGGGACGTGCTTAGAATAAGCTGTACAATGGAATAAGCGGCTTATTTGTCAAGTCAAACAAACGTTTTATGGTCTCTTTTTATTCAGTGTAAAGCATTTTACAGAATTGTAGGTAAGCAGATGCTCAGCTGAAGGAGATTCTTCTGCCTTCCCCTGCTGCCTCCAGTTACATGCATCTCCTTAACCTTGATTAGGATGGGGTAAGCAATCTCCTGCTGCAGTTCTTTACTCCCTGGTGTCTGGCTGCATGGAACAGAGCATCTAAAAGCCTGTCACGGACTGTTTTGCACACATGGGTGCAAAAAGGCAGGTTAGTGGGAGGTACGCAGAATTGGTGACATACTGAGTTACTGAACAAATACTGGTTGCTTCAAGGCTGTAGAAGGCAATACATACAAATGTTAATTCATGACGTTGATATGAATCCTCACCTCTTTAAAGAAGCCTTGGGATACCCTTAGCCATGTGGTTGACAGGTAATAATACATGGCCCTTTTAATCTTCTTGATTAGTACTACAGTTAATTTGCAGAGTTGGAGAATATTTCGCTTGAGTTTCAGACATGTACTCCTTTCCTCACTTTTTCATTTGAGTAGTTACTGTCTGTCTCACTAAGGCCATTCCCGATAATGTAGTTCTCCTTGCTTTTGTGACTTTTCATCCCTTTGTAGAAGTTGCCACAATGAGACTTTTGTTCTGTCATTGGAGAATTTCTTATTGTCATAGTAACTAAATATGAATAATACAGCTATTAGTATTTTCAGATACAGAAGGGTAACTGACATGATTGAAAGAAAACTGATGCTTTTCACCACACTTTGGGGGACAACATATTTGGTAAGATGGTATTCATCTCATCATCTGTCTGGAAAGGGAAAGGAGAGTTTGTTTTTTCAAAACTGAAATGAGTTGGTTGAGTCTTAGCCTGATCCACACTGGGTACTCCTCCAAGTGATGAAACCTAGAGTTTTTGCAGACAGAGGAGAAGATACGAGATCGGTGGCATCTAGGACAACACTGAGTACCTACTGCTGCTGGAGAGCAGGTAGTGTTGCAAACAAGGAATAGTGGAGAGCAGCATGGATGGCCCAAGCCGGCCCAAGGATATTGAGGTGGTTGTTTGGCAAGGACAGAGGGGTATTGGCATGCTGGGCTGTATTTGCCTTGGGTCAGTCTTACTACCTTCTTAATTTGAGCTCAGATGTAGCTCTAAATTCACCTATATTTAAAAACAAAACCCAGAACTGCTCGGCTGATTCTTCATTTTAATATGGCTATCTTTGTTGCTCTTCTTTTCTGAAAGTGAACAAAACAGGTGTGGTTAAAATTGAATTGCTAGCTCACTTATTTGGGATCGTTTTTTTCATTGCAAGCTCAGAAAGAAAAAAAAGGTACGGTTGGAAACTGTTCTGAGCTGTTAGTTCAGATCGAGTGTGGTCTGTGCAGCTCAGTGCAGCACGCAGTGTTTACCGCAGACAAAAGAGAGGGAAGTAGTGTTAATTCTTGCTGCACCATTTTCTGTGAAACCTGAAGAGAATGCTGGGAGGATTTTGATTTTGTTTCTGTTTTTGTAAAAGACATTTCGTGTTTCCCAGGGTGATGTTTGCAACAAGCCAGATGTCAGCAGAACCCAGACCAGAATTCAGCCCTACTTTCCCCAACACCTTGTGGTGCACTAGGAGCCTGGCAGGAAAGTCTCAGTCATCCATCTTTATCCCATCCTATTTTGCCACCAGTTCCCCTAAACAGTAACCCAGCAAAGTCCAGCCCCACGCTGGTCTCGGCTGCAGGCTTTTCAGTCAGCACCGATAATTAGACTTTGAGATAAGCCATCTGCTTGCTGGGCCCCCGTGGTCTGTGGGCTTGGCATTGAGCTGCAGAGGCCAGTGACAGGTCTGCTGCAGGAGAGGCCTGGCGGTGACACAGCAGCTGCTCGCCAAGATACCGAGCGCTCTTGCAATTGAGCACCTACGTGCTGGGGTTTTTAAAATGTTACTGGCCAGGAGGAGCAAACAGCACTCCCATAAACAGCATTTTCTGTCTCTCCAAAGCATTGGAGAGGAAAGGAAAGGGAATGGTCTGCACTAATAAAGGAAAGTCAGGGTGGGAGGGCAGAGAGGGATGAATTCGGTAATGAATTCATGATTTCATCATGCTTTTGAGCATCCAGGCAGGGAAGGGAAGGCATGTTTTGCCCAAGTTAATACTGGCTGATTATAAATAGGGGAGGGCAGGGAAAAACCTGCCTTTAGATGTTGTTTGTTCTGTGGTTTTGGCAGTCTTGTCCCCATCATACCGACCAGCAATACATGAAGCTGTATTTGCAATGGGATAGATAGCTCAAATTAGCACGTTATTAGAGGTTTGAAAGTACTATACATCTGTATAGAATCATAGAATAGTTTAGCTTGGAAGGGACCTTTAAAGGTCATCTAGTCCAAACCCCCTGCAATGATCAGGGACATCTTCAACTAGATCAGGTTGCACAGAGCCCCCGAAGCATTCTCTTCTCCAGGCTGAACAACCCCAACTCTCTCAGCGTTTCTTCATAGGAGAGGTTTTCCATCCCCTGACCATTTTCACTCAGAAGAGTGGCCCTCTTCTGGACCCGCTCCAACAGGTCCATGTCTTTCTTGTGCTGAGGGCTCCAGAGCTGGACACAGTACTCCAGGTGGGGTCTCACCAGAGCAGAGCAGAGGGGCAGAAGCACCTCCCTCGACCTGCTGGCCACGCTTCTTTTGATGCAGCCCAGGATACAATTGGCCTTCTGGGCTGCGAGCGCACATTGCTGGCTCATGTCCAACTTTTCATCCACCAGTACCCCCAAGTCCTTCTCGGCAGGGCTGCTCTCAATGCCTTCATCCCCCAGCCTGTATTGGTACCGGGGCTTGCCCCGACCCAGGTGCAGGACCTTGCACTTGGCCTTGTTAAACCTCATGAGGTTCACACAGGCCCACTTCTCAAGCTTGTCCAGGTCCCTCTGGATGGCATCCCATCCCTCTGGCGTGTCAACTGCACCACTCAGCTTGGTGTCATCTGCAAACTTGCTGAGGGTGCACTCGATCCCACTGTCTATGTCATTGATGAAGATATTAAACGGTACTGGTCCCAATATGGAACCCCGCGGGACGCCACTTGTCACCAGTCTCCCTCTGGACATTGAGCCATTGAGCACTACCCTCTGGATGCAACCATCTAACCAATTCCTCACCCACCGGACAGTCCGCCCATCAAATCCATGTCTCTCCAATTTAGAGAGAAGGATGTTGTGGGGGACTGTGTCAAAGGCCTTACAGAAGTCCAGAGAGATGACATCTGTAGCTCTTCTCTTGTCCATTGATGTAGTCACTCCATCATAGAAGGCCGCTAGGTTGATCAGGCAGGACTTGCCCTTGGTGAAGCCATGCTGGCTGTCTCGAATCACCTCCCTGTCCTCCATGTGCCTTAGCATAGCTTCCAGGAGGATCTGTTCCATGATCTTCCCAGGCAC
>NW_008824350.1:4186562-4218898 GCF_000699105.1 Pygoscelis adeliae
TTTTTGCCTGACTTCCTCTTTGTTGGGATGCATCGCTCCTGAGCTTGAAGGAGGCGATCCTTGAATTTTATCCAGCTTTCTTGGGCCCCTCTTCCCTCCAGGGCTTTATCCCATGGCACTCTACCAAGGAGATCCCTGAAGAGGCCAAAGGCTGCTCTCCTGAAGTCCAGGGTAGTGAGCTTGCTATGAGCCCTTCTCGGTGCCCTAAGGATCTTGAACTTCACCATTCTGTGGTTGCTGCAGCCAAAGCTGCCCTTGAGCTTCACGTTCCCCACCAGCCCGTCCTTGTTGGTGAGAACAAGGTCCAGTGTAGCGCCTCTCCTCCTTGTCTCCTCTATCACTTGGAGAAGGAGGTTATCATCGACGCATTCCAGGAACCTCCCGGATTGCTTATGCCCTGCTGTGTTGTCCCTCCAACAGATGTCGGGGTGGTTGAAGTCCCCCATGAGGACCAGGGCTTGTGAACGTGAGGCTACTCCTGTCTGTCTATAGAGGACTTCATCCGCTCGGTCTTCCTGGTTAGGTGGCCTGTAGCAGACCCCCACTGTAATGTCACCTGTCCCTGTGCTCACTTTAATCCTGACCCACAAGCTCTTGGTTGGCTCCTCATCCATCCCCAGGCAGAGCTCCATGCACTCCAGCTGGTCATTGAGATAGAGGGCGACACCCTCTCCTCATCTCCCCTGCCTGTCCTTCCTAAAGAGCCTGTATCCTTCCATTCCAACGCTCCAGTCAGGAGCCATCCCACCATGTCTCCATGATGCCAGTAAGATCGTAGCCCTGCAGGCGTGCGCACGTCTCTAACTCCTCTTGTTTATTCCCTATGCTACGTGCGTTTGCATAGAGTTTGCATATCAGGCTCTATACTGTGATTGAGAGACCTGCTTACCCCTAGAGTAACTTCCAGTTCTTCCTTTTGTTTCTCCTCTTGCCCCATCATTTGGCTAGAAATCCCTTCGTTATTGCAGGCTCCTTTCTGCTATGACTCTGACGTTGGAGTGCAAAAGCTTCATCATCATCATCGTCGTTGTTGTTGTTGTTATTATTATTATGCATTATTATTAAAGCCCCAATCTAGTCCAATTCTTATTGGTGAACAAATAAGCTGGTTTTTACTCTTTTTCCTGTTGTGCAGTGAGCATCTTGTGCAAACAGAGGGATGTTTGGTTTCTTTTCTTTCCAAAAGTGAGTGGAAGCTTAGCTCAAATCAGTCTCTTTCCGCCTGGCTAGATTAACAGCAGGATAGCTGCAATTTTTGTTTTATTAGGCAGGAAACTTCTTACAAGGGTAATCCCATGAATTCCAGCTCTGTGGGTTGGCTGGCTTCAAGGACATCCCGGAGGGTGTAATGGCCTCATTCTGGACCTAGGAAGAAATGGAAGTCTTTCTATTCACTTAATGGACAGAAGCTTAAATCCTGATATTTAGAGGCTGATTCCATTTACTTTTCTAGTGATGAGGTGAAATAGTCAACAATTGCAAAGGGAGGACTAGATGCCCAGCTCTCCCTTCAAAAAAAGGAAACAGAAGTGTTGGTATTTTAATTACTTGGGAGGTACTTCCGATTCTGCAATGATGGAAGCTGTGAAAACACCCGTGTTCAAAAGCAGATGCAGCAGTGACTGCCGTATGCAGTGTGGGGGAAGTGTGGTGTGAGCAAGTGCCAATCCATCGATTTAATTACAGCTGGGGTCTGATATCCTAAGCAGCAGCTTGCCTTTCTGCCTTCCCTGCTGGATGAGATGACACTGGTAGGAAGAGAGGAAAAGGGACTCAGGAATAAGCAAAGGATAACAGGGCAAAGAAAAAAAATGAAGGACTATCAGTAGAAACCACATCAGATTAACAAACTTTAATTACATTTAATTTTAATCCTTAACATTTATCTAAAAGGTGATTGAGGGAAGGTTTATTAGGATTCTGTGTCCCTATAGCCCTTCTTTGAAAGAACACTGAACAAGATGATTGCTTGCGTCTCTAATTAGAAGTTTTTCCCCTCTTGATCACCTAAAGTCAAATTCATTTACTCTGCTTGAAACAAGGATTTAATTTGATTTTTTTTTTTTTTTTTCATCAAACGATGTCTCTCAAACTTGATACAGAACCACAACCTGCTAATCAAGACAGAACCCATTACCGGCCCAGTTTTATGAATATTCACATCAGAGGGCAGCACCAACCTCATTAGGAAGGGTGTTGCAATCATTATTAAACTGTTGGAGTCCATTATGATTCAGAGTGCTGTAATGATGACTGATACCCACTGAGGGCAGCTGAGAAGAATACCGGAGCATAATGACCTCCCTTATTTTTCATAAGCCTATAGGGCTTTTAAAGGCTTTCAGTTTATGTAGTTTGTATTCTTTTCATCAAGTGCGTGAAAGTGGTCTTAATATCCCCGATTCTCTTGCACAAGTGGTGTGAAGAGAAACACAAGAGCAATTAGGGAACCTGGAGGTTATGTTTGGGTGATGTGGTAAGCCAGTAATACTACTAATTCTTTTGGATCTTAGGTCTCCATTAATGAGTTGTTTCTTGCCAGTTAGACTAAAAGCTCAAAATTTATAAGCTGGATCAAGCTTCCTTGTAAAGTGAGAAGACAGTACTGCTGTTAAACCTGAGTTTGATCATTCGGGCAGCAGAAATGCTGAGGTTAATGGACCATCAACACTGTCAGCATAAGCCCTTTCTCCACTCTTTTTGCTTTCCTGCTCTGAGAATAAAATCCACTTGAGGTTAAACGTTACTACAAACAATTTGCTACCCCTGTCTTGTTTCTTCGGATCCCTGCTTTATTCAGGCACAGTGAAAGGAGGTTAGCCTGAACTCTCCAGCTCGCAATCCCAATCCTGCCTTGGTTATATTTACATAAATTAATTTTGTGCAAATTAGCATAGTATTGGTGGAATTTTTTTTTTGGCATTTACAATAATCTGGAGAATGTGTGTAGCTGTTAGTATACTTTCTGAGCTCAGAAAGAGGTTTCTGATCTCAGCCTTCATGTAATGATGAAGTAACTATACCTAACCAAAGAAATTTGTACGATTCCTGCAGTCTCCAGTAGCTGAGAGAGGTCTACTGCTTTTTTGTGTCCTCAAGACAATTTACTATCTTCTTCTAATGATTCTCCTCTGTTCTCCTTGCATCCTAGAGATCATCTTTCAACCCAGAAAGAAGCTCTCTGGAGTCCTTTGGGATCTCTCTTTGCTCAGCCCTGAAGGGTGCTGAGAAAGTTGTGGAGGCTGCATGTGCCACCTCTGTTTCTCCTGCAGGTTGGGACTGGAACCCGGCTGTCTCGGTGCATCTGTTTTAACGTGTTTTTAATTGACATTTCTTGCTATAATGTTCTTTTTATAAACTTGCAAGAGACTGTTAATGCAACTGGTGAGGCTGATTATAAATTATTCTGTGATAATGATGCTATAAAAAGGAGGCATTATGGGAAACTAATTGTAAATTTCAAGCAGGACAGCTATGTGCCACCAAAGAGCATCTCTTTCTTCTTTCTTCTTCCAACTTGGCTTCCATACTAACTTGTGTGAGATCTCTCTCAACTTGAACGCTCTCACTTTTTCAGCTACCGTCTTGTGAAATGTGAGTGAACGCGTCCTAGTTGGTTGAAGCATAGTTGTTATAGCTGTTCACAGCAAAAGTAACATCAGTCTTTGTAGGATAGAAGAGAAAGGAGCTTCAACCAACTACAGTGTTAATTAAATCTAGTGAGGGGAGTGGAAATGTAAGGGGTCTTGTAATAAGCAGGGTAGAATCTGCCTTTGATTAATGATATTGCCAAGTGGATTAATTAGAAGATTAACTCAAATACTACCTAGAGGGGTCTGTGGAGAAGAATGTCTAGCATTTCAACAAGAGAAACTGCAGTAGGCATCTTAACAAAGATTGGGACACATCTCCTTTACAGTGATTTGGCAGAAATACCAAGTTGTGAAGCAGCCTGCCTCTGGCAGCAGAGAACATCTCCTAATTAGACTGTTTGCACAACACTTGTTGGCAGGAGAACATATCTTATTTAGGATCTTTGGGGATGCCCCTCAAGTAAACCTTTCCAAGATGAGCAGTTAGACTACGCCATTACATTTCCATCATGTCCTGATTCACCCCAGTTTCCAGATTTTATTGCTGGTAACATCCAGCATTTATCCAGTAACACTTGTGTTCAGCAAAGACAGTCTCCGTTCTGAGGTGAACGGTGACCTTGTGGGAGACAGATTTTGGGCAGACCATCACTGGATGGCAAAATGATTGTCACCACTTCCCATGTGAAACTTCATATTTTGCTGGATGATGCAAGGTCACCTTCTCAGGTTGATGTATTCCTTCATTATATGTGGCAATAAGCAACAAGTGGAAAAGCTGCAGTTCAGGCCTTCCATTTCTTTTAGAATTATAATTATAATTTACTTCTAAAACAAGTGTAGAAAGCTCATCAGAACTTAGTTTGAGAAACAACCATTTCTTTAAACAGGGAATTTCCCTTGCCCAGGATTACATTGCATGTGTCCTTTTAAACAGCTTTATTTCAAATAAGTCTATCTTAATTGATCCCCTGAGAGCCTCTGAGAGGTTCCCTGCTGCACCAGCTCTTGCTCATTAATGTGTTTTACTATTAATGAAGATATGTAAATACCAAGTTGTTTTAAAAAGGGCTTCACCTCCATTATTGCACAATAGGCCTGCCATTCCTGCAGGTATTTGCTGATGTTAGTTAACAACAATGCCTGTTCCTAATGATCTTCTTGCCCTGCAAAATAACTTGTGATGCATTGCGTGGAACTGAATGAGAAGCAATATATCAGCTCTGGTAGCGATATCCAGTGCATCGAGGGAAAACAGAGTTTGCTATTCCCTCAAGGCTTAAATTTTCAGGAGACGTTAGAGATGCTAGCTTTCCACCTGCATTGACTTTTGATAGTATTTGAGTACTTCACTCTTATTTTCCTTTAAAAATCTCCACTTAGGTGATTTGTGCAATCCTGAAACTGTTAGAGAAATTTTGTCCTTATACACCTCTGAAACTTGAATTACTGACTTTTTTTTTTTGTCACTGAGTACAGCTGCCATTTATAGCAACTCATTTTGTTTGGCCTTTGATAGAGCCATATAAACCCCTAGCCAGAAGAGTGAGGAAAGGTAGAGGAAATGCACCCACCTTCTGAGAGATGATAATTGTATGCAAGACAAATGATAGAAGAGTCTTTCAAAGCAGGTGGAATTAAAGCACTGACACAGTAAGTATAAAGACTGAAACAGTTTTGTGAACATCCCTTCAGTATCCATCACAATTGGTCCTTCTTGCAGCTTGTCTGGTTTTCTCTTTGTTAGGCATCAGAGGATGACTAGAATGTTGCTATTCAGAAAAATGGGGCTTTTATTGGCAATAGTCATCTTATGCAGCAGTAACGCTATTTTTAAATTACAACATGTATTTTGCACATAAAACTGTGCTGATTTCACTGTACCTTTTCGATTATTTTCCACAGAAAGCACAGTAGCCTTATTCCTCCTCTGATAGTTGGTTTTAAGTTATTGTTGCTCCACTGATATCTAACCTGATGTTTTCAGGAGCACAAGACATCTGTTTCTCATAATTGGTTTTAGTGGGATCTATCCTGTACTTATGAGGAATGGGTCGCTTCAGGTGTCCAAATATATAGCTTGGAGTTCAGCTTTTGGCACCCTAGCTTTGGCTATTGTTAAGATCTCCTGAAACTTCTGGTGAGAAGTTTGTCCCTACTTCAACAGACAAATATTTAGCCAGGAATTTTGAAGGGTCTTGGTTATTTCCGAAAACTGCAGGGGCGATGGGAGTGCAACTCTGCCTGTTCCCTTCAACTGATCGCAAGGATTATGTGACAGTTGGAATTTGGGACCATGTGTCCCTGAAGCACTCAGAAAAACAATCCAGTGCATTGCCGATCTCCTGTTTCCCCTACCAAACAAGTGAATCTTCTTTGGGATTTCACAAGCAAAAGGTGTCCGGGAAGTAGACTCTAGAAATGGGCCATGTTTTCCTTCGTTTCTCTCTATGAAGTGACCACACTCCTTTGGCTCATCTGTAAACCCGGTTGAGTAGGAGGAGGCTGGTTTGTGGTATCCTCTCATGTTTATGGGCTCTTCAAGTGATGTATCAAAGGACAATTACTTTTGGACGGGTATTGGCTTTTCAGTGTTGCTTTAGATTGAAACAGGGGGGTTTACATGTACAACTTCAATGTAACTGTTGGAAAATCTGTTTCTGACATGTTCTTTTTGATAAACCCCTTAATACTCATTGTCTTCAGGGATAGGACACATTCCCCACATATAATTAGCCTGTCTCATTTCAGATTTCACAAGAAAATGAAATGAGTACTTTTCCATCATATTGAAGTCATCCTCTTGCTTCCAACCCACACTCCAATTTCATATGTCAGGCTTCCTCTGTGAAGCCGAAGCTCTATTCTCAAAGAATAAAAAGAAAGTGCATAATGAATCAAGAATAGGTTCATTTTATAATGTTTTATGTTTAAATGCACAGCTGGGTATGTTGTTTTAGTCCTTGTGCGTATATGTTTAATGTTTGTGTTACGTGTAACAGCCTCCCCTCTGTTGAGCAGTGTGTGAATCCTTCACCAGAGTGAAGATCTCTAAGGCATGGTGCAGATGAAACTTCATCCAGCTGGAACTGAAGTAGATTCCTACCTGTGAAAAGGGGGAATGGCACACATTTTTGCCTACCTGTTACATGGATCTTTATCTGTGTGTATTTGACATACATATGTGATGTCAGTTCCTTTAGGATCTACAGTTACCTAAGTATTCTCAGTTTAATAACCTGCTTTCAGTCACTTAATTTTGCTTACATTGTCAGCCTTGGCATTGAATTGTTGGGCTTCCTCTCCGCCAAAGGTAAATATTTCTGAGAAATCTCAAAGGGACTTCTCTAAGTACAAGAGAGGTGAATAAAATGTCTGAAGCCAGTGTGTAGGGTTTTTCAGAGCTATGTGGTATCAGTAGGATTGCACGAGTAAGAAGCTGAAATTTATCATGGAAGTACTTCCATGACAAGAAGTGATTTTGCATCCTCCGATGAAGACTGGCTTGGTGCTTACAGTATGACTCCTTGAAGACCTTTTACCTGATTTATTGTATGACCTCTGCAAGAAAAGGTGTCCAGCTCTGAAAAAACATGCAAGACAAATAGTTTTGATTTGTAGTCTTTATAGTTCAGTAGAAAAAGGGCCCTCTGGACCTTGGTGTTACATACGGCATTTTCTTCTTAGCACTTCTTTCTACAGTCTGAGCATGCAATGAGAAAAAAAGCCTGAGAATGCTGTTCTCCACGTATTTTTATGCTCAAAATTAAGGCAATAACAGCATTAGCGCTGCATACACAGCCTTGTTTCTTTTTCTTTATGTGAGTGTGTTTGTGCATACTGTAATCTAAATGCCTTGTTGCATAGTGCCTCTCAGACACGTGTGCATTTTTGTACAAGCCTTAGATCCCTTGGATAGCACCTTTTACGCTCCTTTAATCTTGTCTGTTTTCTGCTCCTCTCACTATTGTTATGGTTTAGAATCTTTATAGATTTTTTTTTCCCCCCCTGTGACTGATCTTGGCATCAAATTCATTATATGCAGAAAGGGTGACACAGAGAGAGTAGTAATGAAGTGAATGTGATTCCTCAGAGGCACAAGTATTTGCCCAAGTGGTTACAGCTGTGTAGGGTTGGGGCTACAGACCATAAGCACGAGTTGCACTCTTCTTTTTCAAATAATAACCTTGCCTGCATTAGGTAATTTCCAGAATTTCAAGGGCTGCAAAAAAGCACTTTTATTGGAAAAACAATGTTGCCAGAATACACACATTTGCTTCTAATCCTGGAAAGTGTCAGCGTATCTGGAATTTTAATAAAACACCATTTTTATATGTTTGAGAACTATTTTAGGGACGTTACCGGTTTTAAAATATAGCAGTGAAATTTCCCTTTGCTTCCAGGGCATGCACAGTTGGACTTAGAGTATTAAGGTGACCTGGTTTTATAGGCTGTATGGAAAATAGTACCAATAAAATACGTCAGAACTCTTTAAAAGAGCCTAAAATAGAGCAGCATGGTGGATGGTATAAAAATTTTATTTCTATTCTGTTTGAGATGACCAGTATAATTTGTTTGCCCCCTATTTAAGTGTTTTCATCACACCACGGTACCTTGTATTTGTTTGGTTCAAAACATTTAGAAATTCCTGGTTTGAATGCAAGCACTGGATAGTAAAGAGAGATTATGGGTGATGAATGGATTGAGAGCAGCCCTGTGGAGAAGGACTTGGGATATTGGTAGATGAAAAATTAAATATGAGCCGGCAATGTGCGCTTGCAGCCCAGAAAGCCAATTGTATCCTGGGCTGCATCAAAAGAAGCGTGGCCAGCAGGTCGAGGGAGGTGATTCTCCACCTCTACTCTGCTCTGATGAGACCCCACCTGGAGTACTGCATCCAGCTTTGGGGTCCCCAGCACAAGAAAGGCATGGACCTGTTAGAGCAGGTCCAGAGGAAGGCCATTAAAATCATCAGAGGGATGGAACACCTCTCCTATGAAGAAAGGCTGAGAGAGTTGGGGTTGTTCAGCCTGGAGAAGAGAAGGCTCCAAGGAGATCTTACTGTGGCCTTTCAATATATTAAAGGGGGCTTATAAGAAAGATGGAGACAGACTTTTCACCAAGGCCTGTAATGACAGAACAAGGGATAACAGTTTTAAACTAAAAGAGGGTAGATTTAGATTAGATATAAGGAAGAAATTCTGTACGTTGAGAGTGGTGAGACACTGGAACAGGTTGCCCAGAGAACTTGTGGATGCCCCATCCCTGGCAGTGTTCAAGGTCAAGTTGCACAGGGCTTTGAGCAACCCGATCTAGTTGAAGATGTCCCTGCTCATGGCAGGAGGGGGAGACTAGATAATCTTTGAAGGTCCCTTCCAACCCAGACCATTCTGTGATTACACCCAGAGCTCCACCGTGCAATTTGTTAAATGTCTTCTGCATTCACCGAAGGCAGAGGAGTGGCAGCTGGGCAGTTAGGACTCCTGTTCTTGCACGCTGTGCTCTTTTAGAGGAAAATCTTTCAGAGACATTGCATCCTGGTGAGATATCTACCTTTAGGGATTGTCTCATGGATTATTCAGTTTAGTTACACAGAAGTAATGCTTGAATTGGGATAATGCAAGCAATGGTGACATAGTGCCCTTTCGGAGTAGTGTGACGTGACAGAACAGCCAGGTGTTTGATAGGCATTTCTAACTAATGTGTACCGCAATAGCTAAAACTTCTCAGTCCCTTCAGCAAAGGGTAAGCCCTGATGATCAGCTCATGTATTTTGTTTGTGAAGAAGGGAACGTCTGAAAACAGTTCAAATTATGTTTAATATTGATGGTGAAGGAAAACCATGCCAGCGCCAACCACGGCTTGAAATTCAACCAATTTAAAAAGTAAAGCTATCATTTCCTCCTGTGATTTTTCATTCCTGTCTTTAGCAGAGAACGTATGGGAGGTGGAAGGTGGCAGGTTTTAGCTGACAGGGTGGCGTCATCTAATAGGCTTCGTTGCAGTGAGAGAAAAGTCAAGCTGACCAGGAACCTCTGTATTATTCTTTTGCATCGGTAACTGTACGCAGATGTGCAGGTGGGAGGTTATAGCTCTTGTGTTAGCAAAGCTCCAACAGTCGGGTTTGCATCTCACAATTCAGCACTAAACTAGTTTCCAGTAGTAGTGGGATTTCAAATTAGAATATGAGCATGTGAAAGGGACAAGTCACTAGGCTTTTACATAATTGAATAGTTCAACTTTGCTTGTAGAGCACTTCTACTGGGGCAGTCTGTCTAGTAGAGGTGCACCAGCAGAAGTGTCCTGTGTAAGGTTAGAAAAGGATGTGTGAGACTGCTAAGGACACATGTGGTTTTGTTCTTTTTAACTCAAGTGATGTGTGGATGGTTTAGTCAGCTGGAGAAGATGAATCTAAAGGGGCCACTTACCTCAGTAAGACCAGTTATCTCAGGAACAGAGGGTTCATGTGAAAAACTGATATTTACTGTGCATGTTATCCTGAAAAGAAAGAGATCTAAAGGCAACTTTTCCTGCAAATCTTTAAGTCCCAGCATTTTAGTCTAACATAACGGATCAGATTAGCAAACATGGCTGCTCATACGTTAACTAAAATAAGCGGGTGTGAAGGGTGACAAATTGGATTAAAATGCAGAAATTTTTAAGGGTAATTGATAACCTTATTGGTACATATGCCCTTACGCTTCATGCAGATAACAGGGGAAGCCTAATTGTCATTCAGAGTGGGAATTTGCGTGGGGAGAGAAAGGCTGGTTTGGGATTTTTTTTTGAAAGGAATACACCAGAAGGATGCGTGTCTACCAAGTGCCTATCTGTTTCTAGCGGATTTCATAGAAACCCAGTGTGCTACGTCAAAGACAACTGGAGGAGTGGCTGGGAAAAATTGTCTAGCTGGTAATGCTGGCTTTTTATGACATTTAGCTACAACAGAAAACAGATCACAGACCAGAGAGGAAACAGCCTAATGAGAGTATTCAGAGCTGTTGAAATAAAGATAATATTGTCTAGGTGGTGACATAAAAGACAACTTTATGTCTAGAATGGTAATGAGGATGCTCCCGCCTTTCAGGCTCCTGACAGACTTTGAAGTAAAGAGGGGAAGAAATACAGAGGAAAGGGAAGAGTCAGCGGTGGCCAGAGGACAGGGTTGGAGAGATTGTAAAGTGCTGGCAGAGAGAGCTACCAGCAAATGCTGGAAATGCACCCATCCTGTGCCTTGCTGTATATTGTGTAAAAAAAAAAAAAAAAAAAAAAAAAAAAAAAAAAGGTAAAGCCATGCTTTTACCATCTGCAAACTGGCTGATAACCCCAAATGAGTGTAGTCTAAATAAAGATCTTAAAGAAACAGGCTACAGAAAGCCTTTTATCAACACTCCCGGCAGACCTTTCCCAGCACTGTTGCAGTGGATCTGTGAGCACCATCACACGTGCTGTGATGTTTGTAGCTGTCTGCAGGCGCTTCCATACTGGGTCCCGGTGCCTGCTGAGAATTTGGCCAGCAGCAGGGCAGGTTTTGTCCTCCTGTGAGATCCTGCCCATCTGACCTCTGCTGCCTTGAAGCTCCTGTGGATGACTTAGCTTACAGTCTTGCAGTGCTTCACTTGCAGCCTTCCGCCTCTCTCCCTTGCAGCCATCTTTTGAACATGCCTTTCTATATGGTAAGTTTGTAAAAGCTGTGGTTGATTCATAGCACACAATTGCTTGGAAGCTGTGGTAAATCCTCTCTTTTGGTTAGCAGAATGAAACCTGATAGCTTGACCTAGAAATTCAAAGAAAAGAGGCAGAAGGGAAAGGAGAGTTAATGGATTAACTCCACAGAGTAGCTGAGATAAGGGCTCTGTGTTTCATTCTGCTGCTGTTTCAACAAAGAGAGGGTTTTCTTTAAGTGTCTGCTTTAACCCATGTGGATGGATCTCTGCTAGTTGGTGACCCAGGAGAGCAAAGAACTTTCATCTGTACCAAAGGAGTGCACGGATCCTTTTTCTTCCCTTGCAAACACATTTAAAAAATACGGTTCTGTTTTATTTAGTCAGAATAATGAAACGCGGAAGGTGAGAGGTTGAGAAGACAGAGGTAAACAACAGAGGGAAAATGTTTTCTGGTTAACCTAATGGAGAACATACTTAGAAAAGATGTTGCACATGGCAGGGGCCACAAGGGAGATGCCTCTGCACAGTAGAGAAAACTGATGCCAAATGAGCAGAAGGAGCAATTCAATGACCAAATCTTTCAGATATCTTTTTAGAATAAAACGTACAATTATTACTTGGATTCTGAAAGTACTTGACGCTTCTGTGTATTTTGTGGGAGGCTTGTGGTTGGGTCAGTAGTGGTCTAATCTCCATATTATTCTGAAGGATTCTAAAAAAATATATATATATTTATTTACTGCCTTGCAGGTGGCTAAGGTCTGCAAATTTCCTCCAGACAAGCCTGTTTCCTATTAAGAAGATGCTGATCATTGACATTTAACATCTGTGCCCAATAGAGAGCACATAGTTCTCTGAGGGAACTTAGGTTTGGGAAGGAGACAGGGACCTAAAATTGTTTGTGCTCCACTGAGACATTCATATTTACTGATGTCTGAGAGATGCTTAAAGGGGTTGCCTGATAAATTATTCTCCTGTCTTGCTTGACTCTGTGGCTGAACATTGGAAAGATAGCATTTTCTCGTTAAATGAAAAATACAGAGACAAGAACATGTCTGTCTCCCTGGTCTGCCTGTGTGATGGCTTTGCTGGCACCATCCATCTTGCAAAGCAGTACACTTGTTTGTGACCTAAGAGATAAACCCTGTGTCACAGAGTGTACCCTGCTCCTGTCCAGCTGTAAAACGATCATTAAAAGAGCTCTGACCTTTCAGTTTCTTTCTTTATGTAGTTTCTGGTGTGATCTAACAACAGTAGAGTAACAGCCGTGGAGTCGGTAGTTCCCCAAATAATTTTCTTCCCTTCATAAGAAACACCGCTCCCCAGCCAAGAAACTCATAGAATAGAATCATAGAATCATTTAGGTTGGAAAAGACCTTTAAGATCACCAAGTCCAACCATTAACCTAGCACTGCCAAGTCCACCACTAGACCATGTACCTAAGCACCACATCTACACGTCTTTTAAATACTTCCAGGGATGGTGACTCAACCACTTCCCTGGACAGCCTGTTCCAATGCTTGACAACCCTTTTGGTGAAGAAATTTTTCCTCATGTCCAATCTAAACCTCCCCTGGCGCAACTTGAGGCCATTTCCTCTTGTCCTATCACTTGTTACCTGGGAAAAGAGACCGACACCCACCTCGCTACAGCCTCCTTTCAGCTAGCTGTAGAGAGCGATAAGGTCTCCCCTCAGCCTCCTTTTCTCCAGGCTAAACAACCCCAGCTCCCACAGCCGCTCCTCATAAGATTTGTTCTCCAGACCCTTCACCAGCCTCGTTGCTCTTCTTCGGACACGCTCCAGCACCTCAATGTCTTTCTTGTAGTGAGGGGTCCAAAACTGTGAGGTGCGGCCTCACCAGTGCTGAGTATAGGGGGATGATCACTTCCCTAGTCCTGCTGGCCACACTATTTCTGATACAAGCCAGGACGCTATTGGCCTTCTTGGCCGCCTGGGCACACTGCCGGCTCATGTTCAGCCGGCTGTCGACCAACATCCCCAGGTCCTTTTCCAGCTTTCCAGCCACTCTTCCCTAAGCCTGTAGCGTTGCAGGGGGTTGTTGTGACCCAAGTGCAGGACCCGATGCTTAGCCTTGTTGAACCTCATACAATTGGCTTTAGCCCATTGATCCAGCCTGTCCAGATCACTCTGTAGAGCCTTCCTACCCTCAAACAGATCAACACTCCCACCCAACTTGGTGTCGTCTGCAAACTTACTGAGTGTGCACTTGATCCCCTCGTCCAGATCATTGATAAAGATATTGAACAGAACTGGCCCCAAAACTGAGTCCTGGGGAACACCGCTCGTGACCAGCCGCCAACTGGATTTAACTCCATTTTGTCATCACTATGCCCAAGGCTCACAACACAGTTTTTAATAGACTTTACATACAATTCCTTATTTCTTAAAAATTCAGCAGTTTCTCTTTGCTTATGTTTTGACACATTCAGATTCATGGGATACAGTTAGTTTTAATTAATCTTTTTTGTCTTTTACTTCCAGAATTTTAAAACTGTAGTTTGATTCTTTTGTAACTTACAAATTTGAATTTTTTTTTTTCTTTTGAGAACCTTTTTATTCTACCCGTATAATTTTAATCTTTTCAAGTCAAAGGGCAGTTCAGGTACCTGCTCTTTCTTTGCATTTAGACACTGTTTGAGGTGCAGATCTGCCATTTATCAGAGAACTGAGATGTGACACCCCAGCTGCTTGGCCCTGCAAGTGTTACCTAGACACTCAGGTGTTTTAACTGCCTTGCCTCCCTTAGCAAGTGTTTCAGTGAGGGTGTCCAGGATCATCTTCCACTTACGGTTTCTCTTCTGAATCAGAGAGGCAGTCTGGCTGTCATCCTGGAGTGGGTGTCCTTACATTTGTCAATGACCAATTAACAGAAGGTTTTTAAATTTCAATAATCTTCTATCTGCGGAAATGCACATTAGGTAGAGAGCTACGTTATCATCCATAACAACTAGTCCACATAGCTAAACAGATTGCCTAGTAAGGGATGATCATAGGAGGAATCTGAGCGGGAGAAGTGCCACCTGAAACAGGGCACAAATAAGTCATACATTCAAAAATTGAGGTTTTAGCCTGACACGCGTACGGAGATTATCTTCAGTACTGTGGATGATTCTTTATCTATACATCAGCAGATTTTCCAAATCATGACATAGCTTAAGCTGGGACTTCTAGTTTTTCTTGTGCCGTGACACGTTGCCCTACACTTGTCAAGCAGAATATAAAAACTCAGAGTACAGACATGGAGAAATTAAATAATACGTTTATAATCTTATCCCATGTCATAATACCCAGTGTCTGTATTGCACGCTTTGAGAGAGACTTATGACTGAGGAATAAATTTTGCACTTCAGTTGGCTGATGATGCACGCTTCTTGATCCTGAAGTAAGAGTGAAGGCTTGAGGCAAAAGATGTCAGTTTTGTAATAGTGCTTAAAATATACATACACCTAAAAGAATTGCAGTTACACATTCGAGACCTTCACTTGTGGTCTGTGGACAGGACAGAGTCTTACCATGAAAAGAAATGAGATTCAGGAATGTCAGACCCCAGACATGGGTGTGCATGAAATCTATTTGTAGCCATTGGCAACCCAAATTCTGAGGTTGCCATAATAATGAGATGATACAATTACAAATCTTACATATACATTAAAAAACAAGAATGCATATCATTTATGTTTTTGTTCTTAATGATCACACACTCAAGCTGGTTTTTTTTATTTATACTCCAGGTGAGATTCTCCTCTCATCGCGTAACTCTGGGAGCTTAAGCTTTATACATAATGCTAATATTGCAAGCTTTGTGATAAAATCCAAAATATTGGCAATGTTATGGGTAGAAGATTATGTTGCTTCAGATTATAAATGTAATGAATTTGCAAGACCTGTGGTGGCTTTCAAGTAATCTTTTGTTGTTCTGGTTTTTTGAAGGAGATGTATGAAAATGAACTGAGAGCAAACAGCATGTAGAATGGCACAGGAGGGAGTTTTTCATTACTGTTGTATTTATCATTTAGCACAACCCTGAGCTCTGTCAGACTTAAATGGCAAGCTCGTTGTTAATTTCAAAGTTCAAAGTGTCCTTTAATCTTTCCCTTATTTTGCTCACTCATAAATAGCATTATGGTTTTCAGTGCCCGATTCCAGGGTTCTCGCCAGTATTATCAGGTTGTCCTTGATAGGTGGGAAAATCCATCTTGCTAAAGGAGCCATGATTCAAGAGGTCAGAGCATTGTCTGTCTCTGGAAACAAGGCCCATGAGATACTGCTTAACAAAGGGGTCTATTTGCAATGTGGAGCCTCAGCATATATCTGGTAAGTGCCTGGATGTCAGAGCTGAAGAAATAAATGAAAATAAAAAAAATAAATACCCAGCACTACTAAACACTTGCCAGTACACTGAGGAGAAGAAAGAAATCCATAGGAGGAGCCACTTTTTATTAAGCAATTTTCTTAACAAGGATTATTTCTTACTTTTTGAAATGTGCTCATGGTGTTTTCACTTTCTAGCTAAATGGAAAGCGTAACATTTTGTGAGAGGCTTTTGCATTCATCCCTCCTTCCGCTACAGCTTTCATGCTAATAAGCTGCACAGATCCCAGAAGCAGTTTTCTGTGTGGCTGTGGCAGGTCTGTTAGTAGATTAAATGGTCAAGGTGGATTTATAAAGGGATTTAGTATGTTTGGAGTTTGTGAGAGATTTTGAGTTTAAAACCCACTAAGGTTGATTATTCCCAGAAGAGATAAAGGTTTGGCAAAAATGAGGGAAATTTCCCTTTCTAAACCACCTGTGTTGATCCCTCAAAATCTAATATAGGTGAAAGAGAAAGGTAAAAATGACCTTTTCAATCCTAAAAATGCAATCAGGTTGGCTAGCTTTGGTGATAATTCAGCAATTCTGTCTAGGAAGTGGGTCTAGAGCCCCGACTCCACATAGACCTATGAATAAACGTTTGGCTGGATTCCAGTCTAAATTGTATTCAGCTTGGTAAACTAGAAATGAAAATTTCCATTGCTAATATGCTGAGCTGGCCAGCTCCCTTTATTATATTATTTAATGGCGCGCTGCCCTATTGACCAAGTCCATGTCAAACTTGAATGAATGCTCGCAAAGGATGTTACGTCACACCCTTCTTAGAAGCCACTGGCGTTTCGTGATGCCTGTCTTTCAACCGATATTCTTACTCTTCCATACAGACATTCACAAGTGTATAATCTCTTTGTCATTGCATTGTCTTGAAGTAGTTTTAATGATTTTCTGCTTCATGTTGTCATGAATGTATTAGACATGCATTTTCTATATGGGGACCATAGGACTGAAACTGTCTTCTCTTTTTCATGGGATCAGTATAGGTTACTATTGTGGGAGCTATTTCACAAATGCATTTTTTGTGAACTTTGGTTTATTTTCTGTTAATACACAATACCAAAAGGCAAAGGTAGCTTCTCAGCAATATAAAATTCTCCTAACTTTTAAGGGCACAGGGAAGATAATACTGAGTACAGTCACTGGGCCGCTCTGGCTGATGCCATACCTTCAGCAGTGGTGGTTCAGTTCCCCGGTACCCATCACCATGCCTCCTGAAGGCAGGAGAACCAAATAAACACATGTATTCTGGACTTGCCACCATTGGGGCAGAATGTCAGCCTCAGAAGACCAGTGATCAAATAACTGACTTAATTCAATACTGGGAATGCTTAGTGATTCCCATCAAAGGTTGGGTCTATTCTGCCTTTACATGAGCAGCCACAATCAGCAGCATAATAGCTTGTTTAAAAAAGACAATGATAGAAAAGTGAGATTCCCCTGGTGATGCATCTGTAGCAGGGTCACATGTACTGGAAGTCACAGTGGGGCTGAAGAGATCTTCTCAACCTTCTGAAAGATGCAACGGCATTAATTTAGACTGTTGTTATGTACGATGTACCACTCTACGCAAGCAGATGCAGGTAGAGTCACTGCTGAAAATAATCGCTGACAAAACACTCATCATTTTTTCATGTGTCAAAATTATGTTTGCAAATGGCCTTAATTTCCCTTGTCCCTGTGACCTGGCCTGTATTCCAAGGTCTCAGCTCATAGGGCCATTTAAGGCCACTTTCCTCAGAGCCTTCGTGTTTTAGGAGTCCCAGGAAACGGAAGAGCTCTTTTAGCCATTTATCTTTCTGCTCTATCAGCAGCTGTTCAACTCACTTGTATTGCGGCTCCCTCACCCTTTTTGTGCTGCCCACCTGCATGGGGCAGCGCAGGGGGAATGAATGGGAACCGAGGGGAAAGGGGGCAAGCAAACAGGTTACAGCAGGAAACCGCAGAAGAAGGTGCAGTACTTTTGATGGAGCAAAACAACACTTTCCACGAAAGAATTGCTAAATTAGGTGGTCTTTTTATTAAGTGGTTGACAGTTAAAGAGCCTGTGGGGCCACACAGGGTTCTCAGGAATACTGTTTGGGCTCTGCAGAAGATTGGATATGGGACGGTTAGACCGATTTGCTGCTTTTAGGCTGTCTTTATGTTGATAAGGCCTATGTATTTTTTTCCTAATCCTGATGTTCTACAGACGATCATTCATCTCATTTATGTATATAGATGGCTTCTACTCTGATTAATTGTACTTGGAGAAGGGGGCTGAACCGTTACCCTCCGGAGGTGCCTTCCAGCCTGAACGATTCTGTGGTTCCACGTTGCACGCTGCCAGTTCAGCTCCAGCCTTGCCTCTCTTTGCAGTCAGCAACTTTGCCTGCAGCGTTAACTTGCTTGTGCTATCTGGGGGCACCGGCTGGAGTCATTTGCAAACGCTGCCTTTATGAAATAAGTCACGAGGTGTTTTGTTTCTTAGCATGAATTTAGTTTTCAGGGCAGTGGCCATTTCTAAAATGACGTCAATTTGTCTTTCATGCAGAAGTTCTCCTTCACCTGAGACTTCATCTGCTTTATGACGATTATTTCTGGGTTTGGAAGTTACAATTGTTAACAGTTCTTCGGGCCAACACTAGCTTTGCTCTTGCATAAATTTTGTGGTGCTTTTTGTTTGTTTTTTTTAAAAGAAAATTTCTGAAATTCTCGGGCTTCCATGTTGTGATGAAATACAATTGGTCTCAAGAGCACAGATTATAATGTGGAAAAGAAGCCAATTCCTGAGAATGCTTTTGGTTGAAAGTAAGTTCATGCTACTCTCTGTAATCTTGCCTTGATTTACATAAGGTCTCTGTTCTATCAGTAGGTGCTGCAGTACCTTGTGACAGACTCAGGAGATGATTTAGTTTATATGAAATGGAGCAGGTTTTATTCGTTGTTGTTGCTGGGTTTTGGGCTTTTGCATTTTTGTTTGTGGCTTTGTTTGTTTTAAGTAAGCACATCATACAGACGGCAAACTGGGTTTACAGTGTTTTCTTATTAAGGACAGCTATACTGCCGTCTGTTCTCGGCTTTTATGTTAAACACACTGACAAATGTGAAGCAGATTCCCTGTTTTTGGGAGGTGAAGCTCAGCTGTGGCCTATACTAGAACCGTCCTGGATAGGCCTGCCATGTTGGTATGTAATTGTATGTGTACAGTTATGTATGTGTGTAGCTGTTTGTAGCCAGAACTGTTCTCATATGAGGAAAGATGTGCTGATGCAGCTGCTTTCAGAAGGAGCCCAAAGAATTTCTCCTTTCTGCGATAAAGCGATTCCTAAACTTCACTGAGTATTTTAGCTGTGATTTGACTCCGGTAAGATAATGTCTCCAGTCAGCTTTGCCTCCGACAGAAGTCATTTCTGCCCCCAGCCATTCGTTCCCTCGGTCATTGCTTTTGTCAGTGTAAACATTTGTGCAGCTTTGTGGTAAATCAGATTGGGGAGCTGACATGGGTTTTTTGGCTGGGGCAGCCCAAGGGTGATAAGAAGAGGCTGGGGTAGGGAGGATAGGACTGCATTCAGCAGCAATGTCAGCTTATGGCAGCTTTACCGATTAGTGATACTGCAGCTGGAGGCTCTGGGAATTTTCAGAAAGGAAGCATCAGTCATTTCCTGAAATTGAGTTTTGCAAACCAGTATAGACTTGGTGTGGTGTGTGTTGGATAAGAAAACTTATCCAAATCCAAGGAACCAGTTTCCACTTGATAATACCCTGGATGGATAAAGTGCATGTTTGACCTTTTAAATTGTTCTCTGCGCGTTTGCCTTTGGTGTGTGTGCGTGCCTGCTTCAACATCAAGAGATTATAAATTTAGCTTGTTTCAGGCTCCTTAGTTCTGCTCTGAATCGTGTCATCCATGGGCATGACACAGCTGTGATTCAGTTGCTGGGTGAAGAATATCAAACTGTTTGCTCAGGGGGGGTCTCCAGATTCACTAGTCAGCTGTCAGGTGACCAGTCTGGGAGGAACTGAGGAACCGTGTCCTGTCAGTTGCTTGTTACGAGGATAATGACAGTCTTCAAGAGGATAAAATGTACATAAAATGACAGAGAGACAACTCTCTCAGCTTTACTTGTAAAGATGTTGGATTGCAGCTGGAAGTAACTGATAAGGAACATAGCAGAGCTGGAAATGAGCAGTGACCATCTTGCCTTCTTTCAAGTGTGTTGTGTCCTCTTGGGACATCAGGGAGCTTTCTGGTTTTTAAAGGCCAGTAAATGGGTGATTAGTGAACAGAAAGGAGTTGTAAATCCTTCCAAAAACATACTTTGCATTTTTAATAAGTAAAAAGTCCCCTGGAATGATGTGTGATCAAATGTTTTCTTATTTCCTGTCAACTAAGCTAATTGATACGACTCACTGTACAGAAAAGCTTCTCTCCTGCATTTCATTGCTTCATCTTAGTCTCTATTAGGTAGAAAACAGATCCTCCTTATAGACTGGCAGTGACCTTCAGGGCCAATAAATAAGTTTTTAAGCAGAAATAAGTGTGTCATTTCATTGTCCTCTGCCCTTTTTCAGCAGCCAATCTAGATGCCCTCTAATGCTGCCCACCGATATAGCATGGAGCATTTTCTTGTTCAGTGCTTTTGAACTAAGGAAAGCCTTATAAAGCCAGATTAACTTCATTCAGTGTGAGCTGTCAATACAGTCATGAACATGGTCACCAAAAATAGTGAGTATAGCAGAAATAGGTAGCAGTCATAGATGACCACCGGTGCCTTCACAACAACTCTTCATGCTATCAACTTAGTTTGTGGTGAGGAAATAAACTGGACTGGAATTTCACTGCTACCAGGGGAACCTGAAGCAAAATCCATGGAGAAGTGGCCCTGACTGACTCCGGGACTGTGCTGACCTACCCTTACTCTTCGTCACTGTGAATAGTTTCGAAAACCTTCCCCATTTTCAAGGGAAATAACGTAACCAGCTAGAGAGCAATTGGTCTGGATCCAGGCTTTTCTTATATGGTTGCTTTAACAAAATGTATATCTTCATTAATCAAATTACAAATGTAATTAATTTTATTGAATGACTTTAATTGGAATGAAGACAGTGTTGTGGAGAAAATACATGGAACTAATGAACCTGATGTTTTTTAAGCATCTGGAGTTGAGGTAATCTCTAGTTTCAGCGCACAGAACAAAAATAATTTGAGTTCAATTAATTCTCTGTTTTCTAGACTGTACCTTTAAAATTCTTAGCAGCTGGTAAAAGAGAAGAGTACTTCATTACCTTATCTTTCCTTTTGCTTTCTCTGCTTTAGCTGAATTTGGGAGGGTGTGGGTTGCTCCAGTGGCAAGTGATTAGCTTGTCCCTGTGCTTTTTTTTATTATTACTTGTCATTTTCAATCCTCTTCCCTAATTCTTTTCTATATAACATCTCATATGCATTTCCTCTATCATGTGGGCATCCTCTGCCTCTCCTCTTCTTTGCTTACCAATTCCTTTGCTTTTCTTTCAAGTGTGCTTATTATTAGCCTGTGCTGACTGGAGTCATAAGTATGCGTGTTGCTTAGTTTTCCATGGCATGGAGAGACTTGGCTAGCACCTTATTAAATAGTCTGTGACTATTCCTTGCAGACGGACTACGTGCTGACTTTTAGAAAAGGTCTCTATGCTGAACTGGTACAATCATCATCACCAGACTGAAGGAATCTGCTGTGTAACATGTCAGCATAGCTCCTTACTTTGCTTTGTATTAACTAAATAGTTTTACCTCCTTTCTGTGGATTTGCTGACTGACAGGAAATGTCTCTCCTGTCTCTGATTTTTTTTTTTTCTCCTATCTGGGTATGTTGGGATACAGAAGAGATTCAGTGTGTGATAGGGTTATGTTAGTGCTTGGATGCTATAATTACCTGCGTAAAACTGAGCTGTTCTTTAAACTGAATCACCGCACTCAAATGTTGTTTTTTGCTGTGCCAAAAAGCTGTGTATCTGGGCCTGCTTTTTTGTTTTTTCCTTTTTCAATCCATGGCACAACAGGTAGGATAGCCTATTTGCTTTACTTTCTCAAGACAGAAGTATGTGCAACCAACTTCCTGGGACAAGATGCTAGGTCCTACGTTGCTTTGAAGCAATCCTGATTTTCAGTTTCAGTTCAGTCTACACGACATTAACTTAAGTTTTAGTGTACTGAAAAGCAGCAGGGCTGTAAATCTAACAACACACACTGTTGTGTTCTCCCACCAACTGTGCTCTTCCCCAAAAGAGAGAAGAGAATAGAGGCAAGGGAAGGGAAGCCATAGACCTTTCCAGCAATAAAATGATACTGTTCATCTTGGTTTTAATACTCTGTTAAGGAAAGGATCTGATGATAGTGCTGATTTTGGAGATTTTAATCTGGTAGTCCCTAGGACAGATGAATATTCACTTGCATTTCTGGGCAGCGTGCTTCAGATGCGACCCAGTGAGAAAAGAAGTAGCTGGGACTTTGGATTACCTGTTGAGACAGCTGGAAAAAGCCTGGTTGCAAATCCATGGTGGTTTGTTTGTGGTTTTTTTTTTTATCTCTGCATGAAAACAAAAGTTACTTCCAGTTGGTTTACATTGATGGAAAACCAGAGGAACTAACCTAAAACTTTGTTTCTTCCTTCCCCCCTTTTTTTTGTACTTTGTTTTCATATGCCGCAACCTTTTATTTGTCACTCTTGCAGTAACTAGCTGTACCTCCAAAACGCCACTTTTAGTGCACAATGTATACAACTAGGATTGAAAGAAGGAAAACTGAGGATTTGCAAAATAAAGCCCAACACTGGCAACATCAGCAGATTTATGGTCTGGTCCTCCCCTTCCTACTTCTTCCAACCCAACATTGCATCTCCCTTCAAAACCTGTCTTTGATTAAGTCATTATCTGTAGTGTTAATAAAATCAGCTGTGGACACTCAGTGCTACCTGGAAGGAGTGGTAGGTCTATTGAGAGAAGTGCTGACTATTGCCTGTCTCCTCTGTGTTTGGAAGTAGCCTATGCAGAATATCCTCTGGTGAAAGCCAGCATGGTCTGTGTCCCATCCATAGATGTAAGTGTCAGTGCACCTGATCGTTATCTAGCTACAATGCAATAGGAAACGTGACTTGAAGATAGAGGAGAAAGCTTTGTGTGAGACCAGAGAGACTGTGCTGCCTGGCATGGTAGTTGGTTCTCCTTGCCAGCTCATTGCCACGTGGCTATGAGGTGCATCCAGTTTCAGTAGCATATATTGTGTCAATGATGATGACATTCATCTGCTTCTTTGATGAGCAGACTAGAATAATCACTGGAAAGAGAATAAGAAAATGGAAAATGTTATTTAGAAGGGAGAGATAAAAGGTAAAGGAGAGGACCACAACTTAAAATCCTTCGTGATTCAGTAGTAATACAGCATTAAGCAATGTATCTTTGTAGTTAGATGGGGTCTTCACTGGGTACGGGAGATTATTTAACACTTTAGCACAAGCACAGCTTGTGATTATTTAACGCTTAGCAAAGCACAGCTTTGCTGTGTTGAGGTTGACTAGAACTTAAGAAAACTCCTTTACTGGAGAGAGTTGATCTAGCATTTCAATGTGGTTGGTACCATATGATACTTTCTTTTCAGTCGTAGAAAATCCCCAGAAGGTTATAAGACACAAGAAGGTATTTTATTTCACGGAACTTTCACTAACATGAGATTATAGGAGCTCCTGCAGTACACTGCTGAGGAAGTGGGGAGTCTCATTTTCCTTAATACAAGTAAGGCATCTCCCCCTTCTCCTTTCTTCTGCTAAGACTTGAAAGAAAAGGATGAGCTACAGCGAGGGATGTTGCATTCAGAAAGTTTGTTCTTAAAATACGGTGTGCTATATCTGTTAAGGAGTTTGCAGAAAGCTTGGTTAAAGCTTCTGTGTGCATTTTGCATGTCTTCACTACAGGGCGGGAGAGCTCTGGTACCACAACCATAGATAATGGGCCTCGGATATTAGCCCTGAAAATTTGTCCCGTCAAAGCGGTGTGGTTGGAGTTGTTTGAACTGGGGAAACTTAATACATGTGAGACTGAGAGTGGGAGTGAGTCTGGCACTGTGTGCAACCAAAAAGTCTGAGACTCAAACCACAGGTTCTGGATAAGATCTATGAACTGTGTTTCTGTAGTAAGGCGTTAGTTCTGGAGGATTTTGTTACATGAGAGAAACAGGGTGCTTCCGGTGGCATCTCATCTGTTTCTTCTGCTGACTGAGAAGGAAACCATTTCAGAGGTGGATCCACTCAGTTGTTCTCTAAACATTTTAAAGTTTCTCTCAGGCTCTTGCTGTCAGCAAAATCCATCAGGGAGAGCTAGCTGTAACAGACAATCAGAATGACAGTGCCTTGCAAGGGTTTGGTTAATAATAAAAAATAAGTGTAATATATCAGAATTCCTTAAATACTATAGTGTTATCTTTATGCTAGATATGCATAGATAAGAAGAAATAAACCAAGGAGATAATTTTTTGGCATCCTCCAGACTTCTCCATATTTGCTTGAGGTACTTTAGACTTGACCTGGGAAGGGGGAGTGAAACAGTTTGATCCCATGTCTGTTCCAAATTTTGGTCTTTTTGCTGACACAGCTAAGAGGAGGGTAGTTGTGAATTGTTGCTGAAACTTCATAAATTGGAAGTCAAAGACACACCATGAAGAGATTATGTTACAATGTCCTGATACGTACTGAATAGGTGGTCCCGCCGTACATTACTTTCTCTTTTAGTGTGCTGCGTACGTTGCATGCAAGAACCTGTACTCTCCTGCGGTCAATTCTTTATCTTAAAGGCTGTGAGGCACAGTGCAGCCAGAAAACATGACTAGTGAACAGAGTGCAGGACTTCTAGTCAAGTGAACTAATCCTATTTCCAGCTCTGCTACTGATTCTTTGTAAACTTTGGCACATCACTTAATTTTTGTGCCTCAGTTTCAATATCTTTAAATGCCACCAGTCCCTAGAAACAACTTTGGAATAAAAATATTTACTGCTTTCTCACAAGGGAACCTCCAGGCACAGCTGTGTGAGACCCAGTTTTTTTATGACTGTTACACATCTGTATGAGAGCCCCTGCATTAGCAGAAACTAAATTTAACAACTGCTGAGCACTCCTTTGAAGGTCATCCTGTCAAATATTCACAGGGTTCTGTTACATTTTATGCCTGTCAGGAAATCTCCCGACTCCTATTGTTCTGTAACCAGCATTTTGAAAACTGGACGGGGTTTTTTTAAGAAGTGCTCTGCTCCCTGTGCTACCTGGTCTCCCTCTCCGTCTACTTCAGGTTCCTGTCTCTCTTGCTCTTGGTCTCTGTGCATCTGGTATTGCTGGCTGAATCTTGCACAGCCTTCTGTTCATCCCTTCTAACTCTTATTAAATGCAGTTTATCTGTCTGCTGTTAAGTAGTCTATTGATTCACTTTAGAGTTTATTAGATTATCGCTGTCTGGGTTTTGAATTTTTTTAAGCGGTTTTTCAGACACGTATGTTTGCACCTATGAAAATAAATCAATGAGCCCTGACAATGCACAATTATTTACACGGCTACAGCCGCCACTCTAATGTAATATTATCATTTAAATGCTTGCTGAGTATTCAGATGGTGAAGGTCTGTACTGCATGCTCTGCAGTGCTGGAGCCCTACGGTAATGTTTTTCATAGCTGTTTATTCCTAAATACTCTTGATGGAAATACAAATGCCACCAAAGCTCCATATGTGGTTTCAAGTACTGAGAAAAGGGGGAATGGAGGGGCCTGTGTTGTTTCAAAAAATGGCACTAAAACTTTAAAACATGTCTGAAAAAGAAACTGAGACGCAATGGGTCTGTTTCAGAGAAAAAAGTGATAAAACCGAGTAGAAAATTGATCTGCAAAGCCTGCAAGTTTATTTGTAAAATTCCCCTCCAGCAGAAGCTTAGACACTGGAATGAAAATCTGCTGCCAGTGCTGAGGTTAACCCTTAGCAGCTCAGAGTAGTTTTCATCACCTATGCCTTCCTAGGGAGACCTTTACTATTATCTTTGCAGAATTTCACTGGCCAGGGAAGGCAAACAATTTGTCTCAGCAGTGCCTTACAGTTGTGTCTGAAATGATTCATATTTGTTTAAATTTACAAGTGCACTGCACTGTTTTATATTGTGGTGGAGCTGTGTCATGCCAAACGGTGTTACATTTTTCATTGTGCTGGCGGGGATCAGACTTCCTCTGCTGGATCGGTTTCAGTTTCACCAGCTGGTGGGAATAGGGACAGGAATTTGGGGATTACAGATGTTCATGCAGCCAAAAAGGAAACAGGCCAAGTTTAAAGGGGCATTGTTAAATTGGCTGGCTTTTCTTTTCCTGAAGATACGGAGACCTCAAAAGACTTTTTAGTGTCATAGTTCGTCACTTCCCCCCCAGTTCTTGGTAATCTGTCCTCCATTAGGAAAGTGTTCTTCTAAAAATCTTTAGCTTACCAAAATGACATAGTTGCACCAGAAAAGACTCCATCTTTTCATGTAAAACCTCCAGTTCGCTGCGTATGTGTTTGTACAGGCACAAGCCTCAATTTAGCAGAACTCTTAAACACATAGTGAAACACTGCTAATGCTAACTGAACATTTGTCGAAGTGCTTTATTTACACTTGGGGCCACACTCTTTGGAGAGAAATATGTAAGTATGCACACATGCATATGTGCTCAAAGGAAGAGATTTCATATCTAGTATTAAAACTGACCCAGAGCCATTGATGTGGGCTCACAGTTTATTTGTAGGGTAAAGTCTCTTTCAAAGAGCTTTTTGTTTGTCACTGTATTTTTTTTAACTGATTTTTCTTTCTTTGCTGAACTATTCCTTTTTCAGTCCCCATTTCAGTAGGGTTTTTTCTTTCTGTGGCACAGCCATTGCTGTGGTACAATCAGAGCTCCTCTGTTCCATTCTTCTGCTAAAGGCTTCCTCCAGCCTGGCTTTATTTTACCCTCAAAGGCTGCTGAAAAGAAACTGTTGCTTTCCTGCTTATTTTAGACAAGCTCCACTGTAAAGTTAGCATTAGTTCAGTTGGAGGAAAAAACACCTGGTCCTATTCTATACCAGATTTTCTCTACTGCAGTATATACTGGTGTGTATTGTTTTATTTTACTATGTTTCTGCAGTTAGCACTTTCCCATGCAGCCTCAGGTGTTCATTTCATTGTCCCTTACCTGTGGTTTTGTTGATATAAAACCAAGGACAAATTGTTGATGTTATCCAAAATAGATTGCGTTGCCTGAGGTGCGTGTGTTTAATTTCAGGTGTTAAGAATTCCTGTTCCATGCACCACGTGTCTCTCTGCTGCTCCCCTTTTCTGTACCTGCTTTGCTGGAGCGGTTTCCATAGCAATAACCTCTTCAAGTTTTCCAGAAGTGTTACAGGAATGATTTTCTATCTCCTCTTCCTCAACAATTCAGGAAAATGGAGCTTATTAGAGATACTTTTTTGTCCTCTGTGCCTTGATAGGAGCCTAGCAGGGGCATTTTGCAATCCCAGGTAAAGCTGCCTGCAGCGCACAACTGCTCTTCTGTGATGAGGACTCCAGTCGTGCTACCCACTGCTGCAATTTACTTGTCCTAATACAAGTTGTCTTCCCTTCTCTCTTAACTCAGGCAACAGTATTTTTATGCTGCTCCGACTTCTAAGAAGAATGAGCAGGACAAATGTTAGAAAAAAAACCAACCAAACAAAGTATTCAGAAAATGAGGAAAAACTATTATGTATCCTAAAGACTGAGAGCCAATAATTCAAGTTTCCATCACGTTTGTTTCTTCTGCCAGGCATGTGAGGTACTACACAACAGTTCAACTTGCAGCTCAGCAGCATATGGGAAAATATAAATCCCTGGAGAAGGAAAGCATTAAGCAGCTGCCTGGAAACCCTCAGGAGTCTGACAGTAGGGGGAGGTGGATGTTAACATGGGACAAACAGTGATTATCTTAAAAAGTAATGCATTCAGGGGCAGATACGAGGTTGTGGTTTGAAGTGAGGTGATGGGATCTGTAGCATTGTGGCAAATCCTTACTTTGTGACCTACTAGGCCAGAGGAGAATGACCTGATGAACGCAGGTATCCGTGCTAATAACATCCGAGGAGCAGTCCTGAGATACAGCCTAGACCTACAGCACTAGGACTGGGCATTAGGATATACTACCATTTCTAAATTGATGAGCAAGCTATTGTGCCAAAAAAAACTGTTATCAGGTAGAAATATGTTGAAAGCAGTTTATAGACAAAGCTGTGAAGTCTTCTAGGGTGACACATGCAAAAATAGCTTCCAAGCATGATGGGGCTAAGTTCATTTAAAACTAGGTTTGCCTAACAGGGACCTTGGGAACAGCTGACTTTGTCTGAAGCACTGTCTGAGACACAAGTCTGTATGGCTCATGCTTAACGTTCACACTTCGAGTTGAAATAGTAGGACATAAGTTAGCTTTATTTTTGCATTCTCCCTCCAGATTTGTGACCAGACAGCAGCAAAGTTGTGAAGTTCATGGGAAAAGCTTCTTTCTCTGGACACAGGAGATGAGCCCCATCGCAGTGCTAAGATCCTTTATGATCTCCATGTGCCCTTGGGGTTTTACTCCATATCTGAAGTTTGCCAGACCCCTCACTGTGTAGGTTTTCTATTTCACCATTTGTTTCAACCTTGAAAAGACCTTTTTGAATGTTTTAAAAATAACCATGTTGTCATTCCTTAGTTAAAAAGGAGCTTTTCTTCCCTCTGTTTTTTCCCCCTTCAACCTCAATTGTTCAGACTTTTTAATAATTCATATCCCTTTTGACTTCACACACTTGCTTGTGCTACCTGTGGTGCTCAGTGAGAAATGTGCTCTTTGCAGACCTCAAAAGATCAACTGAGAAATTAGTTAAAATGAAGTAGGTGGAGGGTTATGTTTCACCTGCTAATTGAAGTACTAAACCTACAGGTGTTAGGGCTCCTACAGTAGCCTGGCCAAAATGCCAGCGCTAAGTTTATCGCTGGCTGATTTCTCCAGTAGGTATGGATGCTGGCTTTGTAGAAGTGAGTTGTTGCTGAAGAAACGGTGAATTGGAAATTCCCTCTCTCTGTGTATTACATCTCAGCTGCAATATTGTGCTGTTGTGTTTTGCACACAGTTACATGCACAGACTAGTAGACAGAAGGTTGGAGAACTTCACTAGTCTTTCATCCCTTTTGCAGTTTCTTTAAGCTTCCTTTACGTGGAAATCCCAGGTGTTGTGCTCTCTTACTGACTTAAAAAATATCATTTTGACAACCTAATCTTGCAAAAAGACAAAGTCAGAGTATTTCTTCAGGAAAGTGTCATAGCTGCATACGTACAAGATTTGGTTTTTAATTATTGCTACATTCTCTAGCTATAATAAAAGACCTGTCAGCGTATTCATGCTGTCCCTATTCATATTCAGAGGGCTGGAAAGTAGAGGTTTAGATTCATTCTGGATTGCGGTTAGGCAAGCAAGGTCTTTTCCTCAGCATATAATGACTTTCAACTCAGTTCGGTGACTGATCAGTTCAGTTGTCTGAATTGTGTATGCGCAAAGAGAAGCAGGGTTGTGCTTTTGCATACATTCAATTTTCATATTTATAAATCAGAATCTGCCTCCATTTAAAAAATGAAGTGTTGTTGCCTTCAGCTTATAAAGAGCAGCTGCCACTGCCATTAAAACTTTGAAATGTTCCCTTGAGAACTCTGAGAGTGCATCTGTCTGGGCCTCATAGTGGTCTGAGCTTACAAGTGGGAGCAAAGCGTCCCTTATTACTCCAGAGTTTAGACAATAGATCAAAGACTTGAGATTTAAGCAGCTATCTTTCTTGGATGAGCCTGTCTGCATGGGTAGTTGCAAAGTTCCAGCTGAAAAGGGTAGTCTTGCTGCTGCCAAACTTAGGTGGAGTACTGCCTAAAGTTGCTTCTTTAGAAGCAACACTGGGTCCTAAGCTAGCAAAACACTAGCATAAGAAAGACCTCTGGTAGCTTTTGGCAGAAAGCTTTTTCTCATTACCCCAATGGCCTAACTGCAGAAGTAGAAGTGACATTCTGGAGCTCTGCAGATTACTTTGCCTCAGAGGTGGTCTGTAGAGTAAGGCTTTCCTGAATATTTCAAAGAGCACATCCACACCTTACGATATGAAAACTTGCGAGGTAGCTGTGGGTGGGTTTGCGCCAAAACTGGAAGCGATCGGGCTACAGTGGCATAGTGTGGGTGAGACACAGGGCTGATGAGCTCAGGCACACTCCCTCAACGACATGGCTGTGCTCCTATTAGGACTTACGCTGGTATTTCCATATGGCATTGCACTGCACAGGCTGGTATTTATGAGGGGAAGGAGGAAATCTAAGAGGTCATTGCCGTGTTCGTTGGGCTTAGCTTCCTTAGCTTGCTCCTACATGACTTTGGCACCACGGGCGGTGCTGCACTGTGGCTGCAGTGATGCCAGCAGTGTGAGGGCCAGCAGTGTGAGGGGTGCGCAGGAGGTGGCAAGGGCTAAGGTCTCTTCCCAGGGCCTGTGGTCTGTTGGGACTGTGCTGTTTTTAAAGCTGTCTGCCCATTCCAGAACACGGTTGCCTCCCCATGGCTAGCAAAGCTCTGCTGCGGCCATGCTGCGGTGCAGAGGCTGCTTTCTGAGCATCTTTTCCCACCAGGTCTCAGCTTCTGGCAGCCAACTGTACCCCGGCTGTGCACATCACACAAGGAGGAAGCCTTAGCTGTGTTCACACAGACGTTGTTTGCCATGGCTGCACTGTAAGGACACAACTGCACACTTGGAACTAGCTTGGACACATTACAGTTAAATACTCAACACATCAATAAGAGATGTAGTTGTATACTGTAATATCACTGTGCTGCAGCTGAAGCCATGCCTCAGTTTCTGCAACTGTGAAATGGTGTCTACACATCAGGGATCTTTCAAAAGTAATTACATCTTCCTCAGCTTTGCTACATCTTGCTGTTGCCTATACCTCTTGTCTTGCAGGTCCCTGTCACAAACACCCTCTTGTGCTCCAGGTTTGAGTTAATAATCAAATTAGTTCTAAAGACTTTCCTCTGGACTTTGTACACAGAAAATAAGACGGGATAGAAGAGCTAAAGTTGTCTACTTGTGTAATTTCATGGTGTCTTTTGGCTTTCTGGGTTTCACATCTAATTAATGAACTCCCTTGGCATCTCTGTAGGTTGTACAGCTCTGAGCTCATTATTGGCACCTTCCAAACGATGACTGTAAAATGCTCTGAAGAAAGTAGTAGTGGTTTGGTGTTTTCGTTTTTTCTTTTTTTTTTTTTTTTTTTACAAGGTCATCTAGATTGTCTGTCTTCTTACGTTGTTTCCTCATTCTTTTGCTGCTGCTTTATTTTTGAAGGTCTTCTCAAAGAGTAGCGTGTGACAAAGAAACATGGTGAGCATGGGTGCTTCCTCTGCACTGGCCAATGGGCAAGCAGAATTGCGTTCTCTCCTCACGGAGCGTTACAGCTCTTGTGTTGAGCCGTTTTAGCTGAAGAATAGGGTTGCCATTGTGCAGTTCGACTCCCAGTGCCAGAGAATTGATCAATGACACTTACTTGAGCCCACACCCTCATTTCATCTCTGAATCACGCCAGCTAAAGCAGGATGGTGTTATAAGTGGGTAGGTTTGGCCTTTCATACCACAGTTAGTGTTGTGAGGTTGGTGGCTTCGTATACAGTAAACAGCTCGAAATAATACTATGTGTTTGGCCAGGTAAGCAGGATATAAAATAAGTGTAAGCTCAGACTGAGAGTTTTGGCTGTGACATCAGTTGATTTCACCTTGTGGATTGATGAGTATTATCTGGAGCTTGGCAGCCGAGGTGAAGCGATGGCAGCACTGTCTGCACGTGAGCTCCAAGCTCCTTGTGCAGCAATGTCCTGGAGGCTGAGGGAGGACAGAGCAGCCCACAGGCCGGGCACGAAGGTGTCTCGACTCAGGGGATCATTGGAGTCACGGACTGGTAAGTGTCAAGCCTGCAGACCTTCCAAGTTCAAGTGTTTGATTGCACTTGAATTCTGTTCCCCCAGGGGTGAAGAAAAAGCTTTAATTTATGAAGTGTCACAACACATTACAGCACATCACATCCCAACATGCCGCTGCATGGAGCTGACATTTGTTTGCTTTAATTCCTCAAAATAGCTTTTATTTAGAGCAAATGTTCCCTGTTAATTCAAACAGTTCTCATTTTCCTGTGCTCTGTACTTGCCAGTTCCCATGGGGACAGTTGTTCCTGCAGTGCTTTGCCCTGTGTTGGTGAGCTGTCAGGCCTTGTCAAGGGTTTTAATGATTTTTCTTACTAGTAACGGATAACTTCTTTGTTGCCTCTCAACCCAAATACTCACTAGACAGTGTGCAGTAATGCTTATACTTTTTAATTTTAGTACTCTGACATACCAAGTGCTTTGCAATCCTGCAAGGAATGGGCGTGTTTTTTGGCAGAGGAGCAGGCTCCAGGTGTTTGGTAGTCACCTTACTGGCTGAGGCAACAGAAGCCAACGTGGGCCCCAAGCACTGTTCTAGATGAGCTTGCTGTAGGGGTCGGCTGTGGCAGAAGCCACCTACAGAAGGTCTGCCTGCAGACTCATGGTGCTGTGGAAGCTGCTTTGCTTGCCAGGGAGCAGCTGCCTCCCCGAGGAGAAGATACAGCCTCCCTGAGGTCAGGC
>NW_008824350.1:4218930-4219623 GCF_000699105.1 Pygoscelis adeliae
GTTGTGCCGGGCAGCGTCCTGCTGAGCTCCTCGGGATGAACAGGCAGTTTGCTCTCCTGAAGCTGTCCTTTGACGGGGCTCTGACAAGCTGAAGTTTGTCAGCAAATAGCAAAGCTGCAGGCCTAATTAGGATCAATACTCTGTTGTGGTGGGGGCTATGCAGGCACAGAAGAGGCATCTTCACCTGTAGTGAAAAAACTAGAGAAGATTGCAACTTGTGTATTCAGCAAGGAGTTTTCATGTTTTGTGTACGTGTTTTGTGGGAGGATGAGGAGTTGTTCTCTCCTGAGAATAGCAAGTACTGCATGTCATGTGAAGGGCTAAAAAGAAATGAGAAGGGAAGTTTAGCCACCCATCTCCTAGTGTGCAGTACCTCTTCTGCCTCCTGCGTGAGCAACGTCTGTAGAGGTACAATATTCCAAATCTCTGGGATTTGTCATTTAATGATTTCTAGAATGGCCAATTTAGCACTTACCACATCTAACTTTACCTAGGGATTCAATGTGACTTTTGCTTTCCAAGTGATGACCAGAAGATGGGCAATACCTATTTTGGATGTGTTTCTTTTCTTCAGGAAGATACATATCTTGTCTATTTGGCAATTAGTTGCTGGACCATTTTCACAGGTGTATGTGGACCCTTGCTCTTTTTTTAACAACTTTATGACAGTTGGGAAAATTCTTGGAGCAGGAA
>NW_008824350.1:4219650-4224146 GCF_000699105.1 Pygoscelis adeliae
GACAGGTCAGGTGATTGTCAATGATATTGCTGTTTGTTTTTTTGAAATCTTTTGCTTTTCACACGGTCTCCTTCACTCCTTCATTTTGCTGTATCTCCTGTGAGGAGAGAACCAGAGCTGCCTGTGCTCAAAAAGGATTTCTGCTGCTCACTTCTCCAAGTGGTTCAATGCATTAGCAAATCCCAGGTCTGTGTTGCATCAAGCCCTATGTTACACTACTTCTACTGCAACCTGCTGCTGTCAGAAAGTGTAGCTACAAGCAGGGTGAGAAGGACACTGAATAAGCACTGGAAAGCACTAAAATTCTTGATCCTTCCTGCTCTATGTGCATTCCTGGAAACTTTTCTGCTGTTTCCTTTCTTGATGTCTACTTGGAGCCATACTCATCTCTAGCTAGGTACCGCAAAAACAAAATGGAAAAATTTCAATATGACCAGCAAGCTTGCAATGGGTAAGCGTAATATGTGAAAGAGTCTCCATGAAGAGCTTGTGTCTCTGGTGCCTCCTTAGATTACTGTCTCCTGGGCTTTGGGAATCACAAATAAATCAGCCCTTCTGAAAACCACACATCTTGCAAACAAATCTGCCTTGACTTCTGAACATGTTTGAATACTCTCCTTCAGATGGAACAGTAGCTTGGGCTGTTGGGGAAAGCAAGAACTTAAGATCTCAGAATAATGTCAGAACTGTTTTATTTTCAGAAAGGTTTTCCCTTATGGTTGAAAAAGCTAAATGAGTAAGGGAGGCTGTTTTGGAAAAGAGAGTGAGTGGGGGAACGGTGTGAAGCAGGAGGGGATAAGTGAACAAGCAAGTTGGTCTGTTGATAGGTGAGCTTCGGCGCAATCAAAAGCAGTGTTTATGTAATTTAATAGCAGAGTGTGCCTCTTGCTTTCCTTTTCCTGCCTCAAAACTATTTTAGTCTATTATGTTGTAAAGTAACCTCCATACATTTAATCATAGGTGGTTGTGATTTTTGTTTCGCATAGTGTCTCCAGATGTCTGTGTAGGACTTGGCTCCTCTCCTGAAGCGAAGAACAAGGCTGCAAGGAGACTCTGAAATGTGATGGCCTGAGCTTTGAGCATTTGGAGCAGTCCTTTCTATAGCAGAGGGATCAGCTAGAGTTACTGCCACTCTAACGTTATCAAAATGGCAATGAATACTCACTGTGGGTAGAAGGCCTGGTTGCATCAGGTGCCTTCCTCCCAGGCATTAACAGCACAATGGTAGATTGCCTTTAAGCAGAGGCTAAGGGATCATTCAGATACAAACACCTATAAAACTTATGTATGGTATTTTCCCCCCCTTCATTAGCAGTGCATTATTTCCCCACCGTCGGTCAGCACTTCTGTGGACCTAATCTTGTTCAACCAAATAGCATCCTCCTTCTCTGGGCAGAAACCCAACTCGATTTTCACCTTCCCCTTTCCTTCATTTCTGTTCCTCGCTATTCTCCATATCCAATGGTAGATAAATAATAACTTCAATAGAAACCACAACCACCCAGTTTATTTCATGCTGCTTTGTGCTTTCTTTTCTGCTCATCGTGGTGGGTTGGGTTTTTTTTTTAGGATTATTGTTTATGAGTTAAAACTCAGAGAGCAGGAAGCTTTTCTAAGTGCAAAGAATGCCAGGGTTTCCCTGCTTTGGGCATGGAAGCTTTAAGAAAGTTTTGACAATTTTCGTCTAGTACAAAAAAAAACCCCTCTTAGTTTATGAAAAATGGTTACTATTTTATATTTGGGAGACCACTGTGTTACCCACTGATTCTCCAAAACCCAAGAGCCATGGGACAAACCTCAAACAGTGTTGATTTTCTGTCTGCAAAGATTATGTGTGAAACTGCTTTTGACTGTGTTGTTCCTTGTCTGAGATACATGCTCCCTTGAGAGAAATGTGACACTTCTGTCCGATGCCTGCCTTGCATTCCTCGAGTAAGGGGTTGGCTTTAACCTTTAAAGCTTGAAATAGGATGAATGGTCTGTGGTATAGCTCAGGTGCATCTGTTGATTTCCCATCCTGCTAACAGCCAGTTGGTTTAAGGAGGAACAGTTCAACTTGAGGCCTTTGGTTCTGTGATGCCTTTCATGTGTTGTCTTGCCATTGTCTGAATGTGTCATCCTTTAAGATGAACGATGGATTCTCGTGTGTGTTGGCTGTGGAAGACAAAGGAGCATTGGCTGGGGTGGGGCACAGGGGGGGGAAAAGTCCCTTACTCCGCAGAGCTCTGTGGGAATGTGTGGCGTATGGGTGTAGGCATTCTGTGTACGTGTCTCCTGATGCTATACAAGCATGAGATAGGCAAAATCATAAAAACTGTGAAAGAAATTACTAAAATTGAGGATGAAGGGAAACAAGTATGGAATCTTTTCCTCTGACAGGTCAAATGAGCAAGCCAGGGTCATGGTGAAGTATATGATGCTTTGTGCAGCTGCCTCTCCCTTTCCTATTTTCACTTTCCTGGGAAAGGGTTGGAGCCAGATGGCAGGTTCCCTCAGCTGCTGTGCTTAAGCTCAGTTAGGCAGAGCCCATGGATTCACTTCATTTTGTGTCCTCTGACCTGTTCCAGGATCTGTACTTAGTTCTCACCTACTCCTTCCTACCTATTGTAAGGGATAATGTGAACTTTCTGGGAAGCTTTCTCTTTAAGTGACATTTATTTGTATTGCCTAGTGCCTTAATGCATTGCTTTGCCTTCAGCGAAAGAAAAAGGTACTTGAATGAAAAGAAAGGGGTAATAGCAGTGAAAGAAGAGGGTTGTTATGTATCATAATGTTAGCGTTCTTTGGAGAGATGCTACTGTAGTTGGAGGAACTAATCTTTGCTTGCATAAGTAGACAGAAATGCTGGCAATTTACAGCATCCGTTCATACCCAGATGTCAACTCACATTTCCAAAGAGAATCATCAAGTCAGGAGATAAACAGCTGGTACAGGCGAAAGGAAAATAAGCTTGTAAGTGTTTAAAGAAAAAAAAAAGTGTTAATTTTTATGAAGTGTAATGTGCTGGCATCTAAACAAATGAAAGTTAACAGCCAAGAGCAGGGAAGTGAAAGGGCTTCTTTTTGGTTTTAACATCTGAGAATTAAAGTCTTGGTTCCTCTCATAGCAGCTTCAGAGCACCCCTGTATTTTTGTATGAAGTTCCTTCTAGTACAACTTCATGTATGCTAGCGACAAAAAGAGAGCTAGCGCTGATGGGTTTTGGACATTCCCACAGCCCTGTCTTGATGTGCTTTAAACTGGTCCAAGCATCAGAGTATGGCCACACATGCCTCTAATTTTAGATTTTAACCTGACGTGCATGTCTCGCGATCGGAGAGTCTCAGTAGGTGCTTTAATGGCTTCAGGGGCTGATGGCCAAGAGACAAGGTAAGCCTTGGAGACAAGGTCTGCATGCCACATACAGGGTGCTCAAAATCGAGTCACTTTCTTCCTGAGAAGTGAGGTGTTTGCCTAAACTTGTAAGTATTGATCACTAGATAGTTATTAAAAAGCTATATGTAAAAACAAAGTGTTTCTGTGGTCAACAGGCATAGAATTGTAGCTGCAGGGAAAGTCAGTGCTGGGATTATTGCTGAAAGAGCATCTAATAGAGAATGCTGACTTGCAGCATCCTTTGCAGGGAATGAGAAACAGCAGGTCTGCTGCTGGCCTGCAGACGTCTTTCTGTACAGGCAGGAGATAGGTTTGCATCTTAGTTGGGCTGATAACAAAGCAGAGTAAACAAGTCCTAAAAAAAAAAAAAAAAAACCCACCTAAAAACCGAACTATAAATTCTCTACTCCTTGAAGGAAAATAAAGTGCAGAGTATTTACTGTCTTTCTCCCTCCCTCCCTCACGTTCTCACTCCAGTCTTCTAATGTTCACAGGGCCTAGCAGGGTTTTATGTGGAAGTCGTTGGGATTATCTCCCAATTTTTTCTCAGATAATTCAGTTGAGAGGTTATACAGAACTGAATGGTTTGGAGACTGGGAATCACTAAGCTAGAGGCTTTAAGATGCTCGCAGGCTCCTATCCGGACAGAACAGTTCGATATTTATTGGATGTGCTACTAATTGGCTGAAAAATCCATCTTTCCTACTTCTTTTATTTTTTTCTCAAGGTCATTTTCCGAGGTTTGGGAAGGACAGTAAGTAAGCATCCCAGCTTCCTGATATCTCAGCCTGGCAGAGTGTACTGAAAATTGCTATGGTGACTTGCGACTTATACGACATGTTTCCATGTCGTGCTTCCCAAGTGAACAGGGACTTGCTGGCAATCTGCGTACTGTCCTGGGATGGGAATCCTACAGTGTGGCCCAGCCCACACAGTACCTCCGAGTTGGTTGTCTATCAGAGTAGGTGACAGTGCATGCAGAAAGCCAGACAGCGCAGCTTGGAGAGCAGACCTGGAGACATATTTATGTGCGTGTGTTATTTGGAGAAGGTCTCCTGGTTAATGGGGACAAAAGGTGCAAGTACAGCTTCCCTGCCGTGGCTCACACCCAACAGCCATGCC
>NW_008824350.1:4224245-4235726 GCF_000699105.1 Pygoscelis adeliae
TACACTAGTGTTTGAAACAAATAAATTGTAATGAGATGAGCTGTCTTAGCAGTTACAGTATTTACAGGATAAATAGTTTCCACTTCACAGCCATCAATACCTCCGCCCTTTAAATCCATTAACTTCCTGACTGCTATACGCTGCCTTAGTAATGGTCTGACGCTGATTTAAGGCTAGAAAAACCCCATTTAGAGCTCTGCATTAGGGAGAGTGAATGTAAATTGTGACCACACCATTTGGTCTGGGACTAAAAACGTCTGCAAAAGTGACACATTTCAAACCGTGCACTGGGTTGCAACAGTGATGGTGCAGAATGTTCTTCTAGTCTTAGTTGGTGGATTAGCAGGAAACCTGGAAATTAGCAGTGCCGGCTTTCCTGAGAGTCTGTAATCTTAAAACTAGAGAAACATGGCTGGTATGGACTGCTCTGTAGCCTCATCTAAAACCTAGCTCTACCCTGGACCATCATGGTTGCAGATGTTGGTGACATTGACTCCCTGCATCAGTGAAAGTCTTCCAGAAAGATAAATACTTTGAGCCGTGTTCAGTTCCTCTCTTGGACCTGTCACGGTAGCATCAAACAGTTACTATTTTTAATCTTTTGTAGCTGATTGTTTTAGAGGAATTGAAGCAGACTTCACTTATTTATTGATGGCTGGAAACAAACACCCTGCAGCCTCCCTCTTGCGTTCCTAGTGAGACCGAGAGAGGAGAGGTGTAGAATCAGAATAGAAGATTCATCACATTCAGCCTGCAAGGCTATTATTTGAGCTGTCTCAGAAATATTTAAGTTTTTTGCTGTTATGTTAAAGCATTGGCAGTTGGATTTTGTTTAAGATGACACAAGAGGAGAGGTTTTATTTGAATCCCACCCAAATGATCTTCAGGGATTTATATACAACAGAATATGAAGCTCCTTCTCATTTTTACATATCGCAGATTGGCCTTCTTATCTTGTGATGCAGGGAGCATATGTATTTCAGAGCCTGGGAGGGAGGAAAGGAGGAAAAAAAAAAAAAGTAGTGCATGCTTTTTATCTTCCCCTGGTATATTTTGTGCGTGTTGGTTAAAGTCTCTACAGCTGGACACTGAGTGATGTAGGCTATGCAAGGACAGTTCAGCCACATACGGGCTAGTGATGGGGGGATGCCGTTTCAAACTCTCACTGGCCTCTTCATGGCGAGAGATTCTGTGTCGTGCTGTATCCGTGGGCAGTGATTTTGCAGGTGGAAGCATGTGACCCTGAGCAGCTAATACAAGAGTGGCTATACTGGCTTCATCCCGCATGAGCAATCAGCACTGAACCCATCTTCTCCAAAGGCACAAACCTCATGTAATTTTGCTGCTGATGTCTTTCTCATGAACCTTTCCTCTCCTGCTTAGATTGTTTCAGTCAAGGACATAGGACAAGCAGTGAAAATATTATTTCTGACACGGTATCCTGCAGTACACAGTGAGGACCAGTCCCAGTGTCTTTTTTTTCTACTTGTTTCCTTCCTATTATTATAGTACTGGTAGGTGATTGCCAGTCTCCATCAGAAATAAGGCTCATAATTCCATTTGAGGGAGAACCGTGTAGAGAAAATGTATGGCAAGAACTTGTGAGACGCTGCCTGTCACTTCCAGGAGGTGAGAAATAAAAGGGCAGGTTACTCTGCAATCTGCCACCAAGTTCACTTGTATGCGTTTTTGGAGTGAACGAGGGTGGGAGGTTTCCTACGGGGCTATTCATGCATAAAGCAGCCAAGCGACGTTGAGCATCTGGTTCATTATTAAACCATTATCATTAGCTAATTTCTCAAAGCCCAGTCAGTGGAAGAAGGGAGGCATCGTGCTTTTCGCTGTGTGTATACCTGCAGGTTACTTCATTTTCTTTTTGGATATGATTAGTCTATTTGATGGTCGTTAGCTGAAAACCAATAAAGTCATTAAAGGGCCATAGGTGCCCTCTGGAGCCACTTGCTGTATGTTGATAAAGGAAAACGGCAGTGTAATATAAAATATAATCTGATCACCGCATCTAATTACAGACAAGAGTAAGCTGCTGAAGAATGGTTCTGTAAGAATATTATAAATGTGTTCATACAGCATTTCCAACTTGAAAGCTGTGAGCAAATATCAACTAATCCTCCCAACAGCCCCTGAGGGTGGGAAGATAAATCTATTACTGTTTATTAAGAACTTGTTTCAATTAACTTTAACCATTGTTAAAATAACTATGACTTGCTGAAAAAATTAACAGCGCTTGCCTTGCGACAATTTTGAAGATCTTGGATGTCCCAGTACTGAGCAGCATTTGTGGCATCTCAGATAGAAGGGCATCATTTGGCTGGAATTAATGTTTGGAAGCATCAGAAAAATGCCTATTACTTTTTATTTCCATTAATTGTTAGTGACTTATTAAATACTAAATATTTGTGTTTGGTAAATATTTAACAAGCTCTCTGGAGCTTTGTAGAATGTATTGTTTTCAATAAACTTACACAGCACTGTATTACTACTATTATTATAATTTGAGGAAATATTTTTCTGTGCAGCACAAAACTGTAGATGGTAGTATTAATGTCTCTTTTTACAGCATAGAACCACTGTGATTTTGCTCCTTTAATTGGTAACATTCTCTCCCAGCCCCAGGCTAGGGGACAGGGGTGGAAATTATACCTAAAATCATGAAGCATAGCCTAGGCACCTACAAGGCACAAAATGGACACAATGTTGTTTTGGCTGCTTCTGGTTTTGGGGTTCTAGATGATAGTGCTCAATGTTGATCATCTGGCTGACAGCCCCAACAAATTTCCACTGATGTCAGGTTGTGCTATGGATGCTCAAACCTTCTAGTAAGAGGAGTGGCATTTCCTATGAAAGGCTGCTCTTGGAAATACAGTAGTTTTAAACTTTTTCCTCATCTTAGAGACAGAAGAATTCGTTTGGTTTTATAATGTGTGTGTCTCAATGGCAGGTCAAAGATGGGGAGTCATTCCATAACCTTTGCTTTGTTTTTTGTTGGCTTCTTTTGGCAATGGTTGAAGTTTTATTCCAGATTTATACCTTGCGTATAGGCTAAAAAATTGAATAATCTGTGCTTGGAGGAGAAAGTGGAACATTTTTATTAGTTGCATGAGAACTTGGCTTAGCTTAAGCCTGTTCACGCTTCTGAGGATTTATGCCCTGGGCAATCTCTTAAAAAAAATAAAAAAAAAAAAAAAAAAAAACAACAAACAAAAAACACACAAACGCAAACAAAAAACATAGTTTGGGATTTTTATTATTTATGTATATTAACATGCATATTTATCATCTTTTTGGAACTATCCCCTCCATGCAGAAACATGCTGCAAAGCTGTAGAGTAAGTCCTGTGTTCTGTAGCTTTCTCAGTGAATGTTTTCTATGTCATTTTGTTGTATAAAACTCCTGGATTTGACTCAATGCTTAAATAGTTGTCAGGTGCTTGCAATAGATGACTGAGTGTCTTGTGCCCCTTTTTTGCTCGTGTATGCTGAATGAAAAGCTGCTGTTTGTCACTTGCTTGGCAGACTCTCAGTGCCCATATGCAGCTTGCATTAACGCTGATGGGAGCTGCATACATGCTGAAGAGCCAAAAGAGCCAGGTTCCTCCTTAATCTACACTATCAGATAGTGAATACCTTGTCATAGTACCCAAGGTGGCCTTTTGCTGCCCAGAAGTTCAGTCTACCGTGCCTATATTGCTTAAACTGCATCTAGAAGCTAATCGGATTCCTCCCCCATTCTGACAGGTGACATATGGGGTAGTGTATGAAAGACAAAGCTTGAACGAGCAGTAACAATTGAGTAGGCAAATGGTGCGTGCAGAAGATCACTAGATCTTTCTTCCATTGGCACTGGAAATCACTGGGTTCGCGTAGGTGCTGGGAAAACATCAGCCTGGTACGGCTGAAGGTTTTGGGCAGCCTTCCTTGTTGTTTGCTCCTCTTCAAATGTAGTTCCTTGCCCTTCTGCTTTTGTTTGTAGCTGATGTGCTGGGTACCTGTGGCAAACAGTCTGTCCAGGGAGGCTTAATGAGAGAAGATCAAAGGTGAAGGGTGAGCAAGCAGCTGATTATTCAGCAGCGCTGGGCTCTCCCGAACTCCTCTCACTTTCCCTTTTCTTGATCTTTTTTTCTTGTAAAGTAATCTCTTACTGTATGTCTGATAGTTAAGAATTTCCTTTTCTTCTTCCATGTCTCACGATAAAATGCCAAAGGAGTAGACATTCTGCCAGAAGCTGCTGGGAAGCAGAGTCAGCACTTCTCGCTTGAGTGGTTCTCTTCCAATTGTTTCCCTTACCAGCTTTCCTCTGAAACGTCCCCTCCCTCCTTGATACAATACAATGTTTTGAAGTTTGATCATTTTTGTACTTCACCTGGATTTCCTTTTTATGACAATTGCAGCCCTTAAGAGCAAATTAGAGTGATTGGGCTTTTTGATGGCTTTTATTTTTTATTACTTTGTCTTTGGAGGCATTGATTGAGACTCCCAGCTGAGACTTTAGGCATGCTTTGTGTGCTGCCTGCTCCTACTCTTTTCTTGTCCTGATGTGTTCTTGCTGCTCTTGAATGCCTGAGCAGCCCTAGAGTTGCTTTTTCCTTAGCCAGAGTTGATTACAGCGATTTTGAGACAGAAGAGTCTATTTTATTGCCCCTCGGCCAGCCTGAGTGTAGTCCTCCCAGCGGAGCTGCTGACCTGCTTCGTATGGACTGGCTGGCAGAGACAGCAACTCTGGATCTTCATCGGTTGTCGTGCACCTTTTACAGATTAACCTCTGCTCTCTTCCTATGACATTGTTTTGTAGGCATGTTGACAAGCTGCTTTGATAATAAGGAGTGGATGTGTATTAACTGGGAAAATGCTTTGGCTCACCTTCACTTATTGTGTGAGGCAATTAGGCAGCTGCCTCCCCGTTGTTGTAACTGGAATCTGGGTGAATAAAGCCGATGGTTAACTATAGGTGGCAGCAGCTTTCTAATGCTGTTATTATGTGTGCATGTTGTTCAGTTTCTCCAAAGCGGAGGTGATGCTTCATTCAGACCTCAGCTCCTATTCTTCTTTGTTTAGCTGAAGCTTTTTCAGGAAAAGCTTTTGTAGGAAAAAAACCTAGCTAGCTCGACAAGCCATTACTACTCTGAGAATTTTCCATCTGCAGAACAGGATGTGCTCTAATTGTCACACTCCTTGATATTTATTAATTTGCAACTTATACCTATTTCCAGAACTACAATTCCAGAACTACAATGTTTAAGAAGATTTCTGGCTTGGCCTGATTTCTGGCTGCCTTCTCTGCTGTGCTCTCACAGGTTTTCTTGAACTCAGTAGAGACGTATAGCTTCCTACACCAGCACCATACTAGTGTTGCATTCTTTGTAATCGTCCCTTGAACTGACTTGCTATGGCAGAGCAGCAGCTTCCAGGCTGCAATTGGCAGGCCTTGGGGATCCGTGTGCTGCTTCAGGGGGCGGGGGGGGGGGGCCTGTTAAAAGCAACTAAGAAAAATCAATTGTGTGTGGACTTAGGCTTGCTTATAAGGTTCTGCACCCTGCCTGGAAAATGCCTTCAGGGGTCTGTAAGTTGCAACAGGCTGAAAAACACTGAGTAATATACTGTAAAGAAAACCAAATTTGTGCACTAGGAATCACCGTTAAATCTGTCACTATTAATGCTATAAATAGGAACGTTTTGGACAACGAAGCACAAGCACTTCTCTTAACTGTGCTGTAATACTTTGGTTTGTGAGAGTTGTGGCAAATGTGGTGACATGTTCTGCTGAAACAGAAGAAACATGCATCTTTCTTAAATCCCTTGAATTGAAAACCAAATTAACTTCCAGTTTTATTTGCTAGATCAAAACTTTGCACTTGTCCTCACACCTGATTTTTCTTACGCTTGCTGTAGGCTGCTTCTCAGTCTGTTGGGCAGGATTCCCTGAGCAGTGTGGCACTGATAGTGAAACAGGGTCTGCAGCAGGACATTTCAAAAGTCTCATACCTGAAGCTATCTGAAGGCATTTTGAGAAAACTAAATACTTTGGAAATGACAGTTTGTCAAAAGAGAATGGTTTGCAGTATGGAAACTTTCATGGGAAGAGTATCCTGTTTCCAGGAAGGAATTTCAAGTAAAACTCGAGAAACTCCCTTCCACGCTCATTACTGTCACTTAAGATATAAGAGATCAGACGTCAGCTTCTTCCTCTCCCTGAATTAAGACCAGGGCTTGAACTTAATTTTTCCCATACTAGGTGAGAGTCCTGGCTGTTGACTTGGCAGCACTTAGACGGGGGCTTTCTTGCTTCGTCTCTCTTGGAGCAAAGTCTGAAAAGCCTCTTGGTTTCATTCAGAGAGGGAACAGGAGAACGTATGAAATTCTGGAGTGGCATGAGATGAATAAACTATTGCCACTCACTGGTAGACATGCCACGTGTTGCCATCTGGACGTCTGTTGACTTCTGTAGGCTTTCCTTCAGTATTCTGGCCGGTTGGCATATGCTTGTTCTGCACAGTGCATAGGCGAGTTTCCCCATAAGGACTTTGGTGTTAAATGCAGCTACACAGCTTTTAATATGCAGGATAGCTGGTTAAAGCTAGTTTAGCTGTCATCTCTGCATAGTACCAATTAGGGTACTAAGAAATTAAATCAAACCATTCTTGTACAGCTGAGAGGGTAATGCTTCCCATTCCAAGGGGCTGGGTCTTTCCTTGAGTCCCCAATGATACTTTACTATCCCTTTACATCTCATATTGCTCCTTTCACCCCCAGTGTTACACATCCTAACTTCATCCTGCAGTCAATTAAAAAAGAAAAGTACTTGGTTTCCCAAGAGTTCAGTGTGTTCATGCAAAAGCCCTTTAGCATTAGTCTGTGAATCAAACCATCGGGTGGTAGATGTGTCTGCCTTGCCTTTATGCATGTACACACTCTGCAGCTTTCCGCTGACCAAGAAGAAGCAGCAGCATGTCCAACCCATGATAATTCCAGTTGCTGCTGTTTCCTAATGAAATGCTTTAAAGCTAGAGGGGTAATGTTTTGGTTTGTAGTCCAGGCTCAGAAAGTGGTGGTTGTGAATGAGACTGAGTTCATCAGCAAATGCTTTTTGTCTACTGGTAGAAATTACAGAGCCCAAACACTGCTTTTTTTTTTTTTTTTTTTTTTGTTTTTTTTTTTTTTTCCAGTCATCATTCCCTCTGTTCGTTTGTTTGCCATATACTCTTGAGTGGAGACTATAGTGGGACAGTAGATGAATGTAACCATTAAATTTTGCTGGAAATGATGAAATGAAAGTGCATATTATATTCATACCTGATGCATCATTCTCCCGCCTCTACCTTCCGGCCCATCACATTCCAGTCTATTTCAGAGATTTAGATGCATTTATGTCAGATTTCCCATCCCAGAATACGATCTACATCCAATTATCAACCCTTAGGGATACATTAGATGTAACTATTATATCTTCTTCTGTCAATAAAATTATAATCACGGAATGCACAAATGTCCTACTTTGGTTTCTAAAAGCATCGCAGAAAAGAATGAGGTGAAATGAAAGGGCTGTTATGCTGCATCTTACACATGCTTATATGCAGAAGATTGCCAAAATCTTGAGCTGAGGTATGTATCTTCTCTCTCTCTCTGCTGCTGACAAATACTCAGCTCTGAACAAGCAAGTGACAAAATTAGATGCAAAGATTAATTAGGCTTTTATTCCATTTGTTCACGTGCCACATCCAAGAGAATCATGAGGGCCTGAGTAACTTGTAGAGCTTCAGTCAGGACTGTCACATACAAATTTTACAGGCCTGTCTACACAGAAATACTCGGTTAAGTGAAACCAAGTTAATGAAAGAGTTGAATTTCAGATATATTAGAGCTCACTAAACCCCTTCAACGTGCTCCTCGAGAAATAAATTGCTCTGAGTTCTCATTAGCTTGCTCAGACCCCTTTTACTTCTGACTGAAAACATCTGTACAGGGATTCCTTAGTTAATGCACCTTAAACTTACACCTGTACTTAATTTGGCTTAACTTGCCTAAGTTTCCCTTAATTGCAGATGTACCCTAAGTGAAACAAGCCATATTTAATTAGCTCATCAGAGTCTGGAGAGCAGTAGTTGCTCTTTATCAGATAAAAGTCCTGTTCTCGTTTTCAGGTAGGCATGGTTAGTTACCTATGCTCATGAAACGATCATCTCTGATTGTAAAGAAAGAATTTAATCTCCTTAAGAAAACTGCACCACTTGAAACTAAAGGAGTAAGGGGAAAGGGAGAATTTATTCTGTGTGCAGATTATTCTGTAATAGTCTGCTCCAGTGTGTTTTTGCACCTTCATTTAAACTTTCTGGTATTGACTATTATCAGAGATGGAAGAGAAGGCTAGACGATCTCCCGCTGATTCAGGAACACGGGAATTTCCATACTCTGAGCTAAGCCTCTGTGGCAGGGCTGCAGGCAGGGCTAACAGCATCTCTTTCAGCCAGTGCACAAAACAGAATTTCATTTTCTAATACTTCTAACCCAAACATTTCAACAGCCAAAAATACTCATTTGAAATACTAGTATCTGGCAATTTCTGTTTTAATTCTCAGTTTTTAAGCTGGAGCTCTTACCTGAGTGCCAAGGAAATGGGACGAGGAGGATGTCCTAAACTGCAGAAATACCTGAAGGTGCAATGACTTGGTTAATGATTTGGTGATCACTAGCAGTAAAGAGAAGACACATGGGCTGAGTTTTAAAAAAAAAAAAAAAAAAAAGCAACCAAAGTTCTGTTTCCCAGGATAGTAATTAAGGTTTGGACACCCCCCCACCCTCCAAGAGGAAAGCTTTCTTGCCCATGTATCAACTTCACAGCTCATACCTTGCCACAACTGAAAGGAGGTGATAACAGTTGCTCTACTGTGTAATATCCAGGAGAAAAGTTTACCTGGATTCAGAAACACACTGCGTTATTCGTGGGATTTGTGCAGCAGCTTGTACATAGGCTGAATGGAAGAGATGGGATTTTAGGAGGGATCAGGAGCATAAATCTGGTGGTTAATGTTTTAGGAGCATAGAGTTTAATGGGTAGTCAGATTTTCAATTCAGTTCTCCCATGGGATTATATTCACCAGAAGTTTTGCTGAGTGATAACATGGTGAGCATCTGTAACCTCAGACATCTATTTGATACAATCAACAAACTTGCAAGGATTGAACAGTACTAAATTTCATCCCTGTCTGTTACACCTTAAAGGGTTTGTTATCGGTAAACCAGGTACAGGTTAGGACTGGACAAAGGAAGTTTTAAAATGAGGAGACTTCCATCTTTTTTTCCAAATTGCTCTATTGCTGTACACCATTGCCATGTTGAGGTGGAGGATCTATCACTATCAAAAACTGTGTGCATATCCTTCCACTTATCACCGTTACACCCTTTCGAGGTACTGCTATTTCTAAAATCATGAACATTTCTGTAAGATGAAGATTAGTTGTGTGTTTACTTAAAACTTCCTTGCAGAAATTGCTTTCCCTGGTCTGTGTATGCATGCACGTGCATGCATGTCTGCACACTGGTATATTATATAAAATAACTGGCTGCATTGGAAGGGTACTCTTTTTTACCTTTTTTCCTTTCTGTGACTGTAATTTACAGTGTTCTATGGGCTGTTTGTGCTTGAGTAGATGACTGCAATATAATTTCAGGAAGAAAACAAATGAGACTTGGAAGCAGCAAAACAGGTCTGGTTGCAGGAGGGTGGGTAACAAAGGAAATGTGCTGGAAAAATGCTCTCCTGCTTTCCGTCTTTGGAGGGCTATATAATTTATAACTGTTCTCTGCAAAGTGTCTGAGGCAGTGCCAGGTGGTGGGGAGTTAAATTAACCCCTGTGGCATGTAGTTATCGGCAGAGACCAGACCTGTGGATCGATACCTCGGTGCAGTGAGTCACCATGTCAACAGGGGAAAGTGAATCTGTAAGCTCCTTATTTCTCCATTCTTTTAATCGCAGGGCTGTGTCTGGCAGTGATGAAGATGGAGCAGACGCAAATGTCTGATGCTTGAAGCTCTTTGATTTCTGAGTTGATGGGGTGAAGCCAATGAAAAGCTGTGAGACACTCAGAAAGCTGATAGTGTATTGCCTTTTTCCAAGTCTCCTCAGTCCCCATTCTCCTTTTTCTTCCCTCGTTCCCCACAGATCCGGTTACATTTAGTAGCTGCATGGTCTGTGCTTTCCTTGACCAACACAGATAATTTCTAGCATCACTAGTTAAGCCTATTTTTTATTACTATTAATAATAAAGGCTATTTTAGTCTCCCTTAAATGGATTAGCCTTGCTCCTGCCTGCTTTTTGATTGTTTTTGCTGCTGGGGGTTCACTCTTCCAATGAGAGTTCTTGCAGATAAAGAGTTATTGCCAAGCTGGTCCATCACTGAGGCATACCTAATATGGATCAGTCTGGGGGCCGGTGTAATTGGGTTTTCAGAGAGCTACCGTACCAGAAGAACATGTCTCACTCCAAAAATGAGCATTTTCGTTGTAGCTGTGGAAGATACGTGCACCGCTGCTGAGTCAGCCACCTCCGTTCACGTGCCCTCAAAGCTTGTGGGCGCACCCATTTTCTGCAGGCAACCCCCTGAATTCGTGCCTGTTGACAGCTGAGTCTTCATGCTTCCCTGAAGATCATGTATGTCTTCCAAATCTAGTACCACCCCCTCCACCTCCCTCTTTAAAAAAAAAAAAAAAAAAAAAAAAAGTCAGTTACATTCTTCCCTGTTAATTTTTTCTAAACTCAGAGTTACCCATTAATTGCCCATGTAGAGTGCACTGGTAAATCAAGTAACATGTTGTTCTTTCCTAGCTGCACCCACTCTCTAGAAGATTGGAAGACTGGCATCTGTAGCCATCAACTAACAGAAAAATTAACAGGATCAAACAACTGCAATGAGTTTCTTGTAAAGCCAAGTGTAGCATGCCCATCAAAACCACTCCCCTTCCTTCCTCTGACAATAAGTTAATTATTTTTGCCTTTTGAACAATGACAGGGGTCACTGGCCTTAAAACCAGTTGTCCCTCAGCTGAGACTTGAAGCAGTTACAAGATAAACTAGCCTTTTAGTTGAACAGTGGTAGCTGTAGATGGGCACCTTGGGTGATTGGTTTCCATGATTAATGAAAGCTGAATTTACAGTAGCTCCTCAACAGCTGACCTTGTGGCTATTATTCTAAGTCTTTTCCTGTCCCTCAGCTTATGTTCTGACTTCTAACCTCACTTTCTAGTTCAGTTCCTGTCCTCATTCTGCATCCAGTTGCAGACATTGATCCTAACCACTGGGCATAACTGTTCATGTCTTGGTCTCTTTCTCTTAAAAAATAATCTGAGCCAGGATTGAGCTTTCTAGGTTTCCTACTGCTTTATTCTCAACCCATTGTCATCCTCTCCCAGTCCTGGAGAGTAAACTCATATGTGCATATTTCTGCATCACTGTTCCTAGCATAACCAGG
>NW_008824350.1:4235739-4242057 GCF_000699105.1 Pygoscelis adeliae
GAATTATTTATCCCAGTGTGCTGACCATGTTGTCCAAATTGGTTGTCCCCATCTGTCTTCTCCCCAGCTTCTTGCACATGGTCAATTCTTTATCCCTCAGCTCTCTTCCTTTTTATTCGTATATGAAGGCACATTTTAATACTTAATTCAGGTCAAATAAAAAAAAGACTCTTATGCTGAAATAAGAATGTCTAGAGAGGGATTTTCACTCCTTAGTTTTATTGGGAAAAACATTAGATAGGCCTTCACTAGACAAGTACATGTTGGTTTTAGGTATTTTGATTGGAAGATGTCTGTATGAGCCTGAACAGAAATAACCAGTTTTAATTCTTACAACTTTTACGTCAGTGCAAGTTTGTTTATGGTCCCAAGACATTGGGTGAGGCTCATGTGAAAGGCTCTCAGGGTGAGTTTGTGGGTCTTTGAGCTCTATTGACAACACCATGCTTCATCTCAGCCGTAACAGAAAAGTAACTGTGATCATAAGAATTGTGTCAGCCACAGGCGAAGGGCTAATGTTGCAGCAGAACTACATTAAAGATGTTTTCTTTGGCTCACTGGCACTTGAGGACGGATTGTAAACAAGCCACTGCAAGGAAGCCAGTGCACAAACAGGTAGACAGTAGCTGATATTGTCTGGATCCTGCAGATGGGAAGTTAGTGGCTTTATTGCTGTGCTTCTGAATTGGCATTCATTATGCTTTATACATCAGCGCAAAGATTCTTGCAGAGGAGGAGCGACTGAGATTGAAAAGGTATTGATATGAAATAATGGGGAGCAGAATCAGGTACAGAAAAGAGGGAGGAAGGGTCAGTGTTCCCTTTCTTCATCCCAGCATGATTCGTGTTTGGAGGACTGTCAGGAGAGTTGTGAATGAGTTTTCCACAGACTGACTCCAACTGGCTAGGTGAGGTCACTGGGCTTTTGAAATATTTGAGGTAGTGGTTTTAAACAAGTGGTTACCTCAACACAAACAGGAATAAAGCAATCTTGTATAGTCTTGGTCATACAGTGACCACTTTGTTCTGCCTTCACTGCTCACAGTGAAATGACTTGGCTTGTTAAATTGGAGACTTTGCATCCCTTCATGGTCATCTACCCCCATCTGAAGTCTGCCTGAGTCTGCATTGCAGATGCTCTGTGCTTCTGCTCTTCCAGAACTGAATTTATATTTTCAGTTCTTCGAGTGAAAGTATTGAAGCTGTGGTGAAAACAAATAGCTGGAATCAGAAAAATCTTTTGATTCAACCCTGACCCTGCCAGCATGTGATCCAATGCAAGTGACTGAGGGGAAACTCCCCGCATCCCAGTTGATGCAGAACGAGCCAGCAGCTGGGAAGCTTGCTGAAACCGGATGCCTTGTGGTAGCAGTGCCATGGTTACAGTTGTATGCTGAAAGGAGTTTTAATTGGGGTGTATTTTTTCCCTTCTGAAAGAAGGTGACTAGCCAGGGACAGATTACACATAGATTTAGTTCTTGTGTTCTCACATGTTTCTCTGTAATTGTTGTTTGGCTTTTTTCTTTATAAAGGTTTAATACGAAGTCACTGAGTTTGGGTTAAGGCTGAATTATGTATTTCTTGGCAGTCCTGGTTTTCATTATTGACCAGAGAATTTAAAAAGATACATTGCCCTCGTCTGTGAGGATCCGTCAGAAGTGCATCTTGAGAAAAGTGGCCACGGTATATATGTATTTTTTTTTAATGCTGGATTTAGGATCATCTTTTGTTTGTGCATGTTGTATATAAGCCTAAGTGCTGGAGGGTTGGAAACAGACAAGATTGAATGGGTCAATTGGATGAATTGGCAAACACAAGATTTCCTCCTTCACACACTATGCTTCTCTGTTAAATGTTCTGCCGTAACAAAGAAAGATGAAACGTTTGGTCTGTATGTTGTATGAAGGCTTTCTCAGAGGATAAGCACTTCGAATAAGTAAATAAAGCAGAAGTTTCAAGTACAGACCTTACTTGTGAAGCAGAGTGATGCTACACAAGCATCTAACACAAGCCTGCAAAAGCAAGGAAACGAAAAGCAGAGTCCTTGTTAGGTGGTTAAATAGTAGCTTTCCAATAGTGGATCAGAGCCCTTTGCCATCACCGTACTCCTGGTAGATTATACTGGAGGTGGGGTACAGTCACGGAATCCAACTGCTTCAAAACAGGTTTGGGGTTTTTTTCTTTCTTTGTAACAGGAGCAAAAAGGGGAAAACCCCATCTTTTACCAACTCTTTCATGCAAAGAAGAACTGCCTGAAAGTTTCAAACATTGATCTCATTTTCCCCTCTTTCCTATCTCTCCCTTCCTGCTTTGTATTTGATTTGCAGAGAGACAGGGTCAGTCAGACCCATCGCTTCCCTGCAAGAAATATTGGTATCTTTCTGTAGTGCAGAGGTGAGCTGCTTGAGCAAGGGGAAAGCTGTGGCCCCAGCTCTGCACGCCCATTTCTGTCTGTCAGCAAGCTTGGAGAGGAGGGTGTTAGTCATACTGCCAGAAATACATGCTTTTTCCCTTGGGGACCTTGCCCTGAATCACCAGAACAGCTCCACATTGCCCTAGACCTGCCTCAGAAGGACACCACCACACTTTGGAGCAAGGCCACAGTCTTGTTGGCTATGTGGGAGCCGAGTTTCCCACTGCTGAAGTATAGCTGCCTCTCAAGAGGAACACAGCAGCTGTTTTATGATAACACTATTCGACAAAACTACTTTTGCTAATGGTGAAGGGTTACGTTTCAGTGTAGTATTAGTATTTCTTCCCAAACATGAAATGTAAGTGCAGCCTATGTATCTCTTGCGTACTGATGAGAGAATAACTCACATGGACTAACTTTCTGCACTTGAAGAACACTGGCAATGGGCTGTGAAATAAAGGCGGTTTTGGGGTTGTGCAGCTCAAAGTAATGTATTTCATAGTAGGATGCATAGTGACTCTGGGAGTTGCACAGCATTGCGTAGACCAAAGGTATATTCATGGACACACTGTGGGCAGCATCATACCGTCCACATCATGCACTGTTCTGTCTTCCCACCTGCAAATAAGCTTTTTTAGCCTTCGTGGCTTTGAGTATCTGGCAGTTTGAGATGACTTATCTGCAGTTGGCGTTGTTTTGTTGGCAGCCTACATCAGGCATCTTGTCAGAGAGCAGCTGTTCTTCTCTCCCCTCCCCATCCAATCCCAACCCACTTGCATGTCAACTGCAGTGTACTGTTGTCTCATCAGTCATCTTGGAGAAGGGGTGGTTTGAATTATTTTCACCAGGAGCGTTGTGCCTGCTACAGTTTTCAGTCAGAAAAATGTTCATAATTTCCTCATAGATGGAAAAAGGTACTGCCTTCTCCCTTGTCCAGTAGCAGCAAGACACTTCAAGTTATATTTTCTTACCCTTCCACCTCAGAGGCTGGCTATCTGATTTGCTAAGTTGTGTAAAAAGACGAGGTGATCACCATGTGCCTGCATTGTTCTCCTCTGACTGTGTCCCATTCCTTGTGCTCTTCTAAGGATTGAATTTGCACACAGCTCAGCACGCATGTTATTTCCTGCTTCCCGCAGATGTGAGCCCAGCAGAATAATACATATGACCCAGTTGTCTGGATACGCTGGTAACAGGACCTAGATGGGTGAGTTGTATGCTGGATGTCCCAAAATCTCATATTTTCACGTAGCTGATCCGGTAATTTGTGAAATGCCCATGACTCCTGAGTCTGTGAGATGTGAGCTTTATGGGGTGATAGTGTTCACCAGAGAATAGCTTACAGAAGGATGAAAGCTTTCTCTGAGAGAAAACATTGGAAAAGGAGCATGTGCAGTACATTATCACGCTCAGTAGGAACACATTTTCTGGAAATTTGAGCTAAGTAGAGCTAGAAGTCAGTTGCGTTAAGTCATCCTAACAGGGTTATGCCACCTGCTTGGGGATCTTATGACAAGCTGAGCCACGTGGGTTTTTTTAACTCATCACAAGAATCAGGACTTACACTTTAATAAATAACTTGCCAATGGCTTGATTTTGATTAAAGGTGTTTCTTTTGCCATCTTTGAGGTCAGCAGGGGCTAGGAAGAAAAAGGTATAAAATGGAGGGACTTCGAGCAGTAGATTGAGTCAAACATAACATAGGTAGGTAGCGTGCCACGTTTAGAAATCCGGGTATTCTTAAGTCGCAGACCGCAGCAGTCCCTCTATTGCCAGTTCTAGGCTTCTCTTGAACACACTGCCAGATAATCAGTTAATGCCAGCAGAGAGCTTAGAGCCTGACTTGAGGGCTGAACGTTGTGATGAGGCTGGTACGCACCATGCTGTCTGCTGGTATCAAGACATGGTGTAGAGTAGGGTGATCCCAATTACTCCTCCTCCCTTGCTGCCCTACTTCTGAAATTAAAGGCTGCTGCTCTAACCCACAGTTCACTCTGATCCTTCTCTGTGTGCATTTCAGGGCATTCATATATAATTGTAACGTAAGGTTTTATCTCGTGCCAGCCACCTGCATTATCCTGCTCTAGTGAGCATCACCAGTGAAAACCACCAGTTGGACCATGATCTATACAAAACCGCAGCAGGCAGTGGCCCGCCTGCCACTCTGTTCAGGCAAGCCCAGGCAGCACAGAGGCAGGTATGTCATCTGCCATCAGCATCTTCACTCTTGTTTCTTGTGATGCTGTTGATCATGGGACTACACGGCAACAATGAATATCTCAGGAGAAACAGAAGTTTTTAGACAAGTTTTCAGTGGAATGATAGACGTTTGGCTCAGCTGGTGTTCAAATGGCTTGTCCCACTTCCCTTGCATCTCAAGAGTTTCCTTGCTTTGTAATACGAGACAGCTGGGCATGAAGTTAATCGCAGGGTTTGGGGCTTTGAGGGCTTTTTCTTCCCCTGGCAAGCTTGTGAGGAAAGATTCTTCAGAAATATTACCCATTGGCTGTCACTTGGTAGAAACTATAACAGTTGGTGATGGTAATAGCATTGGTTTAAAACTAGCAGGGAAACGCAGGTCTAGCTTATGGACATCTAAAACCTATGAAGTGATGGAGCTGAGGAACAAGATGTTCAACTAGCTTTTGAGTTGAGGGCTCAGAGTTCAGGTTTTACAGCATCAAGCTGTCTTGGAATTTGGCTGCAGTAAGCAGTTAGTGTTTCAGTAGAGAAATTTCCAGCTAATCTTTTTTCCTGCGTTTGCTGGGCAGACTGCACTGAGTCAGCTCAGCCCGGTCCCCACTGTGCAGCGGCTGCAGCCAGTCTCACTCCATCACTTTTAATGAAACTGAGTCTCTGTGGTTTTCACTAATTTACTCATACGCAAGAGAAATGAGGAAGTGTTTTCCTGTCTCTCTCCGATAATGAATGAGATATGAAAGAGCTTCATGGCCAGTAAGCACCCTGGAGGGACTTGAGTTTGTCAAAACGTGCAAGGCATCTTCATCAAAGTAACAAAATTATTTTCTTTCCCCTTCTCTATGAAGTGAAAATTCACATGACAACAGCCAGAAACGTGCCCAGTTTTGCTTAGACAATGGAATTGACTTTGAAAAACCAAATGTGTGGCAAAACTGATAACATCTTTTGCATCAGTATTTTTCAGAGGTGTATCATGCAATAATAAATGGTTGCCTGAGGCAGACTTTAATGTGGGGCTTTTGCTGTAGTCTAGCTTAGTGTCTGCACTGTGAACCCCCACTTGCACAATATAGTGTGTTGCTCTCAGAGCACAGCGTGGGCAGTAGACATGTTTCCTTCAAGGGATGTGTTGAATTTTGTTTACCAAGAATTCCCATTTCTGTTTGCTGCCCTCCTCAAATGTACTTTGTATACATCAGAAGGACAGAGATAAGCATTTACAGAAGATTAAACAAGTGCAAACACATTAAGAGAGACAGTAAGGGATGCAAATTGTTAAACAAAAATATTAAAGTCCACTTTAGATGTCTTCAGGGCATTTCAGTACCCAAGCTTAATAAAATTAACCAACTATTGCAGCTTAGCTCCTGTGCTTAGTATTGCTATCAGAAGCAATCAATAGGAAATCCAGCCTTATATGGTATGGTTTTGGGCTACAAATTGTAAGTTCTGATCTGAAGTGGAGAACAACTCCCCAGGAATATTGTCAGCCATGCAATTTCAAAAAGGTAACTTGTCGCAGTGCTCTTTAGTGCACTCCTGTACTTCAGCCCTTTTTAAAATGCAGTCCCCTTTGAAAGGAAGAGTAAATAATTTGAACTGTTTCTCCAGTTTCATATAGAAAACAGACAGTGGTTGTAGGAAATACAGACCTTGAAAAGTGAGATAAACACTTGTTAGTCCAAGGATTAAATTAGCTGGCC
>NW_008824350.1:4242111-4242792 GCF_000699105.1 Pygoscelis adeliae
ACAAACCTCCCATTGAAACCAGAAGGGGTACAAATATTTTTTTCTGTTTTATTTGAACATATGGTTATTCAGTGATGACAAATATTCACTGAATCTACTATTTAAACAATATTGCGTATTAATTGAATATTGTGTCTGTAGCATGCAATTTGAGCGTCACTCAGTAGTCCCCCATCTTGTACTCACTACTTCACTTTGATTTCAGCATTTCCTGGACTCTTAAGCATTGTCATGTATCGATTCCCATGGAGTTCCCAACTTTTCATCCCCCCAGGGAGCCTACACATGTTTGACTGTGGTGGAAAAGGGGAATATCTTGGTAATTTGGCACTATGTTCAGTGCTCTCCATGTTTAAATACATTAAGGCTGGGCTGTGATGGAAGGGACTGAAATACCATTACTATCCACCTCAATATGTAGATTGTCTTCCTCCATCTTTCGCCAGTTCAAAATCCATTTTTTATATGACTAAACTATTAATAACATTAAACCCTGTTAGCAAAGAGGATAGTGTCTCCAATCATAGAATCATAGAATCATTAAGGTTGGAAGAGACCTCCAAGATCATCGAGTCCAACCGTCAACCCAACACCACCATGCCCACTAAACCATGTCCCTAAGCGCCTCATCTACCCGTCTTTTAAATACTTCCAGGGATGGTGACTCAACCACTTCCCTGG
>NW_008824350.1:4243757-4251148 GCF_000699105.1 Pygoscelis adeliae
AGGAGAATGCTGTGGGAGACGGTGTCAAAGGCCTTACTGAAGTCCAGGTAGACCACATCCACAGCCTTTCCCTCGTCCACTAGGCAGGTCACCTGGTCATAGAAGGAGATCAGGTTGGTCAAGCAGGACCTGCCTTTCATGAACCCGTGTTGGCTGGGCCTGATGCCCTGGTAGTCCCGCACCTGCCTTGTGAGCACCCTCAAGATGAATGCCGCCTTCTGTATGTGCAACAATTAGCGTCATAGCAATTGGTGTCCTGCAGTCTGTGGCTTGTCCCTCTGGAATGGAGCATACAGCACAAGCTCTTCTGAGGAGGGCTGAGTAACGTCAGATAACGTGAAGGAAGCTCCATTGCTCCTGCAATTTATTAGTTTTCATCTTAACTTAGCTTCATCCTAAAAAGCAGGTGTGAGGAAGCGGCTCCTTTGAGGCCGTTTGGGCTCTTGTGTGCTGAGTTGTGGTTGTGCCAGCACATCTCCCTGGCTTTTGTGAGGGATGGCTGAACAGCAGGAAGATCTGTTGAAACAGCCCCCCGCCAGTGCAGAATGATCCCTGCCATTGCTGAAGGCAACTCTAAGGAAAGACAAGGGCTGGCACATATATATGACCTTCTTCTGGAAGGAGCCAAGTGTGGGGGAGGCGTTTGGCCTGCGTTGGCAGCCTGATGCTCCCTGGACACCTGTGCCCTATCCAGTACACATCAGCAGACTGAACAGACTCGCAGCTGGCAAACTTTAAGAAGTGATCTCTGAGGTGGTATTTCCCTCACAGCCAGATACTGAGCAATAGACCTGTCACCTGCGATACCTGTTGCAAAGCTGTGTCGGTATGAGTTTGAGTTTCAGGCGTTGCAGTGTTCTACACAACATCTCTAATCACTCCCTGTAAAGAAAAGTTTACACAGTTCCTGTGCCAAGTGAAGTTCTGTGTTAATCAGGAGCATGAAATATATCTCACCTATAGAGAGAGAAGTTTCTCCAGCTAAATATTCGAGTCATTAAGAATGCATTACATGGAGCAGAAGCTCCAAACAGAGTTTCCACTGCTGTGGGTCCTTTACCAGCAGAAAGAATGATTCTAAAAATCTATTTAAAATTAACAAAAAGAATCATTAAGCAGAGTAAGATTTTTAAAAATGCACTTTCAAGCTGGGAAACCACCTCATTTAATATAATGAGTGAGCAGATCCTTGGGCCCTGAAGAGAAGCAAATTGAAACAAAATGGCTCCAGCACTGACTTGCATAATGATGGACTGAGCACGTGTCCTGGCATTAATGATCCCATCTTTCCCACGGGGCTTCAGAAAACAGCATTTATTGTGACAGAAGGCTCTGGCCAGGGCACTGTTTCCATCAGGAAAAAGAAAAGGGCTCGTAACAGTATGAATATGGAGTGGAAGAAGAGGAGGAGAAAAGTTAGCGAAGTTTAAGGTCACAAGCATTGGAGAGCAGAATAGTGATAATGCTCACAGAAGTGGAATGGGAGGCAGGAAAAGGGGAAGGGCTCAAGCGAAAGCACATTTGGGAGGAAGGATGAGTTGGGGTGGTTAAGAGATGCTGCCAAAGAGCTGCTGGTTAACTGGGTTAAGAATGAATGAGCAATCCCTGGTGGGATAACTAACCCTCATATGAACCCTTGCCAGTCCTAAAAGCTTCTTTCCATCTCGTATTTCCAAAGTGGCCCAAGGGTGTTTTGAGAGAGGAGGAACCAACCTGCCAAAAATGTGGTGGTGCAGCACCGATAGCAGCAGTGCACCCAGCAGGTGCATGTAGTTGTACCAGCCCCACGCTCTTCTGCCTTCCTGCGTAGTGAAGGGTTTCCTCAAGTGGGAGGAAGAGTAGGCCAGTTTCATCCTTGGCCTTTCTGCTGAAATGTCAGCTACAGGTAAGACAGTGTTGAATGACCACATGAGATAAAGAGTAATGAGATGTGGATGCCATCTCCTGAGAACTGGACTGGATCTCTCAACTGCTATTTCATATTTTCTGTGCTATTTCATAGAAATTACTGGGCAGCTGTGAAACGTAAATGGAGCAGTGGATCTCAGTTGACAAACGCTAGCATTTTCCTCTGCCACCCCCAAAGTCCTTGGAGGTCTTGCTCCATTTGTAAGTTCCAACTGCTACTTTGTTCTGGCTAAGTAGGTTTAGTGGGTCACCGTGCTGAATATTGCCCTGCAGCAAAATCACGTGTCCACTTTGCAGGTACAGTCTGGAGAGTGGAAGATCCTTAATTAATGCCTCACTTTGTGAGGGAGACAGTGGGATTGCTTACTCCAGAACATCAGTCAGCTGGCCTAAATGAAGTAACGGTCACAGCGTAGGTAATTTAAAGCTAGATTACTACCCTTTACAGTATAATCAGAAAAAGTGCAACTGTCCTCATCCGTGCTAGCTAAGAATTCAGAAAAAACATGGGACTGATGTAGCAACTGCATGCATACTCATCAAAACTTGGTGATCCCAGTGGAACGAGGCTGTGCACTGTCTGTTCTGCATGCAGCCTGCCTGCTGCCTGATCCATCATCCATTCCCTTTCATCTATCATTGTGCATGGGAAGCAGGGAGGCTCTTTGCTCCTCTGTCTGTGGCTTCTGTCATTTTTTCATTATTGCACACTGTCAAAATGTTGTCTCTCCCCACACCTCCCTTTTGCCTGTCTTCCTTTGGAATTTGTGCTGGAAGATGAATGCAAAACCATCTTTCCTGGCTACTGAAAAGGCAGAAGGTTCATTCTGACATGTGTGTGGCCTGTGGAGACACAGAGATCACACTGGGGAGGAAGAGGAGAATATTTGGGTGGAGAGAAGCCATCTGTTTCTCTGGCTAGAGCGTAGCCTACCTTCTCATGGGCTCTGGGAGGTTTACTTACTGAAGGAGCACCTATCGTCTTGTTTCCCTAAGCCTGTACTCTGCCACTTGAATGCATCTGTGATCCAGTCCAGCACAATACTACCAGGCAACACATCAACTTCATCTGTAGATAAGGGGGGACAGATCTGTGTTTCGTAATCCTGCAAATCTCCATTGACCGCAAGACTGTCCTGCTCCCTAGCTAAAGCCTTTCCTGGGAAGGCAGGCGCACATGAGTGTCTGTCCCTGTGTTTGCACTGCATGCAACTTTTAGAGCCAGCTCTTTCTTTCCAGAGTCTTGTTTCCAAGGCAGACTCCTTCAAAATCACTCAAAGAGGAGGAGGGGCTGTGGGAGCAGGCTGATGTTGGCATTCAGCGTGAGGGCGCCTGGAAGAACTGACAGGCGCTTTAGCTGTCTGAGGGTAATGCTGGGAACTGCAAGGGAAACTGTGGTCTCTTGAAATATTGGTCTTCCCAGCAACTTTGCAAATTAACAAGATTTCGAGTGGGGAGTTGTCTTCACTTCTGATCCAAAATGAGATTTGTGTGTCCCCTCACATGTGTCACCATCCCTGCTGCCCTGAGCAAGAGCTGTGTTGATGAAGAACTTTTTAAGAAATAAAATCTCTAACATGACCTTTGAAATCTGGCCATGCTCCCTCGCTCTTTTTTTTTTATTATTCTCTGCCTTGTTTATATTTTCAGTAATTGTTAGAAAACTTGTGTCCCTCTATGTTTAAATACATTAAGGCTGGGCTGTGATGGAAGGGACTGAAATACCATTAGTGCCACATTGATGTTGCAAAGCACCTGAATGTAGTAGATACAGTTTTAGCTTATCCTTAAGCTTCAGACTTAAGGATATTGCCAGAACTCCAGTGTTACTATTCAGGATTCCTCATGCCTCTCCATCTGAACCACCATCCTAAATCTGGTTGGATCCTGAGGTCCTCTCAGACATTCAGGTCTCTTTTCAAAAAAGCTGAGCTGTCGAAACCTGGCACTCCAGTTGGATTTCAGTGTGTGCGGTTTTGACAGCATGCATCTCTCTGCAGTTTCAGCTGGATTCTCCCATCTTTGCTTCCTTTCTTAAATGTTTGCGTAATCGTGTTATGTCTGTTCCCTCACACTTCAGAGACCACTGGAATTTAGGGTTTATAAATTGCTTTTTTTTTTCAAGTACTGACTGTATTCAGTGGTGTTCAGATTTTGTCATTTGAATGTCTTTAGAAGGCCATTGCATTGGGGGGAGGGGGGGGGTGTTATAGTAAGTTCTTAGTTACTCCAGTACTGTTAGCATAAGTCACAGAAAGTATGGATGTCCCAAAGATTTGCTGCAGCCTTAGGAAGAGAAAAACAACCCCGTTTTGTACTATCCCACCGTACCTGTCCCAGCAGTTCAGCTGCAGTGTAAACTGTTGGCACCCCACAGTGTGATCCCAGGTCAGCCCCGACACTGACCTCCTGCAAAAAGGATGGCTGGCAGCCAGCATAGCAGGGCAGCATTAGAAGAGGAGGAGTGGATTATGTTAGTACAGGCTAAAGGTAATTGATAAGCAGTGAGAAAATGGAGTATGCCTGAGCTTGGAGAAAGGAGTGAGCAGTTTTAAACCAGGAGTTTTTCCTGTTTCCTTAGCAGGTATGGGACTTCAGTTATTCTGCAGCCACAGTCCTGGCTCCCATTTAAAGACAATGAGATATTGCGTTTAATATCCTTGCTATTTGGGAAATCGAAGGTTTATCACTGTCCTTGAAAATAAGAATTAATGCAGTTGCTTCTGTAGTGCCAATTAAATCCTCCGTTTAATTCTGGGAGCCAGCTGGAGATGTTTGTGACTAAGACTTTAGATGTACTCATCTTAATACATCTGTCTTAGTTGCTGTTGGTGTTTTTCCTCTCTCTGGTGCCCTATATCCCAGGACAGTTGCTTCTGAGGACGTTAGCACTTTCTAATCTCCCACGTTCATGGCCTTCTTGTTCAACCCCTCTCTTTGATCTCAGACTGAAAACTCCATTTAGTTGTCTAAGTATCATGAAGCGCAGGGTGGTCTCATCCTTACATATGGAAGTGAACAGTTAAGAGCTGGTTTAAAACTGCCCAACTGAACAGAAAGTTAACACTGGTTGTTGGAGGGTTACTGTTCCTTCTAGCAAATCCTATTTTGTGTGCAGGGGTAACAGCTAGGGATGAGAGTTGTTTGTTAGTCTAAGATTTCTAGATGTTGTCTGATGCTTCTTGTAAAGCTTGCTCTTCCACAAGGCTTCAGATGTGATTGCTGTTCTGGGATCTGCCCTTTACCTGCATTGGTAGTCTCATCGAGCTTTTAGGAAAACCTTTGGCCAGTGATAGGGTGGGGAGAGCTACTAGTGTTTGGGTTTCTTCATTTAATGCAAATTATGTTTTTTCCTGCTGCTGGAGCATCTTTCCTGCTTCTTGCCACAGCTGCAGGCCAGGTATAGGCAAGCAAAGGCTAGTATCCAGGGAGCAATGTTAGATTCAAACCGAGGGCTCTGATTCATCATCAAGCTTGTCTGTGTCCACCAAACGGGAATAGCTTCTTGTTATGTGTATTCTTACCCAACATGAGGTAATTTGATTGATTTCACTTTCCAGTGAAAGAGGATTAGCGGATTTGTGTTACCTTACTTTGCTTTTCTCGCTGATAACCACCACCCACAAAGCAGAACTCGATAGTTAGTGAATAACTGCCCAAACCACGGTACCTTCTGAGTCTGTAATACCGTATGTTTACGAATCTTGAAACTTTGCAATGACCAAACAATAATTTAGCAAATTAGGGTGATATTTTTTTATTCCTTCCTTTCTAAGTTAATCTCTGTTTAAAACTTAGTGAGCCTTTTCTGACTGTAGCTTTGAAAAGCTTTGCAGACTTAGCCAACTGTTACTGTATTCAGAAATACTGTTATGATGACAGCTAATTCCTTGAGCAATGTGATTTTCATCTGGCTGCTTGCTCTTCTTGCAGAGCTCCAAGGTGATCCATAGCTGTGAGTGCAGAAGGCTGATCAGTCACGCTTTCCGAAGACCCCATCCAGGACTGTCTGGACAGAACCGAATGCCCTTTATTTAGCACTTTGCATAGCAATAGAAAAAATGAATAAAAGGAAAGCTAGTCTTGGCATGTTCTCTGGCAGTCAGTTAAGTCAGAGTGGCCTGCACTGTCAACGCACATCATGGAGCAGGGAGAAGTTAGCTCTCTCTAATCACTAGTGTTCAGGCTTCCACTTTTTGCTTCCACTTGACTCATTGGAGTACTTGTCAGCTGGCCTAGCTAACTTGTCATGTTATCTGTTGTGTCTCTTCAACCATTCTGTCTCCTTTGCATGCATGACAACTCTTTAATTAGGATAGTATAGGAGGATGGACTTGGCTGCGGGTCTCTGTTAGAAGCATCACCACCCATTATCGCGGTGAACAGCTACATTACCTTATTTCCCAAGAGCTCATGTAACAGGAGCTAACTTTTCCAATGAGACTTTTATTTTTTGATAAAGAAAACAATCTTTTCCTTTTTTTTCTTCTATTCCCCCCCCCGGGAGATCTGGTATTAAAATATTCAGCTGTCTGTCTCATTTCTTAACATACAATTTGTCAGGAAGTGAGTTTCCATTAAATTCTTGATAATTAGCATACTTGGACTTTGATAGACATTTTTCTTTTTTGCAACAGTATTTTTTTTTCTTAGCTCATTATCTGCATGCAAGATCAGTCAGCTAAATTCCCGTCTATCAGACATCTCTATCTTAGCTCATTTTTAACCATTTTGAGGTCCATAAGTATTGCAATGAATTACTGCACTGGATCTCAGATTTTACATGGGTCACAGGTGAAATGAGTTGGGAAAACTCTGCCTAGAATATGCTAAATGCTTTCTCCTTCTATGCTACCTGTTTTGAAATCATACTTTTTCCTGTTTTCTGTGCTAAAAAGGGGAGCAGGAATTCAGGCCAGGTCAGCAGTGGTGTGGTATCTAGAGAGCCATAATCCTTTAAAACAAGGTATTTAGTATCAGTCTCGCCTTCGGAAGGGACTGGCAGGACTTAACGCAGCCTCTCTGTGTATGTTATGCTTAGTTCTAGCTAGGCTTATTGAGCTCATCGCTATCACAGGCACTGGATTCAACTAATTTTTTATTATTCATCACAATGTGTTCTTTGACTAAATTGAGTTTTCCATTGCTATTGCAGCTGCTTTCTCAAAAGAGCTGGTTATAAATGCGCAGCCTCTTTTTCTGAACATATTGCTTAAGAAGTACATGGACATGGCTATATTAACATAAAAATCTCTTCTCGCTTAGTTACTCATCCACTGGCCTTTTCTCCCGTGGGTGGCTGTTTTAAAAGAGCTCTTGGAAGTGCAAACGCTCCTGGAAGTTCTTGAGTAGTTCTGTCCAGCAGCTTGTCAAGATGTCAGAGGAGAAGATAGTTGCAGCAAAAATCCAAGTCCATACCCCAGATGACATCCATGGCAACGTCCAGTAAATTTTGCCCTAGGGCAATGCTAAAGTAAATGATG
>NW_008824350.1:4251188-4252339 GCF_000699105.1 Pygoscelis adeliae
TGGGATAGAGGAAACTTTCAATCATGAGCAGGGAGTGAATCGATCACAGCTGGCCACAATGGGCCATCCAGTCACATTAACTTCAAAGGGGTTCTCGGCAGCTATGAGTTCTCTCAGGCATACTAATACCATCCAGGAGCAGAGAGAGGAGGAAAGGACGCTCAGAGGGGGCAGACTGGGTTGCCCACTTGACAGTTAGTGAAAGGAGATTAAGGGAGAAGTAGGAATTGTCATGGTTCTGCATAAATACATTCCTCCATGAAGGAGCGCGGGGACACTGGAGCGCTCTCACAGCAAGGCGGGAAACACGAACAGCAAATGACATGAAAACCTCTTCTAAAATTATTTTTCTAATCAGTCCTCACTGTGCACATGTGCTGTGGTCCCAGTGCTTGGTGTCAGATCCTGTGTAGCTCCCACCCTGAAACCAGGGCAGACAGGGAAATGGCATCTGGAAAGTGAGTCAGGCTCTGCTGGGCCTGCTTTACATCCCTTCGGTCTGGCGTACAGATGGAAGCATGAGCCAGCTCTTTGGACTTTCCTGGCCCGCAGCAGCATGGCTGTTGATGGGCCTCAGGTCCCCTGTTTGCAACTGATTTGAATCTTGTGCACTTCAAAGGTACTGCAAGCAAAAGATAATCCCTAGCTATGCATCAGCCCATGGCTTCTGGCAGTCTGACTTTAAAAGAGGTAGAGCAAACTTTGAAAATCATACCAGCGGATTTTCATTCCTATCCCTTTTTCCCATACCCAAACCTTGCTCATACCGCTGCCTAGTTAGTGTTGAGAGAAAGAAAGCATATGGAAATCAATCTAGAAGTTGAATGTAAGCTAAAAACCAAAGAGTCACACCATGACCTGACCATAATTCCAGGACTCCCCCTCCTTTGGGAGCCCTTATTCTTCTGTATGGGCTACCTGGACAACTGGGCAAGGAGAAGAATGTAGGTTAACAGGGTTTGAGTGTTTGCTGTTGAATTAGTCTCTTCAGTTACAAATATTGGTGCAGGACAGTGGCTGAGGCCATCAGACTTCTGGTTCAGGTAGGTGAGTCACTTAAAAGCCACGTGGCTGAAAGGTTAGCCAAGGATAAGAGGAAGCTGCTTTCACCACTGAGGTGGCTGCAAGCTACCGCACACAGGTGTAAGGTT
>NW_008824350.1:4252375-4256768 GCF_000699105.1 Pygoscelis adeliae
CGCGGTAGTGAAAGGCAACGTGCTTCCCTTCTCTCCTTCAGAAGGGGACCCTGTCCTCGTTTCTAAGCTGCTGTAAGCCGAGTGGCTGCTTTTAATAGAGTGTGCACAGAAGATGGTTGTAGGCAATTGAATTAAGGTTGCGTTATTAGTCCATCTGTGCAATATGCTCTGTTTATTGACAGTCTGGTTAGAGTGGCTGGAGCTTGTTAAAGGTAAAGTGTTTCCTACTGTTGAATTTTGGGAGTTGTCCACCTGTTAAGAGAAAGCAGCACTGGAGGAAGGGCTCTCTCCAGACTGAAACGGGGCTCTGTGTGAACTGTCTGCAAGCTTCTTTGCTGTTCTGGCTTTCTGGAAGGGTAGCAGGATTTCGCTCTGCAGTTTGTTGTGATGTGCACGCTCCCACTCCACCCGCTTGCAGCAAGGGGCAGCTGTCTTCTGCTCACATTTCTAAAGGTTGCCTGGTAGGATCTGATCTGCGGCAACCATAAGTCAAAGTCGGTCTCTGAATGTCATTCTGTCCGTAAGGCATCTTTGTGAATGAAACTCATGTGCATCAAAGGGGAGAAGCATATGCTGCGTTGTTGGTTCAGGAAGGTGTGGCATGACGTTTTGCAGCAGATTTTAGGTGCATGTGTCAAGCTCTTGCCTGTAATAGTAGCCTTGCTGTGGTACTTGAGATAGAAAGCTTTTCTTTAAAGATGATCAATAAGAGAGTAGGGAACAAATACAGCAATTGCTTATGCAACAAGTACATTGCTTTTTGAAGACAGCAGGAGCATACTGTTGCCTGGGGAATAGAAAAATGGCCAGAATCATTAACTCTTTACCAAAACCATGATGTTCATTCAGGCTTATGGCTTCCCTGGAATCCCTTATTTCAGAGTTTGGCTGTCAGTGCACTCCCATTCTGCTCACCAGCATCAGATGTTTATTCTTGTATACCCGAGCTATCCGTAGAGGTCCGGTCACATGGCTTGTAAATAATCTTGACGGGTCTTTTTCAGTATTGGGTCCCAATACGTAAGCTCGATTGTTGCACATTACAAGACAACACAAAATGTCTGTGGTATTTGTATCTGTTTATAGGTTCATAGTGAAAACCCCATGCAGAGAAGCAGCAGTGATGATTAAAGAGGGTGTGGGAGTGACTTAGGAGAATAGACATTGAAAAGCTAAATAGGTGTAACTTGACTACGAAGCGATTTATAAGACATGCTGTAACTGTATTTAGAGCTTGAAAATAACAGGAAGAGGGATAATTGTTTAGGGTGATCTAACAGGGATTCAATTTAAGCAAAGGATCAAGTATCAGAATTCTTTGTGATATGGATATGTATATATGTGTTCACTGAATAAAGAGCCTCTATCACTTTCTTTGTACAAAACAAAGTAGTCTTAATGTGTGGAACAACACTGCATAACACAAGAGGTGTGTTTAATCCTTATAAGATGTATGTTGTTCTTGAAATTGAGTTGTGAAGCAACTTCGATTCCTAGGAGTTCAAGCTCCAAAGGACATCTCTTGAGCACCCCAAGGGTTCTTATGGTGGCTAATTATTTTCAAAAGAATCAGAAGGAGCTAAACCGCAAACTCTTACTGAAACTCAGTAGGCTACTTGGAAAAGTCAGAATTTTAAGCAGTATCATTTGTACTGGCATGAAGGTTGACATGAACCTGGGAACGCTTACCTTCAGTTACCTGACAGTGGCCTAAAGCAACACAGTATGAAAAGAGCACAGTAAGGGTGCATAAAAATTTGCTATTCTTAAGACCATATGCATTACCATAGTGTGCCAGTTCTGCGCGGGAGCATCTCTCTTCATTGAGAGCTGTGAGACTGCAGAAGTCAGTCCATATGAAAATGAGCAACACAGTTTAGAGACAGTCTGCATTTCAAGAGATCAAACCTTGAAAAGCCAAGGATCACATAAAATGTCTGCATTGTGTATTCATTCTCTTAATCTGGAAGAAGGAAAAGTTTAATAACTGAGAGCTAGACTAGGGAATCCAATCCATCCAGTTACTACAGAGAGAGAAGACTGTGGAATATCAATGCTCTTTGAAATCGGTATCCTGGTAGACCCTGGTGCATTTGTGATGATTTGCAAGTAACCTGACAGTGCATGAAATAATTGTCTTTGTAGATATGAAACAACATTGACATCGACTTTGAAATTTAAATGAAAGAAACACGGTAGAGTTCTTTTAGATGCATAACCTTGGTGCATTGACTTATTTTTTCTTTATAATAGGTTAATTGCTTGAACAGGTATTAGTTAAAGAGGTTTCTATTTTATTATAAAGCAGAAACAACCATGTATGGATCCGTGTTCTTGAACAGTTACAGTATATTGCTTCCCACCCTGTATATAAATATGACCTAAAACAAAGTGATTTAATTGTCTGGGAGTAAATAATTGTTATTCAGGAAATGCTTGCTTTGGCCTGTCCTGTTGCCACTGTGAAATGCAAATCACAAAGCAAATAGCAATATAGTCTCATTTGTTTATGTGCTGTGTGCGGTACACACAGCAAATGCACAAGCAGCAGCTTTCATAGCCAGTTAGAAAGCTCCATTGGTGTCCAGTGTCTTTAATGCAATTTCTTAGCAACAAATGGTTGTATTTGAGCAGAAGCTTTCATTGAATAGTTTTGTCTTTTTCAACATTTCGGGTTTGCTATTGTATGGCACCTGCAGATGAGTAGGCAGTTATTCAATATGAATAGGTTTATTTTATCAGGTAAAGTGTTTATTAAAGAGAGTTCCCTAGTATATGATAAAAATCTTTATTCGAAGCTATGAAGTAGTGATAGAATTTCTATCATTCTTCTAATGCATTTGGTACAAAACCATTTTACATTTCCAACAAAGACCATTGCTGCCCCAATTACAAACTGTTACACTCTAAATAGTAGAATTTAATCTTGTCTAGTCTCAATATCGGCATTTGCTTTATCAGTCTTGTCAGCTGGCATTTGGTTGGGGGGGCATTCAATTTCATGCCATTTTAAGCAATTTCACTGGCAAAGCACATAGATTCACAATGTGTTTAAATGGAAAATGGAAATTCTCAGTATAACTTATTAAAATCTCATTTGAGTTAGCGTATAGTCCTCTGTGGGACATGAGTCTGTGTATAATCCTAGCCCTTTCTGTTGCAACGTCCTTCAAGAGTCTCCTCTGAGTTGCTTTATGGAAGAACATTGGGTTTAGTTTTATATTCAGCACCCAAGTTCCTGATTTGGTAATGGAAGTAAATTCACGGTGTAAATACACAGAACTGAGAACGTCCAGGCAAACCTGGCTGCCAGGTGAGCTCTAGCTCTTAGCCAGAGCTAATGAGCAATGCGCTATGTTGTAGGTAGTTCAAAATCTGTTATTTTGCAGAAATCCAACACAACAGTGCCACAGTCTGTGTCGTTTTTGGTGGAGGGGGAGGATCGGTTGCATTGCTTTCTGTGGCTTTGCCTGGGTCAGGATGTATACAGAATCCAGGTGCTGTCCAGGGAAAACATTTTCATGTCCTGACAGGAGTATATGTGTGAGCACATGTGCAATGAAATAAATTGGCTCTTCTGTGATAAAATGTGGTAGGTTCCCACTGGAGGAATGTGCTCTGGTAGGAGGTTGAGCGGTACAGAGAGGCTTTTCTCACACGATCCCAAATTTCCAGGTAATCTGCATGCTCTCCTTTTGTTCTTAAAACTGCTTGACCACAGCTGTGGCGAACGTGCTGCACTGCTGGCATTGTCCGTGATGCGGATGTGAGGAGTGCATGTGAGCTGTGGAGGAATATTTGCTTACCAGGATTTCTTACTTTCCCTCCCTTCCTTCTGTTTCTTTCCCCACCTGCAGAACAAGGGAATAAATCAGTAATAAGTGAGAAAATACTGCTTGGGTTTATTGTTTAATTCCCACAGTGCTTGATTTCTGGAGAACATAGGTTTAGTTTAAAGCAGTCCCTGAGCAACAATCTGGCTATAATTCATGCTTCCTTTTCTTACCAAGACATAGGAAGCCCTAGGTCTTCACAGAGATGAGTCTTTCTGAGATTGAGAATATATCCTTGTTGCTCTTAAGTGTGCTCAGGATATTTTGTCATCCTGGACAATAATCACCTCTTGATAATGGGAACCTGACTTCCAGAAAAATCACATTTGGCCTGAAGTCGGTCTTTTTGGCCAGTTTTTTTCAGAAGTTGTTAACATGAGGGCAATATCCAGCTCCCACTGAGAATCTGGCTATTTCTCTTCAGTGCCTCCATGGGAAATAAAATATTTTGAAAATCTGGCTCCAGTTTGTGCTTGATGAGCAGGCAGAACATACTTCCAAGATTGCTATTCAGACATCTCATTTCATGTCTTACTGCAGAAATCACTGAAATCAGGAAA
>NW_008824350.1:4256811-4286403 GCF_000699105.1 Pygoscelis adeliae
AAGGCAGCTGGTAATTTGTGCTAGCCAGTCTTTTTAGCTCTCTGGACTTGATGAAAGCACCATTTCAATTTGGTAATGCTAACAGCTAAGCCTGGTTTCATTACTGCTTGCACAGTCTTTTGTGTAAAAGAGATCAGGAAAAAAGCTGGAATCGTAACTAAGAACCAGAAAAGAAAGTCAGAGCAGGAAACGGGCACGTCATGTCCCATAATTTGCCAGTGCATCTTAGTCCTCCATTGTTGTAAACTTCATATTCTATTTCTGTTTATCCATCCTTTTCTCCGAGGCTGCGAACTCAGAATAACTTTGCTTGTGATATCCCCATCTGTCCCAGCTGTGTGCTGTTTCTGAGCGGGTGATGCCATTTGCAGCGTGTTGCCGTACTGTGTAACTTTTGCAACGGGCAAATATCCACCGAGGGCTGTGTGGGCAACACCAAAATTTATTACCCTGGTGACCTCGCTCAGCTCTCCAGGGGTTGAAGGTCAGTGCACTAATTTATGCTATCAGTCTACCTTCTGCTGTGGTACTGTTTCAAAATACCTTCTGCATTTCAGGGAATGTCTTGAGTTCAGTACATTTAAATCACTTTTATATGATTTTAGGTTCAATAAGGTAAATTTGTTGCCAATATAAAATATCTTCAGGTATTTCGGGAAGAAGGGTTGGTTTGGGCTGGTGTTCATTATGGGAAGATTAATGGGGCCACTGATCCCATTTATTTGTTATTGACCCTTTAACTTCGTGTAATGGGTCAGGCATTCCCACTTTTAGCTTCAGGACAAGTTTACCCAGTGAACAAATTCTCATCTTGTATAATATCTTTCTTCAGAAAAGTTCCATTCATCTTTAGCATCTAGTTTTAACAGGGTCTTTGCTTTATATCCAGTCCTACATCTGTGTAACTTGAGCTATAGAGGCAGGTTGCACAACTTGGGCAGGGTCCCACGGCACATCCTGGTGTCTCCTCAGTACTATAATATAACTGTAAAGAGATCTGTGCTTGTGGAGTCACACATAATATCTTTTTCAAACTGAATATGTCTTCGGTCACAGCTTTTCCAGTTCATGTGTACATCTAGAGATATACATGAAATGTTTTGCAGAGTACTTCAGAACAGCCCCAGCCTGCCTCCGTGAAAGAAAGACCCAAGGAGAGTTAGCATTTCTCTAAAAGTGCTTGTGTTGTAGAAGCACCAAAACTCAAGCTCAGTCAGAAGCATGCACGGAGGTGCAGCTTACTTCAGCCCACAGTGAAAATGGGTTATACTGTGTTGCGGTTAAAGCTGCTGTGCTGGCATTGGTGTCTCATTAAGCTGCGGTGACAGAATTGGGAATATAAGCCCTTAAATGTGTGGTTCTGGCAACAGTCTCACTGTCAAAGGGAGGTGTTTCTGTTCAGGTGTTATTACAGAATTGCTTGTTTTTCAGTAATGTATTTCTTCACCTTTCTGGTTTCTCTGTCCTCCTGTGACAAACAGAGCCTGCATGTCTTCCCTTATGAGAGAAGCTTTTCAGAAAGGACCTCTTCCGACAGCTGAGAAGAGTGCTGGGTGCTGCAACAGTGCCATGTCAATTGGGGTGGCTTTTTGTCAGGTGTCTGCTATCTCTGCGGGCAGTTTTTCAGTGTGTTTGGCCTCCCCGGTTGTCAACGTGGCAGCCAGAGCACTGGTGAGAGGGACAGTACGGCTATGCTTCTCCATGTCTGGTTATAACATTCCCAACCCAGGGTACGGTGTCTCGTTGTCTTTGCCACAATGGAGAGAGTATCAAAATTTGGAGGGAAGGAGGAAGTGAGTGAGGAAATAAATAGATTTTTTTTCTTCTTAAAGCTTTATGACACTTTGTCTTTAATCTCCAGACAAACCGTGCCCTTCCTTGACGACTTGTGCATCTTCAGGAACTCGTGGGTGTCAGGTGGTGAGCCTGGTTCAGAGTGGGAATCTGAGCTATCTCCCGCCTCCCCGAAGGTACAGCAGGTTTCCTACAGTGTCCTGCCCAAGGCTGAGGTGCAGTCCCACAAAAGCAGGTGCTGTATGACAGCCGAGGTACAACATACCACCTCACAGCCTACTTCCCTGGTTTTGTAAGTAAAAGCAAAGGGTGCCTTCATTCACATTCCCCCGTATATTTGTAATCCCTTTACCAGACATTTTGTGTGTACCATCTGTGCACCCTACCAGCGTACTGTGTCCCCCGATGCTCTCTCGTCTGCATGTCCCGAAGGCAGGCAGCACTGTGCTTGTGTTCAACAGCTCATGCTGTCTTCTGTGCTCGGTGGTTTGTTGAATTGCTGCTGTCCCGTCACGCAAGGTGCCTTCTGTCTTGACTCTCTTCTTGTCAGACTGGAACATTATCTGCTGTGTGGGAAACATTGCCACCCTCATATGGCAGTTGGGGCTGGTCTTTTGCCATGCTATTTATGCTTCTGAAGGCCCAGAATTTCTTATAAGCTCTTTTTCTAATAAATTAATCTCTAAGTTCATGTTTTCTAGTGGGCCTTTTTTATTAAGGAATGTTATTTATATACAAACATACAGTAAAAACATTAGAAAGATGTACCTTGCTGAAAGCATACTGACTGGAACTTAAAAGGCTTTTTTAAGCCTCTATTTTAGTCTCTGTATGCTTTTTATCTCTTGCATGACAGAGGACAATTTCCTCTGATGCCCTCTGCTTTGAGGAAGTTCTGTAATTTAACTTGTGGTTTCCAACGTCCTCCTGTGTCTTTTATCTCATGTCTCGTAATTTTAAAGAATTTTGTTAGCCACTTTAAGGACATTGCTTTAGTTAGAATCTACCTTACTCTGTAAAGCCTTTAAAAAATCTTTTAAAGCCTAGTATTTTTTACACTGGCTCTTACAAGGGCTGTATTTGGCACTTGAACCAAAAGTACTAGTCGTGCTAAAGTCTACATCTTCCCCACAACTCCCTGAGTGAAAAGTATTTGCAGGGTTTCCAGGTTCCACCTAATCTCTTTTCTGAGCACCTTCACAGCTCCTTCACTCATACCCGCAGGTCTGGAACTCTTGCCCGTGCCCTGCAGGGAGCTCTTGCCACGCACCCTATGCCTTGGTCTCTTTCGAGTCTGAGCAAAAGGGAGAAGATGGTCCCAGCTGGGGGCTTGTTCTTCACATTGTCTGGGTTTCTTCTGCCTCTTAGCTGGAGTCGCTACCTCCAAATCAAGTGCAGTTACAGAACCAAATTTTCCAGGTGTCTTTGTTCTAAATTTAGGATCTTGTGTTCCTGCGTAACTTCTTGGAACAGCTCGTCTTCTCCAGAAGCTACGCTTTCGCTAATACTGCTTAACTGCAGATTAATAATGATCTTCCAGCCACCATGCTTCTTATTAAATATTTATATTGTGGTATCACATAAAGGCTGTAATTGGGGTCTAATTGTGCTGATTTATTCAGACCAGTTCTGAGACCTTTGCTACCGCTAACTCTGCAGCTAGCAACCCTTCTACGTGTCCTTGTCCTTCCCTGTCATTTTCCTTGGTCAGGTCAGCACATGAAACCGATCCCTGATTCCCTGGTGTGGCAACTGAACGGCCAAAAACCGCAGTGTGCTGACAGCTCTGTGCGCTTGTTCTCTCTTCATCCCTTCTTTGATTTATTCTTGGATTTTTCAAAAAGAAGGGGACAGGACAGCCTGTCTTCTCAATTCCCCTGCAAATTTTTGCCCTCGTCAGTGCATCTTATATATGTCTGTTGATTATAAAGATCGTGAGGCAGCCCAGGTGAGCAACCACCTTCTTCCCTCACACACATAATGCAAATTGCTTCTCAGCTCAAACTACATAGCTCAGCTGCTGCCAATGCCTTATACACGTTGAAGAATCTTAATATCTTTCCCATTTCTTAAAAATTAATCTCCTTTAATCCTGGCAGCACTGTAAGGTTCAAGGATGTTTTACATTATGTACAGGTAGGATTATGGCTTATTCGTTAGTAGAAGGGAAAGATTGATTTTTTTTTCATTGCATCCCTGGTAGTTTTTTCTTTGCTAAAATCCTAGTTAATGCTTTTTTTCTCTGCTCAGCCTGACTCTGCAGAAGGTGAAAATATAACCCTCAATATGAAAAGTAAATGCCACAAGTCCTGTTGAAAGCAGCAAACTAGCATCACTCTTTCTGTGACAGAGATGTATTCTGAATTAGGTTGTGCAAGGTGATCTGCCCTTATATCCCCCACTCTCCTGTTAGCCACTGTGTTACCATCTTCAGTTTTCATTGTTTTAATGGTTGCTCTGGTCTGGGACGAAGAGAATTTTGGATCCAGAGCAAGACACAAGCTTGTCAATAAATATCCCCTTCCCGCTTTAGGATTTCCTTAAATTCTTAGGTCCAGTTGTCAACACAAATCTGTCATATCTTAGGCAGCAAATCACTCTAAGGCAAAGCAGAAGAAATTCTCAGCTTGAAGTGCCCCCAAACCCTTCTTATAGCAATAGGGACACTGCAAGATGTGTTTCGCCTAGTCTCCCTGGGTGATTGAAAATGGAGCTTTGTTGACAAGCCGTAGACCAGTTGTTTATTTTAAGAAAGTGGGACAGAATACATTGGTGTGTTACAGAGCAAAGTCATCTAGCAGTAGTAGTGAAGGCAATTCTGAAATAACAGACTTGTTTTTAACTTTGCCTTTTTTTTTCCTTTCTTTTTTTGTTTTCATCATAGCTGGAAATCTTTATTAAGACTGTGCTGAAGGTTGGAATCTTTCGTTTGTGTCCTCATGTCTTTTAAGCACTAGACAGCACAAAAGATAAGTGAGCTTTGAAGTAACAGGTCCTTATAGGTCCAGTGATTTCTTTTGCACAAGCACATAATCTATTCTACAACTCTATTTCTGTATATCAAAGAAGCCTTTAGGGCTAAAAATCATTTGGCTCCCAGTCACAGCTCAGTTAAGTCCTGTTTGTAGAATATGATTGCTAAGATCTGAGATGGCACCAAGAGTTTTAAGAATTGAGGGGGTTCTGTCTAGAGTCTAAAGTGGATGTAAGCTATTGGTGTAAGGAGAACACTGAGCAGAATCTGGATGCTTCAAAATTTGGAAAAGGCACAAATAGGAAGCCTGGTGCAACAATGAAGATCTCCAGAATTTACACAATTAGTATGGTAAATGGGGAATTATGAACACGAGAAAAGATTAAGCAGTACAAAAATAAACCTTTCAGCAGTTCAGTCTGGGAAGACTTCTGGCATGATTCAGTGACTGGTGATTAATAAACAAAGAAGATCCAGAGAAAGAAAGGAAATCTAAAAAAAAAAAAACAACCCACAACAGCAAACAAACAGTAAATAAATTAAATAAATTAGGAAAACTATACGGCCATGCAGAAGAGCATGATGACAGACTCTCATGCCTGGGATGAGGATTCTCCATCTAGAATGAGGATTTAATGAAATCTCTGATATAACCAGAAACTGAGTTTGAAAACGGGGTGTACTAAGATTAGGACATGGTCATAGAGGTCTCAGCTATTCTGAGTCTCACTTTATGCAGCATCTGGAGTTCACAAAAACAGTCTGTGTAACACAAAAGCATCTGCAGAATGAGGTGGAGGTTGTGTCTGGGCTGAGCAGGAGTACTTGTGGCTTGTGTGCTGGATGCCTCCAAATAGCTCTGCCTAGTGCTGTGGGTGATCCAAATGTTGTAAAACTTAGTTCCTGGTGTCCTGTTTTTAGCCTGACTCTGCTAGGATGCCCCACAAAGCCACTATTGACACCGATGCCAGCCCAACATTGAAGTTTACAAGAAGGAGCAGAAGGGACAGAGGCCAGTTACCTAAGCTGTAGCCACAAATATGAAAGATGGGGATTTCAGACTCCCAAAGGAAGCTGGAGGAACATTCTTTTCCTTTCCGAAGAATTCCCATCGGTCAGGTATAAGGTAAGCTTCTGTTCTGGCCATTATCCGGTTCGTGCCCTCAATACTTCACTCCTGAAGACTTTTGTGCCACTTTTGTGAAGTTAAACAGTTCTGCTTTGTAACTGTTCTGCTTTGTAACTGTGAACAAGGGCATTGTTCATCAAACAAACCAGTCTGAAATGCACAGTGCTTTTCCTGCCAATGGGTTTTATCCTTGTTGTGCAGGCATCAAAGACTGAGATGATCGTTCTGTCCTCCATGTGTCTCTGGTGAGACTGCCAAGAATGAGGCACCCAATTAGCATCTGCAGTATTTAGATTTTTATTGTGGAGAGTCTTGCCTAACTAGGAACTGGTCTGAATAAAGCCAATTCCAGCTAAAGCTGTGAAGTTTTATATCTTCCTCCCGTTTTCCTGAGCCATTCAGTTTCCCTTTACACATTATTTCAAATACAGAACCTGTTAAGTTAGAAATGTACAGTGAGCCCGAGGGACCCACGCAGCAAGGGCCTGCAGAGGTGAGACAGCCGTGCCACTTCAAAAAGGGGGAACAGAAAGTGTTGCTTCCCACTCTCCCCCAGTCTGTTGTAGGCTGCCACCTTCTTTCCCCTGCGTACAGTATCTGCCGTCTGTGTGAGTGTAATTTAGTGCTAAGTAAGAAGTGAGTGGGAGCCATAAGCTCATTTCATTTAGAACCTGGAAATGGCCTCCTGGGAGCCCAGAGAGGGTACTGGCTGCTTTCTTGCCACAAAAGCTTCTCCTCCCCACTCCTGTAATTCTAACCACCAAGCTCCAGATCTCAAAATTCAACGCCAGCTCAGATTTACGGAGCATTAAGTGACTGAATTAAATCCTCAGCATTCAGTCGGCATCAGCCTGACTGAGTAAAGGATTTCACGGGCTGGGGTGCTCTACAAGGCCATAATTTATAACATTATGCAGAAGCTGCTCCTTCGAGTTTTATTTTGGCTTGCTGCAATTTCTTTTTATTAAGGCCCCAATAGTATTCGTTGTTTTTCTGTTTGCTTTGATGTGGGAGTTTTAGATTAAATCTAAATAAATAAATGAGGTTTAAAATTAAATTAGGTTTCATTTGCATGAGTTGGGGAGTGAAGTGCATCTTTCTTTCACCATATAAAACCTAACAGACCCATTACCCATCACAGAGCCCTCAGTTGCTCCTGAAGAAAAATGACATTTCCCTCTGCGTAGAAAACACTTAAAAAGTCCCAAGAATAGATTTATAGGAATATTTTAACCTTTTCTTTGATCCTTGAAATGTCATTGTTCTGTAGGCTACATTGCAAAACGTGACCTTTTATAGGAACCATGGGATGGATTTGATCTTTGGAAGACGTTTTAGAGATAATGCACTACAGGGTGCAAAGAACGTTCACTCCTGAAAAGGAGCTGAAAATGGTTTTGTCTGCGGATATTTGTGTTTGTGGTATACCTGGAGGACAAAAGGATTGTTTATGGTGAGGCTTGTACTCCAGGGACAACGGTGAAGAAAATAATAAGAGAACATGGCATCCTCTTTTGTTTTAATGCGCAACAGTTTTATTTTCACCACATTTAAAAGAAAAATTTAAGTAGCAGAAATTGTTCACATGGGAGATGCTTGCAAATGAACATGTTTGAAATGTCACAGTTTTTTATAAGCACTGGCTGTTTGCTTTTCAGAGTGCACTTTGACTTCTTGACTGGCAAAACACAAAGCTGAGCAGCTCAGGAAGGAAAGAGCTGACCCTTTGCTTAACATTCGTGTTTGCTCCGGTAGCATCGCCTTTCACAGTTCTGCAGCCCATCTCTCTCAAGTCCTTTCTCTAGCTGTCTTACACCCAGCATTCTCCATGCCACCCACAGTATGAATTCCCGGGCAAGAGATCTTGGCATGAAAACACCTGACCTGTTTTGACGTTTTCATGATGACTGCAAAAAGCTTGTGAGCCAAGGCAGATGCGAGTCCGAGGGTTCACACTGTGTGAGCACTGTCTCTTTGCTTTGCTGGTAACTGTTCCAAACCAGATCTTTCTGAAGGATGTTGCAGCTCTTATCACTGAATATTGTGAGGTTGTACCTAATTCTGTAGTTCTTGTGTGTGCAGAATTTTCACCGAAACCTATTGTTGTTGGCAAAATATATTAGATTTTCCCCAGAATATAAGAGATGATGTTTCTGTCCCAGTACAGCTTGCAGTCCAAGCAGAGGGGAAACCTATTCAGTGAGAATGCAGTGAGGAAGGTAGTTGGTGAGAGAACAAAGATCATAGATTGGCATCCTAATTGTTGTTTATCCAAGTTTAGGGTGAAGTAGTGGGCAAAAGCACTAAACAAATTCTGAGCCACATCGGTATTCAAAGAGTTCCTGGCACTGGCTCTTTGGGCTTCTGGCTGCTGAACTGCCTGCCCCCCTGGTGAGACTGTGCTGGATCCTAGTCACTCTGGAGCTTGGAATGCAGATATAAAATCAAGAATTTACAAATACCCTAAGAAGTCAGAGTGCAGAAGTCTGAAGGGTAGGAAAGAGATACTAGCCTAGAGGAGACGAGGTTCTAGACGGCAATGACCCTGCCTTGCCGAGACTGAGAACCGTGACATGGCACAGACAGTCCTAGGGACCTTTCAGGGAAGCCATGGAGACCTGAACAACATTGTCTTCATAGACACTGGGCCTGAAAGGATTTTATACATACCTAATGTGCCGGAAAAAAAATTAGCGTCTGGGAGTCACTGGCCTTTTTCAGTGTGACACGGCTATCGGGAAGTGATGGCTGACGACATTTTGAATGTAGGAAGTGAAATGAGCAAAATAAGGGTATCTCGGTGGCAGGTTGCAGCAGGAAATGATGCACGTGTTGTACCTTAAGTAAAAATATAGTAGGTAAGACCCAGTCTCCTTGCTTTGCTCAAATAATTGAGCTGTTACTCTGATGCTTTACACAGATGACTTTTTATGGGGTTGCCCCTCCATTGGACAAGCAGGGCTTAAACAGGTTCTGCACAGGACAGACACCGCATTTCTTAAATTGTCTTTTGTCTTGTCTGTGTATCATGTTTGGTCTCTGTGTGCTGCCAGAGATGAGCTGAAAATCAGAAGTGTGTTAAGATGTTATGTGAACTTTTCTCTGAATCTACGATAGTAGTGGTGAAACACTTAAGTGTAACATAGTCAACCCCAAAATGCTTTGAACAGCTGAGAAAAACTTCCAGACGAGCATGGGATGTTTCACTGTATTGCAGGAAAAAGGTGATTATTTATAAACCCTCTGTTGTCAAGTGAATCATCAGCAATATTAATGTGGTGTCTAGCATCTAGTTGCATCTTGCACCCTGTTAGAGGTCATAAGATTATCAGAAAATTATTACAGGACGTGTATGTTTTATGCTATGTGACTTGTATGATGCTGTGAAAGCAAAAAGAAGATTTTGTTGTCTAGGGAAGCAACTAAATCTGTGATAATCCAAGCATGTAGTAAGTCATAAGAAACCACTCCATCTAAAAACTCTCTGACAACTAAAGGTGAACTTGTCCCCAGATGAATTTAGAGTTGTTTCCTTTGCCTTCCTCCTGCATGTCACTTAACTCTGGCTGCAGGATAGTGTATTTACCTGTATTAAAGAGTGGGTGAAGGATAGGGAAGGCAATATCAGATGTCTTTGATATCATCAGGTGTCCTTGCCCTGAGAGAAAACCAATTCTAGGTGTTTAGTGAGACTGTACTTTTAAGTCACGATTTGAATACATGGGACACCATATTGCATTGTGTATTCAAGCCCTCTGCCCTGATGCCTAGGAAGCATCTCCAACTTAGTTCTCTGAAATAATACTCAATAGTGAACTGTTACCGGACTTATCCTCTACACCTTAGTGCGAGAGGAAGCATTGCATGGAATCCAGAACAGAAACTCGGAATTAAGTTTCAAGTAGATACTAATTAACTTTATTATTTTCCTCATTTCCCCAAAAGACTGAGAGTCATCACACAAAACAGACACTCCCAAGATTCAAGGAGGCAATGAAAGTCTACAGCAGAGCTCCTTCAGAAATACTGCACCTGTTTTTCTTCTCAGTTGTATAATCCAAATAATTGCCTTTGTTCTGTAATACAGTAAAATTGATTTATCCTCTCCTTAAATCTCTTTTAGTTGGCACTCTTAAGGTGATCTGCGATACTAACCATGCCATTCCACAGGCCACAGTGAACCTGCCTGGGGTGGTGGTCAGACTTGCCTATGGAGTGAGACGTTTTTGAGGCTTTTAAGTGTTAGTGTGTGTTCCCCACTCCACTGCTAGAGGAGGTTTGGGGTGATTTCTTCCCCAGTGTCTCTCTCTAGCTTCTAGCATTTTAGGCATTTCCAGAGCCAAAGACTCCATCTGAACCATCATGTTTGATAGCCACTGATAGACCTGTCCTCCATGAATTTATCTAATCACATTTGGAGCCATTTATACTTTTGACCTCCACAGAAATCCATGGCAGTTTAATTCCATAATTCAAGTGTGTGTTGTCTGAAAAATCGTTTCTTTCATTTGTTTTAAACCTGCTGCTTGATCATTTTACTGGCTGCCTCCTAGTTCGTGTGGTATAAAAAATAATGAATAATCATCCCCTATTCAAATTCTTTATGCCATTCATGGTTTTAAAGCTTTTTATCATATTCATCGTCAGTCATATCTTTTCCAAGCTGCAGAGATCTAAACTATTTATTTCTTTCTCATCTGGAAGCTGCTTTATACCTCTCAACCAACAGCATTGCAACATTATTGTCATTTTCTCTAGTTCTATTATATCCTTTTCAAGGTGAAAAAACCATAATTGTGCATGGTATTCTAGATGTGCACTCTCCATTGATTTATACAGTAGCATATTTAGGACTTCTTAATTCCTTCTTGATCATAGTTCCTTCATGATAGCAACATCCCTGGTTTAATTTCACAGCAGAAGAATACAGAGGGATGTAATTGGAAAGCTATGGTCTAACACAATCCAGTGGAGTCAGAAGAAGCCGTGTTCCCCAGAATTGCAGATCTATAGCTCAAATCATGATTTATCATTTTCTTTGCTATGGTCTCCATCCATCACCCTTCATTTCACATTCTAATGCTCTCGTTTATTCAGTGTCATGAATTGCTCATCTAGAAAACTTACTAATGGAAGATGTCAGAAATGTAGGTGGATTCTGCTTCTCTGTTACTTAGAGAAATTAACTCCTGGATGCCTTGCATTTCTGAGCTGTTTTTTTTTTCACTTAGGATGCTGTGTTTTCGGAGTTATTGCTTAATAATATCAAGTTGCTCTAAGATAGAAGGCCAAGTGCCTAGGATTTGCTTTATCATATGAATTTAATGCAACCCCCATCTCCTCGGTAAAGACCACTTTCCTCCCTTTTTAAGAGATACTGAGCAGGGAGTATGAGAAAAATTATATTCCTGAGTTATTTTGTGGCATGAGCCACACTGCATGAGCGCACATTCTAATTCAAGAGTGATTTTGTCATTCCCATTGGCATTTGGAGGGTTTCAGAGCACTCAGACTTTGCCAGCCTTCCTACCCACAAAAGGTAATGTTTGAGTTGAATGTTCAAGGAACATGAGTTTTGAATTGTGTATTGTATTGCTAAGTTCAGAACGTTATTTGTTTTTGTACTGGAAATTACATCCACATCCAAAACCTTTTCTTTTCATCTGCCGCTTCCTCCCCCACTCCAAACTCCATGTCCTACTGAACTGTTTGATAATCAGTTGTGCCACTGTTCTCAACTTGAGAAAACATGATCTTGGGGAATGGCTTCTCAAGAAGACATTGTTGGGAACTGCTGTAGAAGCACAGCAGGAGAGATATGCGTGGGAAGAGGTGGCTGTGTCAGGGGCAGCTCAAGGACTGCACAGCTGCAGCTGTCTAAGAAGACTCCAGCTAACAGAAAGGTGAACTCAGAAAAAAGAAGGTAAAGCTTCCCAGAAGAGCAAAGGCAAGGTGCTGTATCTTTGACGATTATTATGATGATTGAGTCTTGTCCTGGAGCTCCTGCAGAAAGTTGTGGCCCAGTTCTGCTACACCTGGAAGCCCCAAGTTCCTTTTTCTCTTGTCTGTGCTACCTGCCTTCCTCCTACGGTCCTTTTTGTGGTGGCTCCATTTCTCCATCCCTGTTCCCAAACCAGACCCCTCCCTTCACTGCATCCCCCTTCTGCTGCCAGTGACTCTGGGGATGCACAGTCACAAGACAAATGACCCATCCCTCTGCAGGGATACAGTTTGAAACCCACCACACTGGCACAGTACTTGCATGTAGGACAAGAACAGGCTGTGGAAAGCATTCACAACTACTTTAAAGTAGATCGAGATTTTTGCAGCCAGCCTTCTGACAACTTGTGCTTGGAGGAAAAAGGAGGAAAACCAGATGTATCAAATTATGGGCTGAAAGTTCTCTACATTAGGTCTGCTCGAGATTTGCTGTCACCCGGTGCAAAGACATGATGTCTGGCCAGGGATCACGACAGTGGGTCTCCAGGGTGTTTTTAGTCCCTGGTGGTGTAATGTCACTTGCAGTGCTGAAGGAAAACCTGGCTGGCTGTGTAAAGAGACACCTGAACTTTTTGTCACCTTGAATACTGTGCTTATGCTATCCTTTCTCTTCCCCTCTGAGCCCTCATCTGTGCTGAGGTTCTTAGAGCAACGCTTTTTCCAGGTGTTTGGGAAAGTGTTTTGGCCCAAGGACCTGTACATGCTGTCGTATAGTATAGCTCTGTGATGCATGTGTTAGAATATCTCCACCTTCTTCACCTCACAAAGCCCAAATGTGTAACTCTTTGCACTTACTCTCTTCCTCTTCCCCTCCCCATGCTGACAGCAATGCACAAGTGATGGATTAGCGATGCATCTGAACTCTTGAGTCGTGGCTGTCTGAAATTTCAGCCCTTATGAGAGGCAACAGACCGTGGAAGCCACAATTTTTTATTGCACCCTACGGTTGTTGCAAGTGAATCATCAAAATAGTATGATTCAGTTGTAGCCATAACGTTGTTTTTTCTCTGGTGCCACAAGCGTGGAAATGCAGAATTGATATGCTCTGAGTTCTGGTCGCAGATGTTGCCTGATCCCTTTAATGCACGAACTGTAATGGTTCTCATTTCTAGTGGATCTATCCCTTGTAAACGACTCTTCTTCTCAGGCTAGGCTTAATTCAGGGACAAATGGTAATGTAAGGACTTTGCTCGTCTGTCTGGGTCTGTCTCTTACTCAGATGCTTCTCTCCCCCGTGCCCTCATGCTTTTTTAGATCTTTCCTATCAGAACACATATGGAGCCTAATGCAGAAGTGTTGGGAAGTCTGTACTGACATGTCACATAACCATCTCTGACACAGATACCAACCAAATGTGTTCAGACAGCCCATGCCGCAGGATTTTTGCTTGTCTTGTTTCAAAATGACTATCACCTGTGCCTCGCCAGTGTGGGCCCCAAGACCGTAACTGCATAAACAAACTGCATCAGGGAAGAAGAGGTGCCTGACGCAGGTGCTGATTAAGATGAAGAACTAGGTAGTTCTAAAAACTTGATTTCTTGGTGTAGCTCAGGTTAGGTTTGTCAGATTGTCAAGCTGTATAGCATGATTCACTCATGAGATGTTAATTCTGTGTCTGGCTCACAGGCTAACAGCGTACTCGCCTCAATTCTTACCATGATGACAAACTATCTTCCCTTCCTGTTCCTACTTATAAAATGTGTCGTGCTTGTCAAATTACGGAGTTAAACCCTCCATTTCAAACCAGACGGTAGCTGCAAAAATCCTGAGGAAATGTCTATGGGGAAATTTTTTACCCCTTCTGGATTTTCTTTATGTGGTTTCTTTTTTGTTTCTTCCCTGCTCCCTTCTCCTTTGTAACTTCTGAGAGCAAGACAATACCTCTGTGGATATGTTTCAAACCAGTGAACAGGTTTCGTCTCAGGGCTCCTCCTGCCTTTCCACACACAGTTCTGCATTGTTGTCTTCAGACCTGGGCTTACACGATAATTGTATGAGCCTTCTGCTCTGCATCTCCTGCCATGAATCAGCTTTACTACTGTTCATTATTTCTGTGACTGTCAGGAAACTAGATGGAAGTCACCTCTTTAGATCTTCTCTTTCTCTCTCTCAGTATTGGACATGACAAATAAATGAAGATCTCTGCTCCAGAAAGTTTGCAGAAGGCCAGAGGAAGAGAGAGGCTGTGCAAGGTGATGATTTCCATGGTTTCACTGGCTAGAGGGCTCATTGTTTGCCTCTCTTTTAGGTGGTGGTGTATTGGGCAGGATTTGCTCACGGTACCCTGGGGAGCAGGTCTTCATGGAGAGCTGTCATGGAGCAGGGGCAGATGAAATGAAGCAGGAGGTGGAGCAAAGGGAGATAAAGTCTTCAGAGTAAACACTGGAAAAAGCTGAAGATAGTAAAGGCATTAGCAAGTCTTCAGCACATGGGTTTGTTCGGCTAGCTCTCGCTTACCAGGTCTCCATCAATTCCCTGAAGTCACACGGCTAGAGAGCAAGGGTAGAACCATGCAGACCTTGACGGCCATGTAACTGATGGGAGAGGTAGAATCGTTTGCCTGCTGTCCGCTGATTTCCAAATGTCATTAAAGAACCTTCATTTTTCTTCTACATTTCATGTTTCTTGTCCTTTCTGCTACTCCTTTACAAAGAAATAACCAGACAAAATCCCATTTTTTACCAAAGTCTGTACAAAATCCTCTATGAGTTGCTTCATGTTGTAGTGCATTTTTCATAGTACTCCACTCCTTAATGCCCAATTTTTGTGTTTGGTCTTACATCATTCCTTTCAAAGACATCCTGAGGACGAAATCTAATGGCTGGCTTCTTCTAAAAGATTGCTCTAAGCCTGGCAGGACCTCAGCTCATGGCGTAGAATAGTACATCAGTGTAACACAATGTCTGGGCAGTACTTACAGGGCAAGCAATTAAACTACAACAGCAGTGACCCCTGAAATGCAATGTCCTGGCGTACAGTAAATTTTTTCATGATAAAGGTTTATATTGCTTCCTCAGGAACTGGTTTGGGTGTTTTTTCACATCACAGTCTGGATGTAATTGGTGCATGCTGCAGATTTATTCCTCCGACAGGTCAAATAACCAGTATATTTCATTGCTAAGCTGAGCGGGGCTTTTATTTTCTCAGATTATATTTCTATCAAATATTCATTTGATTTGGACCATTTGGTGCTTGCAGCAAGTGGATTTACCCAATGGATTTGCTCTTCCTCCAGCTTCTCCTTTAGCAACAGTTGTTGCCAGCGGAGGAGTGGTTTGAGTGTGGGCATTAGTGTTTCATTCATCTAGCCATGGCTTTACCCCCCTGGGATGAAAATGCATTAGGAACCATCTCAGCAGATGGCTCAGAAGCACTTAGTATTGCAGCAGTCTGGGGTCTAGCAGCAGTTCCTTTATTTGCTATGTTTTCAAAGAGTTGTAGGCTTCTGGTGTGAGCAGTTTATATTGAACTTGAACTTGATAGGCTGTGTCCTACCATGGATCAATAGAGAGTATTGTCTAGGACTGTATACAGAAAGTATCCTCTAGGAGAACGTTAAGGATGCAAGGGAAAGTGTGCAAAAATAAGAAAATGCATATCATCAGTTTTCGCAGAGAAATCCTATCTCTGCTTTTTGCTGCATTTGCACTACAATATTATATTTAATAACACTATGACAATAGTTCTTGAATAATACACTGTAATGGAATATGATAATTTGTATGCAAGTTTAGAAACATTTGTAGGATTTTAATTTTCTTGCTCTAGGTTTCCCTGTTTTCATTATCGCAGCGTGTCTGAATTAGACCTCTTACAGACGTTCTCAGTAAATCATTTACACCAATAATTTTGCAAGTAACCTTATTAGACATGTTCTTTCCTGGAGCTGAGGCAGCTAATGATGAATCTGATTTGACCGTTTGTACATACGCCGAATGCAGTACTCCTAGCTGTAATTTAGGGACTAAGGTAAATAAATAGGGATCTAAATTATCTGCAACCTTGCATTAACCCTATGTGTGATTCAACTTTCCCTCTTCCCCCAGGGAAATAAAGTCAATCTGTGGTCTGTTATGGTCAGTCTGCTTACACTAAAATTTAAATGATGTTCTTTAACTGCAGTTGCTTCTCATACATAGTTGAGCTTGGCAACATTTTTCATAATGTAAGTATGTTTGGGGAGAGGGATGGGAGGTAATTACTTAACCATTTGCCCATTTAAACCCACATTTTCTAGCAATGTCCAGTGAGGAAGCGGCGGGGGGAGGAGATATCAAAAGAAATTATCGTCTTGATCGTATCTTACCTATCTAAGACTCTAGCTTAAGCGCTCGTGGAGAAAACAGGTGAAACAGGTGCAAGTCCATCCTTTCAGGTCAGGAGGCTTTCCGTCCTTTAAGAAAGCTCCTTTTCCAACAAGCTAGAGAGTGTTTTGAGGCCGATGATGTTAGTTGTGCTTCTTGCAGTCTTGTGAAGGTTCTGATGGAAATTCTGAGCCTGATGGTGAGAATGCTGAGCTGACAGGGAGAGTGCTTTAATTCCACTTCTCGCTCCACTGCATGGTTAATTATTTTTGCATAGAATAAAACACTAAAAGAAGTCCATCCCAAAATACAGAATAGCCTAATAGTATATAGTACTCCGCAAGCAATTTGGAGATAAAAATTTGAATCGTTAGGGCCATTAAGCCTAGTTTTCTTCTATCCTTGGTGAACGCTCTCGCCTCTGAGCTATTACATAAAAACTAAATGCACCACCAGTTTTGTGAATCCAACCATTCATTTTCATAATTTTCTTTTTCTTCTAACAAGCACTATAGAGGGCATGTTTTATTCTGGATAAACTAGAAAGTTTCCTGTTGAACAAAGCAATGGTTTCCGGTTGCCTCTTTTCTGTGCTGAAGAATTTTGAAATGAAATTGGTTTGAAGCAGATCTTTATCTCAGTTTAATGTTTTTTCATAAAATGTCCGTTTCAACACACCTGGGGTGGTAATAATAATAATAATAACAACAGTAATAATAATAATTTGATTGAATAGCTTGGGACCAGTGCTACTGCGTGTCTTGGCCCAGTGCTTTTCAGTCTGTGATGCCAGAACAGTTGGGAGGCTCTGGATTACTTTGAATGAGTCTGCAAAGCTGGTTAAGACAACTACACTAAATCTGCAAAATTTCTGAGAGCTCAGGATCTCTGTCAGAAAGCCATTCTGGGATCACAGATTGAATTCATGGAAAACCACAGCTCAAGTCTGATCCAGCAAAGCACATAGACATCTGCTTAATTTTAAGGAATATGCAGTGTCCCATGGACTTCTATGAGTCTCATGGTTTTATAAAGCATTTTTCAGGACTGAGGTAGAGCACTCGGTGCAGGACAAAATCAACTCCTTAATGAGCTTACCAGAAAACCCCACAGGCATACTCAGCATGTGCTTTTTAAACATGTATAATTGGGTCAAATGAAAACTAATTCCCATTGGAGTCAGGCCATGCCCAAGGAACCCTTCCGGGATTATTCTTTGAAATCCTTCAGGCAGAAATATTTCTGTGCCAATTTCGACTTCAAAACCTTTGGACTGTGGAGCTGTCCAAGAATAGGCTAACAAGAATTCTTCTACGAGAATTTTTCCTGTTCTCCATATCCCTCCCCTAGCATCCTTCTCCCTCTTGCTTTCCTCACTGCTTTTCAGCATACTAGAAAAGGTCAGAAGCAATTTGATCAAATGTCCCAAGAAACGAGTGTCTTTGAAGAGAGTGCAGGCCTATGGAATTTGAATATGAGAGGTTAATATTTTGAGGAATTGTTAGGTCCTGGAAATAGAGCTTTATAATGAAAAATCACCTTTGAACCTTACATCTAGCTATTTTAGGTTAAAGAAAAATAAGTCTTTTCATTGGGGGAAAAAAAAGGCTTCCTACCGAAGGTATCTTCTCCCTCCTTTGCTGCCTGGGAAATATATTTGGGCTGTTTTTCCATCCCTTGATACATATTCTACAGACACCATGAAATCTAGGGAAGAAACAAATGGATTAACAGTCCTGGAGGGCTGTCAAAATGCAAAAAGTTAGAAATTAAAGACAGACTTAGCCTAAACTGGTATGTCTGAATGCGTGAATGAATTGACACATGGCTGTGCTTGTTCTCTGAAGCAAGAGCTGCTGAATCTCTTCAGCTACTGACCTTACCCTCCCTCACCAGAACTGCCTGGTCTTTTCTTTAATTGATCGTGCATAATAGATGCTGTATCGCTGTTGAAGTGTACATCATTCTTATCTGCTGGTAAGACTGGCAAAGCTGTTTGTCTCTTTACCTATTGATATAATCTGAGACTTCACCGGTTCCCTCGCACGTGTTAGCGTATGCTTTCTCCTTGATATCCCAATCGGATTTGTCTACGTTGGAGGCTAAACATCTTCACTTTTGCTACAGCTCATTTAAAAACGTGCAGGAAGTCAAGCTGCAAAGCAACTAGTTAGCTTCGTAAGTGGAGGGAGAAGCTTACACATCCCAATGCTGTACCTTAAATCTGGAAGTGAGCCATTCTGACTTGGCTTATGCATTTCACTGTCAGGTGTTGGCCTTTTCAGTAGCAGCAGCATTCCTCCTCTTAACTGAGAGATGCAAGCTGAGAAACCCTCCAGCACTTAGAGACGGGCTTTAACTCCAAGTGTTGGTGCATTTCATTTTGATCTTGGCTCTCTGATTTCCAAAAGTACCACTTTACTTTGAGATCTTTCAGTTGTTTAAGAGCTGACACACGATGTGATACTTCTCATAGAAGATTAGGGAGCACTTGCCAGAGGACGATGTTAGCCCTCTCTGGTCTGAGTCCTTTAATGTGTAGTCTCTGCTAAATGGATTCTCTGATCTTCTCTGGGATATCTTTCATTCTTGACAGTGAAAACAGGCTTAATCTATTGGGAACAAAGGGGAATTATTTCTAGCTTTTTGGAAGGGAGGTCTTTCTTTGGTTTAGGACTGCTGTGCAGAACAGCTAGATTTCATCTCTGGCTGAACTCCTGTCTTCAAACTCCTGTCGGGATACCTGCAGGCAAGGAGTGTTTAACTTCCAGCCATTGACAGGAGAGGAGCTAATGTCATAGACCTTCTTTAGCTGTAGCTTCTGTATTTTCCCTTCCTCATGTAACATATAGTTGTCTATTTGTCTACGCTGGACTGTGCCAGCAGGGGACTGATAATGTCCAGCAAAGGGTACAAAAATGATGATATATTTTTTATTTTAAACGGAGTAGTTTAGCTTTTCTGGCTCGCCTGTCTTTTTTTTTCAGGCAGGAGAATATTTTAGTGCTTCTATAAGGAAAAATAAGTGCTCAAGATGGCAGCTGCAGGGAGTGGATCAGTCACCATGCTCCAAGCAACCCCCTGGAGCTGAATTCTGCGGTAGGGGCAGGCTCCTGGTCATGCAGAGCCCATTAGCAGGGAGAGCGGCCTCTTGAGTTTGCATAGCCAGGGGCAGGGTTTGGCCTGTAGCATACAAGCAGGCTGCTGGGGAGTGCAGATCTTGGGATTTTCCCATCAGGCAGCAGCCCCGATGTTTGGCGGATTTGTAGGTGAGGTAGAGTGCAGTTTAGCCTAATGCACGCTGGTGCTTTGGGAGGGCCCAGAGCTTTAGAGATTTGCTGCATTTAAACAAATTAACATAGTCATGGTTGTAAATGACTGTGATTTTTCCTAAAGATGAACAAACTGTGGGTCTAATGGGGACCTGCTATTTCTCAGAAATTTTACAACGCTGCTTCCCTAAATGAGGCGGGGGAGGATTTTTCTTAGTCAAACTGGCCTCAGTTCAGGCACTGCTGAAAGGTCAACCCTCCAATCCTTTTTTTAGATTTTTTGTTCTTGTCACAGTGAATAAGTCTTATCCCAGACAACTGGTAACACCTAAGAATGATGGTTTTTCTGCTTGTTACCCAGCACAGCTAAACTGGAAGTCAGCCCTGGGAGATCTGTATGTATCTGGTGTAGCGTTTGTGGAGTTCATCAGAACAAACCAGAATTGACGACATCTTTAGGGAGGAAAAAAAAAAAGAAAAAAGGAAATCAATTGGTCCTAGTGTCAGAGCTGATCAAATGTACAAAGAAGGAAAGCATTGCCAGACAGTATCTGGGGCTGGATAATTCGCATCAAAATACTCCCTGTGTCAGAATCAAATAGTCTCTGTGATAAGAAAATAATTTCCCCCAGTTCAGAGGATATTGAGCACCAAGATTTTTACATCCTCTTAGAAACTTGAAAACAGCGCTTTGTCCCTTGTCAGTGCTGGTTGTTTATTTTTTTCCACTGGACAAACATTGATTTTTCTTGCTGCCAAACTCTGCATTTCTAATGGAGCTTGAAATTAACATGATTTTTTTGTGGTTGTTGTTGTTTACCTCCTTGTTTGCGCACCAACAACCTAAATGATGTTGGCACAGCTTGAGGAAGAAGGTTTCTTAAAGTTTTAGTTGAATGCAGCAGGGAAAGCACAATGCATCTTTTTCCCAGGCATTACACAAGTAATGACTGCCACATGGTATCAAGGGGTGGTTTTATGTATCTGTGACACTGATTGAAATGCTTGGGAAAGGTTGCATTTGTTTAAGATATCTGGGATCCAGAGGGCATTCTTTATCATACTCTGCTGGGATGGTGATTTTGGTGTGCCGCACATACAACCTTGAGGTAGCAGCCGCTGCAGTATCCTGTAATTCTGCTCCGGAGGTGGAGAACCTATTCCTGTGTTTTGGAGAAACCTTTTGTGAGGTCTGCAAATTAATCAGATCTTGATTCAGAGAAAGTGGCAATTAAGCTGAGAGAAGAACAGTGTTACTACGACCTTCTTACATGTCAGAATTCGCTGTCCCTCCTGACCTTACAAATTGGGATGCTGAATTGGGGTGCTACCCTTGTACAAAACCTTAATCGAGACAATAATCCACTCTTGTCTGGCTAACTTTAGCAGTTTTATAAATTACAGCATGTACCTTGTACAGTAATTTGAAAATCTAAATGTCTGAGTATTCTTCTGAAACTTTGCAGCTATCCTTTGGTCCCAGTGCCAGTTCCCCTTAATCCTATCAAATACACTTGGAAGAATCCTTGTAGTCAGAGATAATGGTCTTATGATATGGCTGAATTTCCCTGCTGTAAGTATGAATAGATAATAGTAGCAACAGATTTCGCCTTTCCTTTGATGTTCACACAACAGGTTAAAAAAAAAAAGGAAATTTTAAAGCCCTGTAATTAGAAATAACTAAAGATAAGATACTCCTGAGTCCTTGCACTCAGGACCTTTTGGTAATGTGGGTGATTTGAGAGAGCTTTTCACCTCTCCATGACGAGAAAGGCTGTGATTAAATCCCAACTCTGCTCTCAGCAATTTGGATCCATATGGGCCTAGTCTCATTTTCTCAACCATCTGCCAAGAGTAAGATGTGATCTTTGGCAAAAGTTCGTGCTCCCATGTATTGAGAGCAGGAGATATACACCACAGAACCATTCTGTATCAAACCTGACTGGCAAAGTGTCCTGAATATTAGGTCAGCAATTTTCCATCAAATTGCTATCAGTTATTGTTGATACAGAATGAAGGTCATTAATTAAGCATAAAGGATTTGGGCAGTTCAGGGTTAAGACTTGAGCAGCTCTTATTCAGTGAGTAAGAGCCTGCGATCAACGTCCTTGTTAGCTATTGCAGCTGGAAATTCTTTTAAAATTAATGTGTTAATGTACTGTTCTACTTAGGAAAATGACTGAGTGGGAATGTGACACTGTACATTTTGTATTTATTTTCACTCGCTGACTTACATACTAAAATAACTTTTGAACTCCAGCAATGATTTTTCTTTCTGCCAGAGGCACAGACTTCACCTGGGATCTGGAAAAATCAATCTATGGCATCTTTATCACCAGTGATGATGTATGGAGCAGACATAAGGCAGGACTCAAGGCACGTGTTCTAGAAGTGCAGAGCATCCTTGTTGGTGCTGCACTCTAGGCTCCAATCTCATACTCCTCTCTTGGCTCCGCGAGACCAAGAGTTGAAAATTCATGCACGTTGATCAAGCCGTGGTTTCATGTGGGAGAAAGCCAAGAGATTTGTACTTTAGGACAGAGATCACCACTTCGCAGCGCTGCCTTTTCTTGCTCATTCCCTTCAGTTTTGTCTGTGTGAAGCCCCCAGGGGTGAGGTTGTGCACCAGGATAGCATCACTGTCATGTGGGAGAAAGCCAAGAGATTTGTACTTTAGGACAGAGAGTTTGGAGGAACGCATTTGGGGCTAAATCAGGAGTCTTCCACCAGTGAGATAATGGTGTTAATGAACCAGCACCTTTGTTTGGTCAGGTTTATTGCAAGCCAGGATTAGAAACTTTTTTCCAAAGTCTTTTGCATCTCTTGGCTGTGATGCTCTGGGGCTTGACTCAGCAGCATTCAGTGGCATTCCCTGCGCTGTGTTTTACTCCTCTTCGTTTCTGCTCTTAAGATTGAAATGTCGTATTAGATTAAGAGCTCTACAGATGTCAACAGTGTGAAAGGCTTCTCTTTCACTTTAGCAGGAGTGGGACTGAGGTACTGCATTGCTGAGGGCGTCTGATTGGAGTTTTGCTAATAAGATCTGATTTCATGAGGTTTGCATCCTATTAAGGTAAGTAGGGATCAGGTCTGCGAGCGTGATAGAAAAGTGCAAACAGAATAGAAAGGCTCTTATGAATATTAATAGGCCATGAAACAATACAAGCTGAAAATGGTGATGAGGTGGGGGGGTAAGCAACTCCTATCTGGTGTAGCACAACAGCCTCCCTTTCACCTTGCTTCCCCCGCCATCTGCCTGTGGCCTGTCACTCACAAACCCTGATAGATTCGGGGATGGGGCTCGGGAATCTGATAGCTTCCCTGAACCACTTTCAGCTCTGCAGCTCGCAGCCTCTGTGTAGGTACGAGTGCAACTGAAGTAACTGAAGTATCTGACCCCTATGCACCAGTTGTCAATCTTCCCTAGCAGCCCTGCCCAGGTGCAAGCCAAGATCAGCTCTCCAACTATCCAGAGAGTTGTTTTTAAAAGTAGCTTGGCGTATCCTTAGTAATCCCCTTCATGGGTGAGATATCATCCATGTCAATGATCTATATGCATCTCTAACCTCAGTATAAAACATCAGCTGGTAAAGCTCCTATATTTCCCTGCGATTTTGGGACTGGCTCACGGCCACAGCTACGGCTCCCTCCTAGTGGATTGCTTCCTCTGCTGTAGCTCAGGAAATTGCTGGTTGTCTTTTGCACAATCCGTCCTGTGATGCATAAGCTTTGGTGCTTTCCTGCAGTACTTTCATGGAGAAGTCAATTCATGCCTGCCTGTTCTCATCCGTTGTAGTTTGCTCTTCTTACCTGCCTAGGAAAGAATTGCCCTCCTTTGTGCCTCTTTAGCTTTTGAAGTGATATGCAAACATGAACCATTCCAGCATCCCACAACAGACCTGCTTTTAGCCCCATTTTATGGACTAAGAAACAGAAGCCAAGGAAATTAACACCAACAGACACGTTGGCCAAGTTGGGACTAAACCTTCTGCTTCTGTAAGTGTGCTCCCGTGAGCAGCCCTTCGGCATCCCCTTGCCCAGCTGCCACCACCAGGGCAGGCACTCCTGTTTCTTCATGCAGCACATGCAAGTTGCCAGACCTCTGGGCTACAGGAATTCATGGCATGTACTGGCCTTCCAATTTGTTCGCATTTCATTTCTTACAATGCTCATCTCTCTACAGAAATGTTTTAAAATCTCCAAGAAATTTATTATCTTTATTCACACATGTCTTTATCAATGGAGTTATTTAGTAAAGAGGTATGTTTGTATTTCATTGATATAATTTGAGGCATAATCTTACTCCTCTTCCCTTACCACTTGTTTAAAGAAAACAACATTTCCTTCTGTGTTGCTTTGGTTTGTTTTCCTTTCATTCATCCCTGAACCTCTAAGCATTTTATTGCTTTTTTTGTGGGAGGAAACTGAGTTGTGGAGGTTAAGTAGTTTGCTGCCATTCATAGAAGGGAGCAGCAGTCGATGAGAAACAACATCTAGGTATCACGCCTGTTAGTCTGGTGCCAGCCACACTGAAATGGTACCAGGCAACACATGGGCCAGTAGTGCTGTCCTTCCATTTGTTAGCAAACTCCCCGTGGTGGAGCTTTTTTTAAGTAGGCCCTACTTAAAGTGATATTTTCAATTACTCGGTAATGGTTGCATGGCTCAAATCAATTTTCTGGCTTCACTGCTTTCTTTCATCATCTTTGCTGTTACTTTTAGTTGCTTTCTGCCTCAGTTTCCCATCTGTTAACTGGGGCTAGCAGCGTCAGCTCATTTCACAGCAAAGGTGGATACATCAGAGCCTTAAAGGGTTCTGACACTGTGAGAACTGTAGAAGCCAGTAAACCAAGGTAGACCTCTTCAGGAATACGGCTTTGTATTAATAGTCTGGAGAAAAGCTCCCTAGGAAAATGGAGCCCAGGCAGGTTTGACTGAAGCACCTAAAGCTTGTTAAAGAAATGAGTAATTGTAACTTAATTAAACTGCCCTCCTCTTTGTTTTTCTGCTCTTTGGTAGCGAAGCAAGAAGCCAAGTCCCACTGCTGTGCTGTTGTCTCTGGCCCTTGGTTGGTGAGAGAGGTGTTTTATGCTTGGCCTCTTCAGGGAAAGGCTGCTTGTTTGCATTGTATTTGTGGCATAATTACTAATGGTACAGATCATTTTTATTAGCCAAGCTGTCTGCATTAAAATGATAGATTTTTTTGTATTATTAAGAACATCCAAGGGAGTCTCTGCAGCAGCAGGAGAAAGATGATAATTTTTCATTTAGCTTAAGAGCAGATGGTTACAGAAACATTCTATGTAAATAAATTAAGGAGAAGCCACCCTCGCTAATAGTTAAGTAAATAGGTTTGGAAACAGCCGGCTCAGGACCAGGCTTTTCTGTTCCCTTCCTTTGCCGCAAGAGCTTAGTTCTGCTCTTCGGCTTACAGCCCCATATGGATAGGGTGTTAATTAAACCAATTTACTTTTGGCCCAAAGTCATCTAAAACAACTTAAGTCCTGCTAGAGCAAGACTCTCACTCACAGGCAGCTTTCCTGAGCACTAGAGAATACTTACCTAGCGTAAGCATCTGGGCTGTAATCAATGTTATTGATAAGCATTTCCAAATGTCTTTTGTCATGGTAGCAAGGCAGTGAGCGATCTGAGGGAGGTATTACTAATGTTGTATTTTATAGCTGCATTCTGCGGTCTCTGATGAGTGCTGTAGTCACAATGCCATGCCACCCTCGAGAGTTTTGACTCAACAAAACAAGTAAATTAGAAGTGGAGAAATGAGAGGTAATTAGGGGAGGAAAGTCAGATTCTGTAGCACGAGGGCTGCAAATGCCTCAGCTGTGGTAGCTGGAGAAGAAAGTAGTGCTTCTCTTCCTACCATCCAAAAGCAGGCAAGAGATGTCAGAAAGAGGAGATTGTGAAAAGCCTAGTCCTCAATGGGGTCACAAAATGAAAAGCTGCAAGAACCTTGAGAACAGAGAAAGTCATGCTTGATCTTCTTTGAGTGGTTCTCTCCTGCCCACCTGAGTTAGAACAGGAAGGTAGGCTGGTACACAGAAAACGCTGTTGCACAGGTCGGTCCCCTCTTCTGTCCTTGCAACCAGAGCGATGCAAAAACATCACCTGGGCGATTGGCTTCTTCCCAAGGTCTCCGGTCGCACAGCCAGGATTCAGCATGCTTGCAAGAGGGTTTGGAGTTTCGGGCAGCAGCAGAACGTGATTTGTACCCTATATCAGGAGGAGACCACATGCAGGTGAAGTGTTCTCAGTTGGTGGAGGCTGGAGCTGAAGGAGAAGCACTCCTCTTCCTAGTCTGGAACAGATACTTGCCTGGGATGACTTGAGCAGTTTCTAGATTCCAGTATAGATTTTCTGTTGGGTATGGATGTACGAAAAGGCATGATACAAAGCAGTTAGCATATTACTATTACTGATAGCAATGCTTGGATAGCATACAGCAAAACCTGATGACCAATGACCAAAATGATAGAATTGTAACAATTTTTATACACCTAAGGACTGATAACAAGAATGTCTGGTGTAAGCTGAGAGCTCATTAGGGGGTTGAGGGAAGAGAAGGGTTAGAGTATGTTAGCTAACGAAAGAAATTACTGTACCCTATCAATATACTGAAAACTAAATGCAATCCTAGGTTGTATAAGGCAAGCTGTCCCTTTAGGGAGAAGGTAGTATACATGGCTTTGTCAAGTCTCTGCACACTACCAAACACTCATGCAAAAAAACCCTGACATGAGACTGGCATATAGGTAGAGAGAAAGGCTTCTGCGATGGTGGGGGCAATGGAGAATCCATTGTATACATGAGGACTAGAAGTGTGTGGCTTGTTTAATCTAGCAAAACAGAGGCTGAGAGGAGATATGGATGCTCTCTATAAATACATCAGAGGAGTAAACATCAGGGAGGGAGAAAGAGCAATTTAAACTAAAAGACAACATTGGCACAAGAGGAAATGGGTATAAATGGCCCATGAATAAATTTAGGCTGCAAATTAAGTTTCTAAGCAAAAGACCAGTAAGATTTTAGATATCCAAGTAAGAGTACTAGGGCAAATAACCTAACTGTTTCTAAGATGGGATTTGGTTACTTATATGAGAATTAAATAACGTGCTTAGCTGTGGTAAGCTGTGGCACCTCCGCTACCTTACCTGACAGTGGAGGACTGAATATGATTATCCTGTGGTTTTATATTTGTATATGGGGGAAGATCAGCCTGAAAAAATCAGTCTCCATATTTGATATCTCCACAGTCAGAGACATCATATGTGTAGCCCGTGTGCTTCACAGTAATTTCTGCTACTTAATTCTTCATAATTAATAAGAGTTCCTAAGTAAATGGCCAGCCCCTCAAAATTATGAACTTAAAGTAAAACTTGTATTTACCTAATCAACTATGATGGGGTCCTAATTTATGAGAGCAGGCTGTTTTCTCAAGGCCTAGGACTGCTTAAAAGTTTGGAAATTCTCAGATGCAGGTGTTAACAGCTCTAACGTCAAGACTAAGATTGTCGTGTGTGCACAGTGAAAATTTCCCAGCCAACCTTAACTGCTGCTGCTGTTTCACCACCCAAAGCCAGTGACAAGCCTGTTCTCAAGCAACATATATCTTCACCGCATCAGTGACTCTGGAAATTGAGAAGTGATCTGTGTGTGGTCCACCTTTCTCTAGTTGGATAGACTGTTGTTTTTTTTTTCTCCCTTACTGTAGCATTTAAAACAAAGTCTGTGTGTCTCAAAGCAGAAAGCTTCTTTGAAAGAAGTAGTTTGCAGTGAAGCAAATTGTGTTGTTCACTAGAAGTAACCACACCATGAACTCCTTTGACCAGAATAAAATATGTAAGGTTTTGATACACGCCATATACTTCAGTGGATGACAGAAGTATGGATTGAGGTGATGTTTATGCCAACAAAACATTTTTGTCTACACAAACAACATTCATATACTACAGATTTAAGATTTTAACAGCTGCAGACAGGTAATGCCTTACATTTCTTCTCTAAACCTCCTTGTTAACAAGTCCTTATCCAAGTGTTACAACACTAGGAATGAAGGTAGAAGGTTGTAAGGAGGTGGAGTGGGGTAAAATTTCGAAGTCTTTCTAAACTTCCTATTCCTTGGCTTTCTAGCGTGTAGGGCTGTTGGGGGTTAAGTGACTGAGCTGTGAATTTGCAGCCTTTTGCTGGCTGGATTTGCAAAACTGAAGGATTTTTGCTTTGATTAACAGGATAATTAGAGCTGTATTGTAAGCATAAGCTTCACTGAGCTTTGCCAGTACTCATTTCTTACCTTGACCTCAGAGACTCACCACGATCCTTAATGCTGTGCAGAGAAGACCCAGGGTGTCTATTTAAAGACCTCCTGTGCCACTTAGCCAGTGCTTCTTTCCTGCCCTGCGTTAAGCTCCACTTTGGCAATGGTGCAATTTCATAGCTCCTGGATGTTTTTTTTCCAGGTTCCTGTCAGTCAGCTTAAAAAATTCTCACTGAGGTCATTAATGCAGTGAAGTCGTGTGAGCCATGAGGGCCAGGGTCAGGAAGCCGTGAGCTTCCATGGCACCGGGGGACAGAGGAGAGGAGACTGGCAGCATTACAATGGGGCTGCTTGGATGCCGCTCCCCCATGCTGACCCGACACCAGTCCCATATCTTTGTCCTCCCGTTCCCTCTGCTTCTCCTTTCACAGTGGAAATCAGTCCCACCAAGCGAGTCTAACTTGCAATAAAGTCTTCATAGTTAAGCTGCTGACTCCAGAGAAAAACTGAAATCCTCATCAATCATTTTGCCTATACAGTATTTCTCAGTAGGCAAATTTTCTGCTGGCAGCATCCGCTGTCACTCTTGAATCTTTTTGCAAAGTGCCCGTTTGGTAGCTCCAGCCTATACACTAAACTTGAGAGAATTCGGAGTCTTGCATCAGGCATCTGTGCTGTTCTGAGTTTCCAAACTAAATGAATTACTTCATAAGTAACAAACTGATCAACCGTGATCCTTGAGCAGGAAAAGTGGGAGGCAGGAGGTATTGGACTTTGCTAGCTAAGCAGGCTCAGACATGAACTGGGGGATCTCCCAGAAAATTAAATAGGTGGCACAACACAGCTTGTTTAGCCTAAATCAACATTAAATCGATCAACATTAAATCAACACTGATTCTGCTTTAGCAGGTGCTGCATTGTAATTAAACATGAACTTAAGATGCTGAACCTGAAATTTTGCAACCCATGTTGGGATATTAAAGTAGCGGACACCTTCTGAAGTTTGTCAGGATATGTGACATTTCATCCAGGTGGTTACTGCCGTCCTGACCGCTCAGAAAGAACTGAGTATCTTGAAAACTTACGGTGTTTTCTGACATCAGGTTCAGTCTTTCTAGCCAAATTTTAGTATTTCCAGACCTCACCACTGCTTTTCCATTTCCTGCTGTTTATGGATGGAAAGTTTGGTGTTCCAGAACCTATCATCTCAATGGAAGTTAATTCCCAGATGAGCTTCATTTTCCATGGAGACCCTCGATAGGTTGTGTGGCAGAGGGGGCAGGTGAAGGTAGAAGCAAGTGGACTCCAGCACTGCCTGTTTCTGTGCAGCAGTTCAGTTGCTTTCCTGGCAATCAAGACCAGCTGGACTGAATACCTAGAAGTGCTCTTCCATACATGCCAGCTCTGTCTCGGTGCACTGGCTTCTGGGAAGCTCTGGTATGCAGAATCCAACCGTCATCAGGGCTTGCCATAAGGATAAATTTGCAAGCAGACCATTTTTGGCTCTTGCTGTAGCAGTCTCTGAAAAGAGCCCTTCTTTCTGTCTTTCCTCCACCTCCCTTCCAGAGACATGACCAATGTTTTCCACAAATGGAGAAGTTTACAGCTCCCCACACATCACAGCCCCTGCCAGAAATTTTGTTTTAGTTGCCACAGCAACAACTTAACGAATTTTTAAAGCCCCTGCCGCTGGCCGTGCCTCTGCCCTGTTTGTTCTTCCTGTGCATTTCCCCAGCACCACGCGAGGCTGCAGAGGCAGTGACTGAGAGCTCTAATAACCCCAGTAATGGATCCAATTATGGCCGTTAGTGCTTCTGTTGAGAATACATGAATAAGTAAATCTATGCATA
>NW_008824350.1:4286578-4290232 GCF_000699105.1 Pygoscelis adeliae
TGCCAAGCCCTGGTGGAGGATGGCAGCTGAGGACTCAGCAGCCACTCAGCTTCCCTCCGGACCATGCAGGCCCACAGGCTCACTGTGAGTTGTTATGTGGTCACTAGCTGGTGGCCGTTGACTTACAGGCACGGCCTCACACCACAAGCATTTGTTTGTGCTTGTTGCAGTTGCACTTCAGGTGCCTCTGTGGGGCAGCTGGGTGCTGGGGTGTCTGCTGACAGATCCTCTCTGTTGATGGCAGCCACACACACAATAAATAGTGCTCGACTTTCATTAGAAAGTGTCACTGTGTTTGCATGGTTATGGGTGTTGTGGCTGGGAATGGACTGGGCACACAAAAAGCACTAGCAAACTTTCGCAGGAAATGTTCCACTCTCTGAGTGCCGTTTCATCAGTGCAGGATGATCCTGCACTCTTCACACCTCCTCTTCGCAACACCAGAAAATCTGTTACCTCTAACTTATCACTGGCTCTTCCTTCACCATCTGCTGATAGCACAGAGGAATCCATCCTCACCCGGCTCTCACCTATGGTGACACACATTTGTGGTCTTCTATCATCCAGTAGTTGATCAGACAGGAAAAGGTGCCCTCTTTTGTTCCTGAAGGTTTCCTTTCTTGTCTGCCTTTTCCTAGCTGATGCATGGAGTGGTAGGAGAATAAATGTCTTTTGGACAGCATATGGCAGATTTCCAGGAGGGGGTCCTGAATGTCAGCTGTCCCAGTGTTGGCTCCTCAGATGTCAGAAGGGAGCTGGAGGGGCAGGCATCTGAGCAGGAGAGGTTGGCTGTAGAAGACCTTTCAGCAAGCAGTGCCCTGTTCCTTCCCTTGTTCTCTGCATATCTGCGGCAGCCGGAGGAGACAGTCACGCTCCAAGATTCAGGCAGTGAGCTCACTGCACGCAAAGTCATTTGTAGGCACCAAGTCCTAATGTTGCACATAACCAACCAGGAATCCTTATGCTTGTTCTAGACACTCTTCCCCTTCCCATGTCATTGTCCGTTTGTCCCAAAGCCACATGGTTGCAGAGCTGCACTGCCTGGGTTTATTTTTCTGGTGCTCTCAGAGTGTCTCTGGATGGATTGGGACAGACTGGCTGCCCAAGACCATGGTGGCAATTCCCCAAAATCAGACTTCCATGCTTTATGGAGCAGTAGGGGTTGGTGAATCTCTTGAGAAAATTATGTCCTGTAAGATACCTAGTGGCCCTTGTGAGCCTGTGAGGGCAAGGCTGATGGTCTCCCATTAGCGTTCAGAAGACAAGATTAAGAGCTGTGAAAGGGAAGCAGCATTAGCTTTTTCTGAATTGAAGCTACTGTTTTCTGATGAGTTGTTGGAGGGCTGCTTTACAAATGAGCCTGTGAGGAGTAGGCTGGGAAAGGCTGACAATACGTCTGTTACTGGACGTAGATGTCTCCTTGAAACCTGAGATTCATTTCTACATGCTGCACGTTGGGTCTATATAGCCTTTCTTTCTGAAGTGAGGTCTCGTTTTCCTGCCCCACAGGGATTTGCAGTATTGGCCTGCTCTTGTTGACTGCTGGAAATCTGAAATACTAGGGTAGGAATTAGTTTGGAAAAGGTCCCTGAAAGCAGTTTCCAGAGAGTGAGCCCATTTTACATACAGATCTGCCCACATGATCCAGGTCCCAAGAAAAGTTTAAAGTACTCTGCAAAATAAGATGTTCTTTGTCATCTCCCAGACATGAGGGGAGGCTGAGAAGTGAGTTAAAGGAAGGCTCGTCTCCTCCCTGCTCAGCTGATACCTCCAGGAAAAAGGAGTGATTCTTTTCCCCCTCACCTAGCTGTGTCACAGGAGAGTTTGTTTCTGTTATGCATCATTAATCTGAGTTTCTAATAGCAGTAAAAGACTCTGAACTTGGTCAACAGAGAAGTTAACAACCAGTTCGCTGGAGTCCTAACGGTTGATCACTTAGCCTTGGTTATTAACTGCAGGCAAGAACCAGTTTCTGGAAGATAATTGGGGTCATAAACAATAGCTGTGTAATGGAGACTGTGCCTTAGGAGAGGGACTAAACATATTCAGCTGCAAGAAACTTACTGCCTTTGGACAGCATCCAGGTGCTGCCATCAGCCAGCTGGAGTTCAGATAGCCAAGTTGTTGCTGTAGGGGAAGAGAGGCCTTTAGTGCTCAGCAGACAACATTTATCTGTGCTCAGGGTGGCCCCTACCTGCCAAGGTGCTTGAATGCGGCTGCAGGAGGCTTGATAAAACTTCTTAAGCAGAAATCTGGAAGGTGTGGATCGGAGGCCACGTGTCTTTTTAGTCCATTTCAGAAACAGGGCTCAGCATTTAGGACTGGTAAGTTCTGCAGCCTGGGCTAGGGTTGGTGATGTCAGCTGGATTTTCTGAGTTGAAGGCATCTGAGAGTTGAAGTGGCCCCCTTAGGTTGTTCTGGCTGAATGGTGAACAGGACTGCAAATGTCCTGCTGCCACAGCTTTTGCTTGAGCAGATGTGTGCTTGTGCACAGCAGGCATGAAATGTGTGTGCAGGGTCTCCTAGGCCATTTGAGCTCTGCTGTAGCATTGTTGGAGAACTAAGATTTCTCTCCCTGGAATTCCTTAATACAGAGTTGGTTTGTTGCTAGGAAAAAAGTCCAGAAAAGCACCATTAAGAGCTGGGGGGGTATTTAAATAGAAAGGATTTTTGTTTGTACTTTCTAAAATAAAGCCCAGTTTCTGACTACTGAGCCCATTAAGAATCCCTGCTGGGGACACGATGTACACAGGGGTTCTCTAGGCCGTTTCGAGATGTTTTGTTTCGGTGGAGGGCCTGTTGGGACTGGAAGATAGCTTGATGGGATTTATGATGTGGCATCAGCCTCTGATTAGATTCATGTCACTCCAGTCATTCCCTGTATGCATCTGATTGGAAACAAAGGGAGGAAAATAAAGGTGCAAATGAGTTTCTGTAATGATTGCACTAGCCAAGCTGGAGTGTGGCATGTTGGGATCTGGAGTTTCTGAAGGTTTTATCCTGTCGAATGAGGGTAGCAAGTGCATGCTTGTGGACCACAAGCTGAGCTGGACACCCTGATGTGAAAGCTGGGAAGGTACCTGACACACAGATCCCGCAGCTCTGTACTGTGGTACTTGAAAGCATCCTTGGATACTCCCTCATTTTTAAAGGAATCAATCGTTCTGCCCTGTTGCTTCCCATGTGTACAGAGCTGCAGAAGAAAATTTAAGGGGAATCTGTGGAGGAGGGTAATGTTGCCCTTCGTTTCCTGATAGCAAAAGCATGACAGCATTGCCAGGCTGGGCTACGTTACAGAATCAAGACAGTAAATGTTATCTTAACATGGAGACCTGAAAGGCTGCTATAGGTGTGCAGCTGAATTTTTCCACTGAGCCCTTTGCTCTGATGGCGAAGTCTGGCTTTGCTTGGCTTTGGTTTAAAACAGGTAGGTACTAGAGAAGGGCAGTGATCCCGGAGGGGTCTCAGATTCTCCAGGCTTTCAGCCTTCCCCAGCACATCGCTATCCCAGTCAGGCATATGGGAGGATTTTCAGCAGTTGGTAAAACGAATGAGAGCAAAAGTATTAGCAATATTTCTGATACTGGTCTCGCATGAAATCCCTGCTGGGAACTGGGTTCACCAGGCTGAAGGGACATCTTTGAGTTGAGGAGG
>NW_008824350.1:4290454-4318570 GCF_000699105.1 Pygoscelis adeliae
ACTGGTGGGAGGTTGTCTGACGACCCCCTCCCAGTGCCCCAGAGATGGATGCAGGCTAGAAACTTCTCAGGAGAGAAGATTAGAAACAGAGCAGGGAGGGAATCGGGCTCTCTGCCTGCACACACTACGATTCTGGTACTTTATGGTCAACCAGTCTTCTCCAGGCAGTGATATGGGATACCCCAAGCTAGAGTCAAGACTGACTCAGGAGAAAGCCAAGAGGTGACAGGGTCTCCTCCCTTTCAGATAAAGCAGAGCCTGTTTATCACTGCTTGGCAGTGGGAGAAAGCAAGCTTAGATAGACCTCCCAAGAGAGGCTGAGAGTGTAGGGCTGAGCTGGTGGCTGCGCTGAGGAGGTGGGCGGGAGTCTCTCTTATTCCAGATACTCCTCCAACTATATGAAGCACTAATCTCAAAGGGAGGCTTAAGATATCCCAGCGTCTCTAAGAGCCAAACTAGACCTTGGCTCCATGGCAGTCCTGCCCCAGCGTCAAAGAAGAAATCCAATTTATCTGCAGCACCAGGCAGAGCACTTGAGTAACCACCAGGAAGCCAAGTGCGCATGGGATCCCTACTGTGCTGTATTGAAATCTACCCTGGAAAGAGCAAGAACATGAATATGGAAGGAAGCAAAGGGAACTGTCACACTCGCAGCTTCACGTTCCTAAGCAGCAGCTCTTTGTCTGTGCAGCACAGAGGAGGAGGTTTGATGTCTCTTTGGGCAATGTTAGTGCTACCTCTAATTTATGCATTCAGGTCTGAGTTTTTTCCAGGTGGCAGACTCACTGGGAACATAACGGGTAGGACTGGCTGGCTCACTTCAAAGCGACAGAGGCGAGGGGACACGCGACAGGTTTGGGCATAGAGCTGGGGTGTGATTTTTGCACAGGAATAGATCTAATCGTCTGCGGCACCGATGGATCCTGTCCTTCCCTGGTCAGCCTGGCTGTGGGGGAGGGATGCTCTGCCTGTTCATCTGCTCCCAGAGGCAGCATACCTGCCCACTCATGACTGCAGCGCTCTTCCCTTGACAGCTGAGATGGGAAACAAGTTTTTGAGACTATGCCATCAAACACCTACCACCAGCAGAATAACAAAGGCCCTATCCTGCCCGTTGCTGGCATGCTGAAGCATGAGCAGGGAAGCATATTCGTGCCTCCCCAATAAATCCCCAGCTCGGCTGTTGCTGTAGCAGACAGCTTTTAGCTTAACTGCCTTGTTATCCTTCGGATGGACAGAAAGACTCCTGGATAGCCCCTGGGATGAATGGGTCATTTCTCTGAGTCGAAAAATCTTCACTCAGACCTTAGGTCAGTTAAAATTCGTGGCTTTGCTTTTTGAGCTGCTGTCCATTTTTTCTTCAGTTCCTCCATGTGCCTTGGAGAAGGGTGGGGAGCACATAATCAGAATAAATAGGAAATTTCTGGATTTCTCACTGGTGCCAGCCATACTACTGGAAAGCATCAGCATCCATTGCTCAGCTGCTCCAGGAGTGGGAAGAGGAAATGCCTGAACCTGGGTCCTCCCCAGTGAGACAAGATACATTTCTAACTTTACTGGGAGTATTTTTGACAAATTCTCGGATATCACAGCTGTAAAATGCTTGAGTGACAATCGTGTTTCCATAAGGTAGAGAGATTAAGCCCTTAATAATAAGGTGGCAGAGTACACAAAATGTTCACGACAGTTGATGAACGAGCAGAGCAGACTTTTGATGTCTGATCTTGACAGCTTGGAGCACCTTCCTGCTGGTTAAACGTGACTGTTTTTCGCTCCCATGCCCCTTCCCAAACTGCTTCTGGGACCAAACTTCAGGCACTTTTTGATAAATTGTGAGTTAGCAATATTGCTGTGAGAAGGACTTCTAGCCTCACTGGACAGAGGAGGCTTAGCTGAGTCTGCCTTTGTTTAAAACCCACTGGGTAGCACTAGAGCATGGAAGAAAAGTCATTTCTTACATAAGCTTGGATTATGTTATTTACTTTCTATTCTTTGTAAAGGCCTCATAGAACCATGAAAATGACCTTTATTTCTCTATGGATTTTGTCCTTTTTCATTTTACAAATATTGATTATTTTTTCTCCTGTGTCTTTATCAGAGCTGAATTAACAAGGCTGCTTAACAAGAGCCTCTGATTCATTTGGGGTCTTTTTGTGCCAGGTACTATCACAAGCAGCTCAAAGCAGCTCGGTGAAGAATGTGCAACCACTGTTACAGAATTGACAGAGTAGGTGATGTGCCCTGACAGGAGCTTGAGTTAGCATGAGTCAAAGAGCAGGCTTAAAAAGATGGTCTCTTCAGCTGGGCACAAATGCTAGGAAAGGTTGTTTGTAAGGAATAAAATTTTATGTCTGAAAGCTCTCCTTCTCAGACCATTAAAGCTTGAGGCCACTGAAAATCGTTGAGTCTACTGGATTATTCCATTTCCATCCACAGATCCCCAAGTGAGATCAAGAGCCCATATTCTGAGCAAGAGGTGATTCTAGTCCTTGTGATCCAAAATCTCAGCGTCACGGTGATGAGACTCCAATAGGAAAAGGAGCCGTTGGTGAAGCTTTATATGCTCTTTCTTGCCAGGCTTTTAAGCAAGCCTCTTGATTGATTCAAGCGCTTGTAGGTGGAGCAGAGAGTGGAAATGGAAGGTGGACAGGAACATAAAGTTCGAACAAACTAAGTCTGATGGCCACTTTTGATGCTTTTAACACAAGTGAGAGGGAAGGTATAGCCCAGCTGATAGCTGTCCCTTGCTGTTCGTACCTGCCATAACGCACCGTTGTGGTTTCTTGTGCAAGACCCAGAGGTTGGCGAGGGTGGGGAGGAAGCAGCCACTGCACACAGTTCTCGGGGACAAGCTGAAATCTCATGCCTTTCGGGATCACCTCTCCACTCTGTCAGTGGCTTTGAGACATCCTATAGGTTTTTTAGCAACCTGTCTGGCCAGTAGCAAAAGCCTGACCTTCTGCATATATTCCACATTGAGAAAAAGAGATGTTGCAATGGAGACAGAAATGGTATGTCCAGATTTCTTTCTTCCTAAGTAGGCAATGCCACTTGCAGTTTTGCTCTAGGACTCTCCTGTGGGCTCATCTTTCTTACAACCTATACACTGTGGTGGGAGATGACATTTGCTTCGAATGAGACAAGGGTCTCCTTAAGGCACCTGTTGTACAAGCCTATAAAAGGGTCAAGTCCTCATCCTTAAGCACTTACAGTCTGTATCACAGGATGGCAACCTTCTGAGGAGTTTGTCCCAGTGTGCGCTTTTTTCTTTCTGAGACGAGAGGTTAAGTATGCCAGAGGGAGCTGGGAGAAGCACCATGAGGCCAATAGGTTAGTGCTCATTAGTTTCCCTTCTGCAAAGGCTGGACTCCTACCTTTCCCAGTTTGTTGGGCTCGGCAGAGCTGGGACTTGCTCCTGCCTCGCAGCCTGCGCCGGCCCACTCTACTGCAGGCCGTGCAGGATCCCCAGAATGCTGTCTTGGCAGTCACACCACCCGTGGCTGAAACAGGCTGGTGGGGTGGAAGGGAAGCAGAGGAGATGTAGTCATTGCCTGACAGGTCAGCAATAATGCTGACAACAGAGCTGGGTCTCCAGGCTCCTACCTGATCCATGTCCTTTCTAGTAGACAATGCTGTCTGTCCTGCAACTCACTTTCATTTTTCTAGAGGAGAAGGAGCATTACCTCTGGGCTGTGGGCCATCCTGATCTTCAGCATCATTAGAGAACATGTCTATGCTACCAGAGTAGCTGAAGTCTTGTAAACCTCGAGGGGAAATAAGGAATTAAGAATCAAAAGGGTCCCAGGGAATCCTAGTTGAAGTGTACTCTGGCCGTTCCTTGCAGGCCATTACAGCTATATAAAAGAGATATTTCTGGAGCAAGAAAACAGTCTTCTGCAGGACAGCAAAGCAAAGGAACTGCTAATTTTTTTCAAGAATAAGAGACCCGTCTCAGGATAGATCTTGGCTCTCATATTGAAAGCCTTTGGGAAAGTGAGAGGACAAGTTTATATTCCTCCTCCAGTTAATATCTCATACAAAGTGAAACAATTAAACAAAAAGAGTGAAAATGGGATTCAGCTGCTCCTTGGGCCATTAAGCCGGTGGGTGTGAGGCTGGGGAGCGTCCTTGGGCTGACTCAAGGCTGATCAAATGTTTTAACCACTGGGTTGTTAGCTGCTCTGAGGCTGGTCTCACTGAATTCTTTTTTCAGTGGAAGTTTCAACAATACCACCATGTCTTGACAAACATTTTCTGTTTCGGTGACACGATACTTCCCAACAAAAAGAGTCAGAAAACTCCTGACCAACTCTAAGCCTCGCAATTCCAGAGTCAGAGCTTTGGCTGCTTCTCCCCGAAGGCTCAGCCGAGGAAAACAAGCCACTGCATATCACTGTTCGTTTACCCTCCTGAACCCTGTCTCTCAGTGCTTCAAGGTAGATGCTTCAGCAGTTAATACTGCTCCTGGGGCATGTGCGAGGAACAATTAAAGCTCATTGTGCCAGTGAAGAGCCCTGGGGTGAGCCAGGCTGTGGAGACAGCTGCCCTTGTTTTGCTGTGTGCAGCAGCTTCCCTTATGATCCTGTTACAGAGAGAGGCGAGTATGTCTTGCTGGTTGCAGAGCTAAAGTTTAAAACTCAAGGGCTAAACTCAGTGTGGCATTTCTAGGCTTTTTGCTGGTGGCAACCATCCTGGTTTGTAGCATTCAGTGCCTGGGCAGAGCAGGGCTGGGGAGAGCACAGCTGCTGAGCCTCGAAAGCCATTTCCAACGAGCTGCAGCATGGGACTGCTGGCAGGAGTGAAGCACGAGTGTTTAAAGAACAAACGCTTTGTAGTGCTCCCTTTAACGCTTTGCCTGTGACACTGCAGGATCTGGATCTTTGATCCTAAAATGACAGAAAGAACATGAGTGGCAGTTCCTTCATCTCGGGCATAAATGTTTGCTACAGCTATGCCCCACAAGGGTCAGCTAAGCCTTGTCCGGCTGCACGCAGGAGGCTTGGAAGAAGGCGGTGTTGGCCATTCCCTGGAGAAGGGCCCTGCTAGAAGGTGTACAGCGAGATTTCATTTGTGCGCAGCAGTCAGAGTGGTCTCTACCTCTTTCAGCTGCTTGTGCTAGAAGAGTGTATTGCCCAAACGGAAAGTCTCAGCTACGGGATAAACTTGTGTGGCTCCACAACAGCAGGCTGGTGTGCGTGGGGAGGGGGCAAGCTTTTCTCTTGCCTTTGCGACTTGTCTGGAAACTGGAAACCTCTCCGGAGATAAATTGGAAGTTGTCATTGGCGTCTCTACTGAGAATGTCAACAGGAATCTGTCAGCGCCAGTCACGATGATACAAACACAATTTCCCCATTTAAAGCACCACACCAACTGTACCTAATTAACCTTCATGACAGCACAGCAATACAAGGAAATAGGGATCATTAACTTCAGCTTCGCTTTACAGAAGGGGAAGAGAAGCAGCAGTGCCAGCCACATGCATTTCAAATTGAGGTAGGCTTGGAAAAATCACAAGGTTAAAAATAACAATAATCTATTTGGGGTTCTCAGAGCCTTAAGAGTGCACTTGAATCAAACTTTCAGTTTTTTCTCCAAGAAACATCAGGACTGGAAACTTCTCTCCCATACATGCTTTTTTGTGACTCAACAACCAAGGCTTTTAGAAAATCACACATTCTCAATCACAGTGGTGCAGAGGCAATAAAGGTCAGAGCGATTTGCTCAGTGCTGCTTAAAAATCAGCTGGACAAAGCTGGGACTAGGGGTGTGAGTAGCTGACCTTCCACCCCTTGCTTGTTCCTCCAGACCAAACATTTTTCTAGGTAGGGGAACATGCCTAAATCCACCAGTGGTCACTTAATAGCTGCCAGAGGTGTAATTCAGGCTTGAACTAGTGACCTCATCCCTTCCTCTCATGTCTGCTGAGGGACAGACTGATGACATTGGCTGTTTACATTTTGGTCTCTGAGCCAGCCCAGCTCCTTCGCCTGGGGCCCAGCAGGGATAGAAGTGTCCTGAAGATACAAAACCATACATGCCTCTCCCTGACATGGCTTTCCTGGCTTGGGGCTGTTTCTGTAAGTTAGTAGGAAAGAGCAGCTTGTACAAATCCTTCTTAAAGTAAAGAGTTCTCCCTGCCTGTCGTATCACCTGCCAGCAGGGGCCGAGGGGAAGAGTAATGCCTGTGCCATTTGTAGTGGGCACCAGCGCAGGCTATTGTTTTCTGTCACCAAATAAATGCAATGCAAAGCCCTGAGGAGTCACTGTGGCAGCTTTGAACGTTGTATCTGTTATTACCGACAAACTGATCTCACTTCTGCCCTGAGTCACAGATGCAGATGCTGTCAGGATCAGAGGAGGAAACCCAGTTTTGTCTGGAGCCCCAGCAGGCAGGACCCCTGCTCTGGAGAGAAGCCAGTGCGGACTGCAGAGGGCTGTGGCCGAGGAGGAGAGCCTGTTGTGTGGGGTGCAGACCCCAGCCCAGAGAGCCAGCGTTCATACAGGAGTGCATTTTAGTCATCTCTTTTTCTCCTCCTCCTGTTCTAAGCTAACATGGGGTGAAGTGAAGCTGAAGGGACCCTTGAAAAGGCCAGGTCATTGATGGAAAGGAAAAAGGGCTTGGCAGATGGTGAAGAGCTTTCATGAGCAGCATGGGCTGCAGCGGGCTCCAGGGAACAGAATTGTTCCTCTGCTTGGGCTGTGTGTCTGTCTCTCTGATTATTTTGTGTATTTCATCTCTGCTGTCTGTCTCACCCTTAATCTTGGCTCCTCTGTGCCAACAAAATGCTTAGCTCACTCCATTGTCTGAGAGACTAATTTGCACTGTAAATCTGATGCTTATCTTACATGACAGCTTACTGTGGGGTTTATTGCAGTCTGAAGACAAACTAACCGGGGATGGCTAGAAAGCTTTCAACTCATCATCTGGAGTATAGAATGAATGCGACCTATTTCAGCTTGCTGCCAGGTTAGGATGTGGCCCCTTGTGGTTGGGGTCACAAGGGATTTCTTTCTCTTTTCAGATCTATTCAAACCTGAGTTTGTTTGGGGTTTTTTTTTATGGTACAGCTTCTGTTCTGTGTTGGAGCTGTGGAATGCTTCTGGAACAGCCTCCCACCCTCCTAGGGCCAGGTCCTCCATCCCTCCTCCCTGCTACCTGTGGAGTTTTAAGGACCATGAGAGTGGCTGCAGACCAGGTGCAGGCATGTGAGCACTGGTACTCCAGTGTGCTGCAGCTTCATTGTCTCTGCCTAACTTAATCAGAAAGAACCTTTGTCCTTGTCTTTCTTCACTAGTATTTCCTGACACTTTCTCCAATATGTTTTAGCTCTTTGCTGGCAGAGTAACATCCCCCCTCAATCTCATCTGCAGTTGCCTTCTTCCCTCTGGTCCCTGGGCTATCCACCTGCAGGCATACAGCTGTCATCCAAGAGAGTTTCACACTACTGGTGTTCAGATAGCTGGGCAGCTCCAGTGGCGTCAGGTCAATTGAAATGTGGGCAGAGGCCTAAATCTTCCTCCAGGGAGGTTCCAGGTAGCCTCAGACTCAGGTTTACCTGGGGAGAGCCATGAAGATTATTGCTGCATTGATATAGCTCTTCGTTCTGCAGCTGAGCATGCCGGTAGGTGTTTAATGCCCAGAGCTTCTGCATTGCAGTCCTCTGATGGGACGCAAAGGATCCTGCTTCCCTGGACACGGGAGCGGGAACACAAGACCTGCCATCCTCTGAGGATGGTGTTCATTTGGAGGACCAGTCTGATTTTCGCTGAGTAGAGTCCTGCTTTAAAGTCTCATGAATTTCTGGATCCGTCTGTTCTTCCAGCCCTCGGTCTGAAGACAAAACACGCAAATGGCTGTACAGGATAAGCTGTGTGCAGCAGATGGGAGACTGGCAACTGAACTGGAAATGGAGCCAAGGGGTCTCAGTAGCATTAAGGGAGAGGGGAAAAAAAAAACCAAACACATAGAGAAACTATTGAGGAATAGGCAAGCAATATGTCATATACCAGGTAGAACTGTAGCTGCTTAGGCTACACCAGAAACTCTGTACTGGACCCTCTCAAACTCCGTTTTGCTGCCCAGATTATCAGACAGGTGTGTAACCTAAGGCTTATTTCAAGTCATCAGAGCTGGTGAACACCAGACTCTTCACAGGCACTGTCCTGAGACCTGCCCAAGGGAGAGGTCTGTACAGCCTGGGTCAAGCTCGGGGAAAAACCTACAATTCTGATAAGACTCGGATCTTCTAGAGAGACTAATCTTCTCCCAAGTAACTAGTGATAGGACGAGAGGAAATGGCCTCAAGTTGCACCAGGGGAGGTTTAGCTTGGACGTGAGGAAAAATTTCTTTACTGAAAGAGTGGTTAAACATTGGAACAGGCTGCCCAGGGAAGTGGTTGAGTCACCATCCCTGCAAGTATTTAAAAGACATGTAGATGCAGCACTTAGGGACCACTTAGGTTTAGTGGGCATGGTGGTGTTGGGTTGACGGTTGGACTCGATGATCTTAGAGGTCTTTTCCAACCTTAATGATTCTATGATTCTATTCTATGATTCTATGGCTCCAAAATCTGCAGAATTTTAGAAGAATCCAGCACAAAAATAACTAGGAAAGGATCATCACGCCACCTAACTCAGACTCATGCCTGGTCTTGGTTAGGCTACTGTATGCAGCCTCCTCTGAAAAAGCCCCCTTCTCTTCCCTGGCTAGACATGGAGCCTGTCGTGGTTTAACCTCAGTCGGCAACTGAGCACCACGCAGCCGCTCGCTCACTCCCCCCCCACTCCCGATGGGATGGGGGAGAGAATTGGAAAAGCACAAGTGAGAAAAACTCGTGGGTTGAGATAAAAACAGTTTAATAATTGAAATAAAATGATAATAATAATAATATGATGATAATAATAATAATACACGAAGCAAGTGATGCACAGTACAATTGCGCACCACTCGCCAACCAATGCCCAGCCAGTCCCCGAGCAGCGGCCCCCCCGGCCAGCTTTCCCCAGTTTATGTACTGAGCATGACGTCACATGGTATGGAATGTCCCTTTGGCCAGTTTGGTTGTGCCCCCTCCCAGCTTCTTGTGCATCTGCAGCCTTCTCAGTCGGTAGAGCATGGAAAACTAAAAAGTCCTTGGCTAGTGTAAGCATTACCTAGCAACAACTAAAACATCGGTGCCTTATCAATTTTGTTCCCATCCTAAATCCAAAACACAGCACTGTACCAGCTACTAGGAAGGAAATTAACTCTATCCCTGCCGAAACCAGGACAGAGCCAGAGGAATCAAATCTCCTAACTTAAACGCCTATGTTAAGTGCCTAAAAGTTAGCAATTTGAATCTGAAGACATCTTAATTTGTTTCCTAAGAGGCCTGGAAAATCCCCCGTTCCCACAGATGACATGGTGCAATCCAAGAGTCCCCGGTGTGACTGACTGGCCTCCCATCCGCCCGAGTGCTTGTAGCACAGGCAGCAGCTCTGATCCATTTGGCAAGGTCAGGTTGTCCCTTCAGCCGTGTGCATCCAGCACCCTGGGGCAGCTGGTGCTTCCAAGAATAAAATCCATGCCCTGCTGCTGAGTATTTTCTACCAGACTTCTGGTAGAAAAAAGAAAAAAGAAAAGAAAAAAGCTTGTTTTCGAGCAGCACTTAGAGACCCTACTGTGTTGCGTGACACATGGACAACAGGAAGATGGTCTCTGCTCCGAAGGATTCACAGGGTAGCTTGGCAGAAGTACAGTGAATAGCAGATGTGGTGAAGACGCGGCATTAGACGAGTTAGTAGCAGTAAGAGGAAGATGTTTGCTTAGGCTGACTAGGTCTGACTTCTCCATCAACCAGGGCATGCAGCATGCGAAGGCCCCACGGCTTGATGAGCGGTTGAGCCAGCCTCCCGGCACTCCCAAGGTCTTTGTTTGCTGGCAAAGGAAATCCACTGCCTACATCAGCGTTGGCTCTAATCTGCCTGGAAATGAAAGTGGGTGGAGACATCAAAGGGGGTTTTCCAGGTGGAGTTTTCTGCTGCCTGAAATGGTATTAACAATCAAGGAAAGAAGCTGCTGCCTGGCTGGATAAACGAGGGGGCTTTCTTCTCGGGGAGCAGGGAGCTGAGAGTGTTAGAGAGTGCAGTGGAAGGGCTGGGATCTCAAAAGAGAAAGAGCATTCAGCCACCAGCTCTCACCTACCTGCCGTTAGCTGTATTAAGCTTGCCTTCCCGCTTAAGGTAGCGGTGAGTCCATTTGTGCAGCCCAGTCTGGGTGGGCGGCTGAACTGGGATGCTGCAGCCGGGGTGTCTCCCTGTTTGGTCCCAGGGACAGATGCCAGGCCTGTCCCCACGCCCATGCCGGGGGGGATGGGTGCACACAGGGCTGTGCAGTGCAGACTGGCTCCTTTCTCGAGGTGCTGGTGGAGCCTCTGCAGTGCTCTGCTCTGAGGCAGTGGGGCTGACACGGCCCCTGTCCTGGGCTCTCCGCAGATGCGTGTCTGCACCATGTTTTTATGCAGGCTTTCAGAAAGCCACTTCCACTCCTGTCATTTCCCCGCTTCCTAGGAAATGAGGTGCGCATTTAGCGGGGGGCTAAAGCCCTCCTGTTGCATCAGTGCTGTGCAACCTCTCTTCTGAGTAGGTAATGGGTTAGAAGGGCTGCTGCTGCTCCAGGGATCCTGTGTTCCCAGCTGGTGCTTGCTTTTTTTTCCTGCCAGGATTGCTTTATTGTATTTTTGCAATTACTAGTAACTCATCTCATGTACAAAACTGGCAGTGAATCAGAAGTCAGAGTATCCAAAATATCTCACCCCACAAAAAGAGCAGCTCCTTCTTTGCTGCCTGTGCGCAGCATTGTTAGCTGACGCAAAGGGAGAGGATTGTGTGGAGGCCGGCAGGAGAGCTGTCAGGTTTGAATCCCGTGAGTAGCAGTTCAGAGTCAACCATTTCCCGAGAAGTGGTGAGGTGTGAACATTACGTCCACAGTGTTGTGGGCAGGTGCGATGGCAGCTTGGGTGGGTATATCATGCTGGCCTTGATCCAGTTGGCACAGGTAAACCAGCAGTGACATAGTGTAGCAACTTAAGCACTGTCTTAACACTATTAAATACGTAGCTGAGATCTCCGGAGGGCTTGTACAACCTGAGGTGACGTCCGTGTCACTGTATCTTTACTGCAGTTTGCTCTCTGTGCTAGCTCAATTACAGTTCTTGCAGATAGGTCTGTGCTGTGCCTCAGTCCCACATCTGACATTAGCACAGACCTGCCTCCAAACAGATGTTTCTGAGGACGTGCAGGCCACACAAACGTCAGCTGTTGCTGTCTGCAGTTTGTGCCTCCTATGCTGGCATTAGTCTTTGTGATTTACTGGCGTTAGCCAACACGCAGGGGAGGGGAATTGCATCTCTTGTTAGTGGGATTTGCTTTGCATTGCAGCACTGAGGCTTGCAAGTTTGGGGCTGTAACTGAGCCACCTTCTTCCCTTCTCTGTCACATGGGCAATTCTGCTCCCACTTTCTACGCTCCCAAAGTCCTCTCCTGCCATGCTGTAGGCCTGGGATCACCCTGGTTCCTCCTTCAGGCACCAGGAGGTCTGGGGCTGCAAGGCACTGCGCATACGGGAGTGTGCACCGTGGTGGACAACCCTCCTGGGCTGGAAGAGGTGCCCAGGGAGAAGGTCTTCAGAGTGGACACTTCTGACTTTCCCTTTCTCTCTCTCCCCACAGATGCCAGCAAGGACCATCCGCAGCAGCAGGCAGGGGTGATCTGGAGAGTGACAGGCGGCCTGTTCAGTATCACCCGGGGGGCTGTGGGGGCCACGTTGGGAGGAGTTGCCTGGGTGGGCAGCAAGAGCCTGGAGCTCACCAAAACAGCTGTGACCAGCGTCCCCGCTGCTGGCGTCGGACTGGTGAAGGGCAGCGTCTCGGCAGTGACCGGTGGTGTTGGAGCTGTGGGCAGTGCGGTCGCCAGCAAAGTCCCTTTCACTGCAAAGAAGAAGGACAAGGCTGACTAATCCCTGTTGCAGCTCCCTTCCAAAAGATCAACCTGCCCATACTCTCCCCCTACACAGCACCTCTTTGAGTTGGAACCAGCCACTTCAGGGAGGGTCAAGCACCCGAGCAGACTCCGGCTGCAGCCTGCTCAGCGCTGCCTGCCTGGCTCAGAGTTCACAGAGACACTGTCAATGCCTTTCACTCCCATCACCTACTGGGAACCATCTCTACTCCGAAGGCTTTAAAGGCAACGTTGTCTCTGTCTTGCAGTTTCCTTCCTCCCTTCTTGCTCTTGTAAGCACAGAGGGGTGGGAAAGGGTGTCAGGCTCCATCTGTCTGGAGGTGGGGGGAGTAAGAGGGGAGGGGGAGGAACTATGCCTTGCTTGAAGTGTGGGTTATGTAGTCAAATTCAACTTCAGCTGGGAAGACAGTCTCTGAAACACCCCTTCCCTTGGCTCTGGTAGGTGTGTTTGGGGGTCTGCCTGGGGGAGAACTGTAGAAGAAAGTCCCGTTGACACAGAGGAGAGAGACTGTGAAGAGGGGGAAGCCTCCCTCCTGCCCTGCACCTCTTACCTTTTCTTTGCAGGGCCCCTCCCACAAGCTGCTCCCAATCATTTACTCCCTGGCTGAGTTGCACCCTTCAGAGAAGGAACCCTCAAGCTCAGCAGAGCAGCTCCGGGGATGATGCCACACATGAGTATCATATGTCCCAGGCCATCAACTTCTGCACAAATTTTCTTGGTGAGAGGCAGGAGGAAGAAAGCTGCTGTATGTTCCCATTCCCAGCTGACAGTGGCATCTGCCAGGCCTCTGTGATATTGCAAACACAGGTAGTGATGCTCCACAGAGACACAAACTGGGCCCTTGGGTTTGACCCTTGAAGTCCTGGCAGTATCCCCATCTGCAACAGGGGCATTTTGACTCTAGGCCACACTCTCACTCCACAGACATCATTAGTAACCATGAGCAAGCGTGTTCCCAAGTTCTGCTGCAGGGTGGGAGGGGAGGCTGTCCCTGCAATCCTGGGAGCAGTGGCCTGGCTGTGAGCAGGCTGTGCTGTGTTGGAGAATGCTTCCCTGAGGGGTTGAGTGTCCCCCAGTGGCAGCCAGCCTGCGCGGGGCACCAGCAACTCCTCCACACACTGCTCCTGGGGCTCCAGCCCGGCTCCTCTAAATGACCGTGTTGCACTAAATAGCCCACCCACACTCATAGTGCTGCAGAAACCCAGACACCTGCATTCATCTGGGAGTCACAGCCATCCTCAGCCTGGCCCATGATGCTCAAGGGGGCCACGTGGCATCCTGCATGCATGCACACACACACACGTGCACACACGCGCACACACTCACTCACTCCAAGGTCCCCTGTAATTCTCGGGATGAGGAAAGCTGCAGGCCCCCACCATTAACTCTGCTGCTCCTGGCTTTGGCAGGTGATTAGCCTAGGTCATTAGGTGTTGGATGCATAGGCAAGTGAAGCAGTGCTTGTGCTGTATTTTATAAATATGCATCTATGTTAGCGTGTGTGTATGTAGTCCACAGGCATCTCTTCAGCCAGGTAAACAAAACTGTGCCACTGCTGCAGACGAGTTTACATAGTCATCTTCGGCACTTCCAGCATATAGTTTTTATACAGGGCCCTGGTCAAAATAAAAATTGTGTTTTAGAGGATGTTTTCCCCTCTGTTGCCCAAGAGTGTAGTTTATTGAAACCAAAGGAATGTGAAAAATCCCCTTTCTCCCATCGATGCGGTTTGTTTACTTTCTGCCCTATCTTTTGGACACTGAAGCCAACTTCCTTGATCTTCATTTCCTGCTGGAGGTCATGGCGCTTCTTGGCTGCTCTCTTGTGCTTAGGACTCAGGCATCAGGGAATATTTAAGTACAACCCCCCAGCCACCATTTTTGCTGAATCTTCTTGGGCTTCTGAAACAGTTTTCATTCAGAACTTTATTAAATCCACATTTTGGGCCTGACTTAAGTTGCTGTGTCCCTGTGCTAGTCATGCTCGTGTTAGTCTCTCTCCATACCCTGCGCTGGGTAGTCCCTGCTGTTTGCAGTGGCAAGAAGTTGCTGATCTCCACAGTGTGTTACTCTTGATAGTATGAGAGTGGTTTAACCTACATCTTTCTTTCTGAGGAGGAAACAGCAGTTAGTATGTGTGTGCATTTCCTTGCTTTGTCTCTTTTGTTCTGGTGAAGGCCAAGTTGACCCAGACGTGTTGGTTTTGTCTCTAAAGGCAGCAGCTTCACAGAAAGATCAGGCCTTAATGTGTGCCTGCACTTCGCTGGGATGATCGTGGCAGTTGGCAAGGTCAGAAGGAGTCTTGTCTGTTCTTCCTTTGTCTCAAATGCCCTGCAAAGCAGGAGGGCAGTTTGCACTGCATGGATCTCTGCTCACCGCTCTCCCTGAGTGCATCTCATTTCTTATTCCAGACCACAGACTGCCCCCGAAGCTGGCTCTAACCCTAAAGCTACAAGCTGCTTCTGCGTAACTAGCTGTGCTGTCACCAACCCTCTTAGAAAGATACAGTTTCTTACCAATTGGGCCAGAAGGCAGTCTTCTTCCTAACTGCCCCTCTCAGGCCTTGGACAGAAGAAGATAGTATCTAAGGGGCTTTACTTCATCAGCCACCCCTGGGCAGGTGATAGGAAGCTCATCAAGCTTTTGGCTAACCAGTATCCCACACAGGCTCTTGCTGGAGGAGGCAGTACATTCTTCCCAAGCTGTTGTCTGCAGGCACCATGTGTGCAGAGCAGGCATGGAAAATGGGGTAAAGGTGCATTAAGGAAGGCCATAGGTTTTGGAAGGTCCTGAGGTTTTCCCATCTTTTTATTTCTGCTCTTCTGTGCATCCTTGCAGTAAATGGAATAAAGCTCTCCATTTGTCTGGAACCGCCATTTCCTTGCGGGATGGCCTGGAGAAGGGGAGAAGAGGTGTGAGGGGAACTCACAGCCTAAATCGCTGTTCTTGGAGCCCAGCTAATGGAGAACTCTGGGACCATGAATAGCAAAAGAGAGCAAACTAGCAGATATGGGTAGAAGGGCCAAAACCAGAGCCTCACACTGCTTAATGGGCATTCAGGAACATATAACTATGCAGGATTCAAAAGGCCTCTGGAAAGTATGTCTCTGTTAGTGTGCTAAGCCTGCTCAGTTCATCCAGGTGACCCAGCCCCAGGCTGCTTTTCTGGGCAGTCTTGGTGCCAGAGCAGAAGGAAAACAGGGTCGGTGTTCCCACTCTAAGAGCAAAGACGCCTCCTGACAGCTTTGGTTGCAGAACGATAGGATCTGGATTGGATGGGGAAGCTGTTGGCTCCTGACAGATGCCCCATCTTTCCTCTTCCCCCACTACAGAGACTTCAGCTAGCTCAGAGTCCACCTCGGCCACTGGTGTGGCTCTTCTCCCACCGCCCCTTCGTGGTAAGAGAGGCAAAAACTACATTGTGCATAAATCCCATTGATATGGGGGGGAGCGGGGCTTGGTCCAAAAGGGGGGGCACCACCGAGGGAAGGATGAAGGGAGCTAGTACAAGGAAGATCACCAGTTTTCAGGTGACAGTAAGAAGAGGGTCTGGTGACAGGAGGAGGCAAGGGGAGAGTGAGAGTGGGGGAGCAAGATAAGGGGGAGCATGGAGGGAATTTGTTTCTTAGGACAGGCTCTGAATCAGAGGACGAACATGATGGAGTTCATCCTAGGGAAGAGCATGGAAAGGGAAGTGGACAAATGTGGGTTTTGTTGTGTGGTGGTGGTCCACACCTGGCTGGTGCCCTGCTTCCATAGTAGTGATGATTGCTAGGTGTTCCATTTAGCTAGATCAATGTGCCCAACGGATCATCCAAGTGCCAGATCAGCTCCCTCCTTACACCCCCACCTTCCCAGATTTCCCCCAGGCTTTCACCATGATCTCCCCGTGGTGGAGGTGGGATGTGGCCCTACATGCAGCCCTGTGCCCCACCATGACTGGGCATTCCCCATGCCCAAGGAATGTGCCCTGGCTGAGAGGATAGCCCACAGACACTATCCTCTCCTCCCTTTTCCCTTTGCTCATCTCATTATCCTTCGCTTTCTTTTTTATCCCTCCCTTAGCTTTTTGTCTTGCCCCTGGATAGAGCTCTCCGAAGCTCTCACCGAGACCTTCATTAAACATCCACACTCATTGGCTGGGAGGGCAGAGAGGGTGACTCTGCCCCCGCAGCTCCCCTGGCTGGGAGAGCAGTGCATGTCTTCCACCCTTCTCTGTTCCCTTGTGTTTTGTGTGTGGAAAATCTTAACCCACTTCTTTTCCTCTGGGTTCTCTCGTTGGCTCTTGTCCCTGCGGGTGGGTCATTTCTGTGTCTCCATTGCAAAGTCATCCTTGTAAAAACAACAGCGTGAGTGGGAATGTGGAGATGGCTAGAGAGAGACACAGAGCTGCTGGGACAGATGCCAGGGCCCGACTCTGCTTCTCTAGGAGCCGAGGAGCCCTTTGGCAACCCAAAGCCGTCACTGCGGCCACACAGTCCCATGCACGGTGCTGGGCTCCGGAGAACACTTTTGTTCTTTATCATTTCATTGTCTGTAATTGGTTTCCTACTGAATTTGTTTGCTTGGTTTGTTTTGCAGTGTGTTTCTGGGAATATTCTGCATCTCTGTATTTTAATTACAGTAAAATTTGAGGATAAAAACCTTGGTTACGCTGGCTCTTGTTTCCAGTGGGGGGAAATGAGGAGAGGAAGCGCAGTTGAAGGAAGATGTTAGAGATTCCTTGGGAAATAAGATCTCTCCCCTAAGGGCTCTACATGAGGCACCAAGCATGTCCCTGCTTAAACTAAGATATGGCTTTCAACCATGATTCAGAAGCCATTTTGCTGCAGGCACGTTTCCTGATTGGAATGGTAAGAACAGTTTGGATAAGACTTCTAAACTCCATTTCTTGTGTTGGTTTAAAGACCAGTGCACAAGAGGACTTTCGGGACAGGGACAGCTGGCCTAGCCCCGAAAGTGGGATCTCGGCAGCCGAAGACAGGAAATTTTGCCTCTACAGCTGCTGTTCCTTCGTGCAGGTTTGCATAGCCACTTTTTCCAGCTGAGGAAGCAAGGAAAAGCCTCATTCCCATTGCAGCAGCCTGCCCTTTCTGCAGGGGAAGGCGGTTTGACATCCCTCCCCAGAGCTGTGGGGCAGCCCCACGGGGCAGCCAGACCCTCTGCCTTTGCTCGCTGGCTGACAGGCAGCACGGGCATTGGGGAGGGCACAGCCAGCCACCCTGGCCACCTCACCTGCTCCACGGGCACTTACCCAGGGCAGAGCCACCTGATGCTCCCAGGGACACACAGCCCTCGTGCAGGGAGGATTGCAGCCCAGGCGTTGTGCTGGATCAGGCCCCAGACAGGGTGTCCCTTTTACTGGGTCGAGGCCAGGAGCCAACAGCTCAGCATTTGTTAAGTGCTGACAAAAGGATTAATTTAGTAACTAATAACGGGGCAATCAAGCCATTTATTTGGTTGACATTTTGCTGCCAGCTGCTCAGTAAGAGCAGTGAGCAGCGCACTGATGAGGCTGGCTGCGGCCACCTCTGCCACCTGCCCCACTCCTCCATCCTTGCCCGCAGGCACAGCCGGGGCAGCGTGGCTTGGGAGGCACTGAGCCAGTGGCAGGAGCAGGTTTGGCGGTGGAGGGGACAGGGCGAAGACGCTCGTTGCTCCTGCCCCTGAGTGAAGGTGCCTGGGGTGGGGGGTTCTCCTAGGACCTGCCCCCATGCCTGCTGTGGGGAGGCAGATGGAGGAAGTGCCCATCCCACAGCACATGCACACTGTTGCCCCATTCCTCCTCATGGGGCTGGAGCTGGCCATGTCACCTTGCAGGCAGCGCAGCTGAATTGCAGGTGCTCCAGCTGTGAGCCCTGAGGAGAGACCATCAGATACATCACCCCTGCTGACCTTTTCTGCAGCCTAGCTGGAGCAGGTTTGCCATGTTAAGCCAGGTTGCAAAACACCATTAACAAGCTGCCCCTCCAGAGGTCTTTAAAGGGGGAAAAGGATGCTAGAAAATCACATACAGTTACAGCTTTCCCCTACCTTACCCAGGCAGTGGGTGTGCAGGCAGCGTGTCCTAGTTCCCTGTGTGTGACTGCAGGACCCAGTCTTCGCCCTCTCCCAAGTAAGAGCTCGGGCTGGGAGCTGGTGGGCAGCAGGCTTTGGAAGACACCTTTGGAGAGGAGACCTGCCCAGGTAGGTGGGCTGTGGGTGGCTCAAACATGCCTGTGCCAGGGGTGGGTCCAGCACTGGGAGTGTGTAGCCGTGGGTGGATATGACCAGCTGTGGTCACATCTCTCTGTGGGTCCCTGTCCTGCCTGGCTCCAGGAGCAACAGAGATGGGAAACTGCTGGGGCGTTGCTGTCCTCTGTCCCCTGGGGACTGGTCTGTGGTCTGTAGAACGTGCCTCAAGGGCTGGGCTGTTTGGAGAACTATGTCCCAGCTGGGTCGGAGGAGCTGGTCGGCTGTTCCAGCAGGCAGAGATCAAATAGACGGGCAGCGTCTTGTGTCAGGCTCTTGATGCTATGCTGCGGTGCTGTATTGCTCCCGCTCTGCGTGACCGGCTTCCCTGTCCAGCTGCTTGCTGCCCTGCTCAGCCCTCAGGCCCTGTGTGGCAGGGGCTCGCTCACTGCCTGCAAGGTGCCTTGTGCGCGTGGGCCCTGCCTTTGCAGGCAGCGGGCAGCTCGCGAAGAACAACTCGTGCATTGCCAGGACCATCTTCTTTCCTCGTTTTCATTCTGTCAGTTTTATGACCTGAACTCGAGCACTTTTCTCTGGTCCTCCAGGGCAGGGCACGCCAATGCTGGCATCAACAGTGTCAGACATGGCAGGGGGGCAATGAGGGGCAGCCTGATGGGGCCGGGCTCACCATGCTGGTGAGCAAGCGCTCTCCAGCCGGGCACTTTGGCAAGTCCCGTGCCCCCATGCAGGCCAACAAGCTCTCAGGTCTGTAAATAACCACAGGTTCTCACTTTTGGCTTAACTACTTGCATTTTGACACACTTCAGATGCAAACATGCACATGCCAAAGGAGGTGACTGCAGTTTCCAGCTGCCCTGGGGGGCTGTGGTGCGGCTCCCCCCAGCCTTGCCCCAGCTCGTAGGAGCTGGGCAGACCAGGAGACGCTGCTTTTTGCCTGTTGGTGCATCCACCCCAGTTTAGTCACTGAGGTCTTTCTGTTGAAGTTCACCCCCGGGTCAGTTTTATTGCACTTTTATTTACAGAAAACACAGAAATAAAGCATTAAAAGTGTTGGGCTTTTACCAAACCACCCAATCACTTTTTTTCCCTTTTTTTTTTTCTTTTGTGGGTTTTTGGCACAAAGAAATATCACAGGTGTTACCAAACAACCATGTACGAGCAGCTGACCAACTGCCCAGCCCAATAACAGGACTTAAACAGACAGACATGTCGCACTGAGATCAAAAACAAGGAGGTTGTTCCACGTTCAGCTTCCAGTCTAACCTGCTCACCGGGGGCAAGGGGAGTTATTCTGGAGGGGACGACACCATTCATAAATTATATTTATATTTACCTCTTACATTGTAAAAGTAAACAGTGCAAAAGTACAGTACCCCAGGTACCCTTCGGTTTGGAAAAGTTGAAGGTTGCTTTATACATTTTGTGTGTTTTGTAAACATTGTTACCCATCCACAGTTCTAGCTCTTGCGTGGAGACCTGACTCCTCTTGCGTCCGAAACGTGTTGGGGGCAGCAATCACTTCCCCTGGACTCTGTTGAGATTCCTGCTCAAGGTTTAGTGCAAATTTTGGAGAGAAAAAGACAAGAGAGAGAAAGGGGGGGAAACAAAACGAAATAAAATAAAATAAGGCAACAGTTAGAAACAATCTGTATCAAAACCAGGCCCCCCCGGGGCTTCCTTAGGAGAAGGGCAGGAAGTCTCTCTCCTCCACCAAGCTGATGGAAAGGTTCTTCAGCTCCTCCTCAGAGCCGGCGATTTTGTAGCCGAGCTGCGCAAGCACCTGCTGGCAGGCGTGCTGGGTGAACGCCACAATCTCGTAGGACAGCCGGAACCGCCACTTCTCTGCCGTCGCCGCCGAGTTGCGCACCGTCCCGTACTTGTGTTTGGAGGAGGACCTGTCTCCTCGAGTGTTGTTCTGTATCCAGCGCTCGACATTGCTGTCCATGGGGATGCCCAGGAAATCGTAGATCTCCTCGGTCTTTTTCATGGGGTTCCTGGCCAGGTCTTCGTACCGCACCAGCATGTACTTGCCCTTGAGCCATGGTGGCCGGTTGAGGCCAGTGGACACGGAGTTCCAGAAGTCCTCGCACACCGTGGTGAGCTGGGTGACGTCCAGGTTGTACGGCTTCCTGCCAGTGCCGTCCCAGATCCTCCACAGCCGGTAGGTGTCCCGGAAAGTCTCGCTCCGGGACGCCAGGATACCCCGGGGATCCCTCACCAGCTGGATGACCTTCAAGTTCAGCCGTGGGTCCTCCACCAAGGCCCGGAGGTCGCTGACCTCGGGCACCCGCACGGTTTTGATGGCCACGTGCCCGTGCTCTCTGCAGGACTCGGTGGCCAGTGTCAGGTTTAGGGTACCACACTTCTTCACACAGTCTCCCTCCTCCAGGTGGAGATCGACGGCTCCCAGTGACTCGCAGACGGGTGGCGAGCACAGGGCCTTGCTGGCTCCCCTGCGGAAGAGGCGGTCGGTGGTGTGGTTGACGGGCTGGGGTTTGATGTAGTTCTCCAAGAAGTAGAGGTCGCAGTCGTACAGGCTCCTCAGCAGGTCTCGGCTGGCCCCCCGCATGACCCGCCTGTCCGTCGTACTCTTGCTCTGGGTCAGCTTTGGGATCAGGGTGTACTGGACGTGGTAGAGGGGCTCGAATAAATAGAAGACATCGAAGTGCTGGTTAAACAGCTGCCCAACAAATGAGGAGCCGCTGCGGGTGGTGGCGAGGATGAGGACGTGCGTCTTCCTGGAGAGGTTATATGTGAAAGTGGGGCTCTCGTCGCACAGCCTGTCGGCCGCATCGGTGTCCTGGCTCAGGCTGCAGTTCACAGGGTTGGGGATGGGGCAGCTGTGGAAGGACTTGGCGGTGAAGGTCCGGATTGCTGTGTACTGGATTGCAATGGATGCCAAGGCTAGTAGGAGGACAGCCTTCCAGGAACATTGCATGGCTGGTCACCTTCATGGAGCTTCTTCACAGGTCGTCTCGGTGTCTGCAACCCAACAGAGAAGTCACGGGTTGAGCAAGGACTGCCAAGGAGGACCCAATTATCCTACTGCTGGGTGTACCAGCAAATGCCCTCCCACAGTGCATGTACATCAGCCATAACCACGTGGACCCAAGTCACGCACTGCAGAGCCCCATTTCAGAAGACAGGAGAACCAGCCAGAGGCTGGCAAGCCTGGAGAGACACTTCCAGCCAGGACTTCAGCCCCAGGGACTGCTTCCTTCCAGGCTGGGGGTATATGAAAATCCTGTGCCCCACAGCTCACCCCATGTCCTGTGGCCCAGGCGGGGGGTGTTAGAGCCTGGTGGCCACACCATCTATGTGCCTCCAACCAGTTGCTGCAAACCCTCCTTCCCAGCTGCCCTGCAACTCACTTGTCACCCCATCAGTCAGTGCCTTCAACACCCAGTGCAGGGAAAGGGCAGGGGATGGTACCAAGCACCACCTGGAGAGGCTCGTCTCCATCCTTCCTGGCCAGCTGGCAGCACAAGGCACGGCCCATCCAGGCCAACAACCTCGTGCTTGGAAGAGCAGTGATGGCTCTCCTGGAGCTGCAAACCCCTTTGCTTAAAGGTCCACCAGCCAGACCAGCTCCGTCAGTCATCCTCCAGGGATGAGCAGCAAGCAGCCTGAGCTCTGCAGCTGGAGCCAGAGCTGTGTCCTAGCTGCCAGCCCCATGTGCCCCCAGCACTGAGCTCGTGGTGCTGGCCAGCTCCTGCTCAGCTCTGGGATTCAGGCCCCCCTGCTATTCTGAGCACCAGCAGCAATTCTACAAAGAAGGAGGCATGAGAAACTGCATCCCCCTCATCCTCTGTTGGCAACAGTGCAGTGGCAGGAACCCTGGGCAGCAGAGATGGGTGCAGAGAAGAGCAGGGCTGTAGTTGCGCAGGCCAACTTTAGTCTAGTGGTACTAACCCCTGCCTCTCTGCTGCCCGCATGTGGGCGAGGGTAGGGGAAGCTGAGCAGGATGCTTGGATGTGGTGCTCAGGGTCTGCTAGGTGAGGAACACCCCTGCCATGCCTGGGGAGCTGTGGCATTGCTGGGAGGCGATGTAACCGTGGTGGTGCTTCAACATCTGCCCCCTGTTCACTAACCAAATAACATTCGTAGACTGCCCTGCTGCTCTCCAAAGCACAAGGCTTCACATCCACGTGCTATCGCTTCCCAAGGCCAGTAGGGCTGGGGGACAGGAGACAGCAGACTCATCCCAGAAACCCCAAACAAGACAAAACCCCTGCGCAGGGGAGACACCCCAATATTAGCAATGGCTTTGGAGCTCCACTGTACCCACTTTCCCTTGCCCATCTTCCTTCCATGTCCCCTGCCCCGGTGTGGTACGTTCACCTGCGCACGTGCCTCTCCAGCCACCTGCCCACCCTCCTCAGGCAAAACCAAGGGGACAGACCCAAATTTCTCCGCTCCCCACCCAGCAGAGCCCTTCCCACAGCATCATCGCCACCGTTGCTTCCTCTTCCCCACTCCTCTCGCACTCCCTGCATGTCCCCAGGGAGAGCACCAAGCTGGCACCAAGCTGGCGGCGAGCTCCGGGTCCCCTGCTCGCCCCCGGCACACCAGCCACTGCAGGTGGGACTGTTGGAGCCACTGCTGTTGCTGCCCAGCCAAGGTCTCTGAATGAGGCCGATGGGCCAGTGATGGATTTCAGCACACAAGGCCTGTTCAAGCCCAGAGCACACTGAAATCCCTGATGGACTTGGGACGGTGCAATGCTTCTGGTGTGCATTCCCTGCAGAGCCCATGGCAGCTGGCATGGCATGTTGCTCCAATCTCCTCAACGTGCCCCAAACCCCAGAGAGACCCTGGCACCCAGCGAGTGATGCTGGGAGGGCTGCTCAGACCTGCAGGTGAGTTGAAAACCTCCTTCCTGTCGTTTTTAATTATTATTTTTATTATTTACCAGTTGCCCCAGCTGCTCGGTGCAGGCAGGAGGCTGCAGCAGCTACCAACTCCAGAGACCTCTTGCCAGGAGCAGGGTTTTCTGCACCCCATGATTCAGAGCAGGACCCCAGCACGGGGGCTCTGGCACAGCTGCTGCAGGCCACCCCCTGTCAGCCATCGCCATGTCTGTGCACTACGAGCCGTGCTGTAGACCCAAAATGATGCTCTGAATGAGGGTTGCTTTCTCCTGGGCTGCTGCGTGCCAGGGGTGTGGCATGTGGCTGGGGACTGAAGTCACAGACGCTTAGCTATTGCTCTTGATCTGGGGTTACCTACCCTGCAGAGGGGAGTCCTAGCCCCGGTGTCCACATGGGATATTCTATCCCTTGGATAAAGTGTTTTTCCAGGTCTGCTAAGTCAAGGCAGGACAGGAGGGTCCCTTGCTGGCACCTCCTGGCCCAGGTGGCTCGGGTATGCTGCCTAGGTGGAAGCTGCAGTGGGAACGCTTTCCTGCTCCCTAGTGATGGCCAGCCACACTGCATCCTTCACACACAACCTCAACTTCTGCTCCTTGCTGCGCTGCTGATGAACGCTGGAGCAGATGTGACTTGGATTGTCCCAGGATGTGGCAGAAGCCTGCTGCCAGCTGCCCTGCAAAAGGCGACCAGAGCCCGGGTGCCTTCTTGGTCCTAATTCCTACGGGATCGCTGGCTGCGAGCGTTTCAGGTTCTCCACCCACCCAGACCTGCTCCCCTTCGCAATGTACCAAGCTGCAGAAGGAAAGAAACGGGGTGTTGATTCACCTCCTTGGCAGAGAGGGTGAGAAACTACAGCCCAGCTTCGGCCTCGGCTGCCCCTCGTCACCCTTCGCATGTGCCCTGCCTGTCTGCTGAGCCACAGCCAGGGAGGGGCAGGTTTTGGGAGAAGGCTTCCATCCCTGATGTCTCATCTGTGGCCTTTAAAGCCAGCCAGAGCCCCTCTCAGCCCCCAGCCGGCTCTCCCACCTCCTCCCGTCACTGCCTGTCCCCCAGGGAGCACGGTTCCCACTCAGCCCAGCCCTGGGCTCGAGAGGCAGCAGCGACTGGCAGCTAGGTGCTCTCAGGGGGCTCCTGGGGCAGTGCAAGCCCATGGCAGCCGGGAGCTGCCGGCACGGCTGAGGATCGCCTCCACTCACTCTCCCCCTTGCTCATCTCTCGGACACAGCCAGGCTGGTGTGAAACACCTGCTGAGGAGGAGCTGCGTGCGGCTCTGCACGGCTCGGAGCGGGCTGGCTGAACAGCGGCTGCAGTGGACATGCTGCAGGAGGATGTCTCCTACACACATGGGCAGCAGGATAGCCACTTGCTCTCCCATCCCTGTCCAGGGGGAAACTTCTTCTTAAATTGGCCTGCTCCTCTTCAGGTACCGATACCGGGGCCAGCAATCCAGACCAGCAGCTGGAGCAAGGGTCGTGCCCATGTGGGGCTGTATGTGAAAGTCCTGTGTGAGCCATGTACTGTTATGGCTACTCAGCCCTAGACTGTGGGATGCTGTGACCATGGGAGTCATCCGAAATGCTGGCCTCACAGCTGTTTCCATGCTGTAAAGTGTTCCCAGCCGCAATCTCCCTCTGCTCTGTCTCCAGCTCAGCTCCACCAAAGATGATGAGAAAATGCAGCCTGAGGGTGGGAGCTGAGTCTGGTAGGTCCCTCCAGACAGCTGGGGCTACGAGATGGAGAGCTGGGGTGGGGGTAAATCACCGGTACCTTCCAGCCCCCAGCGCTGCTGGCACTGCAAGGGGCCTGCAAGAAGGCACATGGGCTCTTTTTTGTGCTGTGCCGGGATCACCACTGCCCCTTCCCTGATCCTAACCCCTCTCTGGTCACAGCATGACAGCCTGTGCTCCACTGCCTTGCCCGCATCTCCGTCGGGCTGCCTGCAGTCACATCAGGACCAGGCTGTCCACGAGGGATGCATGGCATCCAACAACCGGCTTTGAGCACTGCAGGAGGCCATCTGGTGCCTGGAACGGGGACAGGAGCATTGTCTGTGGGAAGAGGAAGGTGCTGAGCCTTTCCTCTCCCCTGCCCCACTTCCCGCAGCCTTGAGCCCAGAGGAAGGGAGAGGATGGGCGCAGGCAGTGCAGCCTCCACCACCCCGCACACCCACGAAACAGCAGTGGGTGCATAACCACCTGCATTTCTCCTCCTCCTTCCCTGACTCCCAGCGCTGCTGCTCCAGGGAAGACGAGCAGGCAAGAAGCCAGCAAGACAGCCCAGGAGCACCGGGAGATCGGAGGTGATGAATTAAGCTGAATGGCATCCATGAGTCACCGGCGCGGGGAGCAGCGAGCGTGGCTGGCCAGCCGCAGCGCAGCAGAGGCCGGGGAGGAGATGCTGAGCAGTGGACTCCTACTTCGGGGACGGTCTTCCCAGCTTTGATGGGAATGACCTGCTTTTAGAGCTGCGCAGCAAGACCACGGCATCAGAGGCTTCGCTGGCAGCTGAGCTCAGGCACTAGGCAGCCTGGTCTCGGTGGGGCTGCTGCAGGGATCGATGCGGCTCGCACATCTTCTCCCCTCCAAAAGCTGCCAGGTGCTACACAGGGCAGTGCCCAGGATCTGCCAAAGCTTGTTCTCATGGGGGGCTCCCACAGCATCTCAAGGAGTGCGGCTGCCCTGCCTCCTGCTCCAAGCCTTCCTTGCAGGTTCCCTTGCTGCTCCCTGGAGGTGACCATGTCTGGGCAACTTGGGGGGTGATGACAGATTTAGACAGGAGACCTTGCAGTAACTGATACTGTCATTGCTGTGTTTCCAAGGCTCTCTCACAGGGCAGTCAAAAAACCTGCTCTTTTCGGCTGCCTTCCAAGTCGTCCCCTTCTCTCGACAGCTCCCCAGAAGTTGTGCCCTTGGTCTGGCCGGGCTCATCCTGGGCTCCCTCACCACTGCTAGGGAAATCCCTCTGCATTTCCCCGTGGCAGGGAGGAAGGGAAAAGGGAGTGGAAGAAGGTGTGAGGGTCTGTGCAACACAGGTGCCTGGTCCGGCCCTGGCACAAGCCCTGGAGCCCGAGCGATGCGCCAGAGGAGCGCCTGTGCCCCACAAGCCCTCCCCAGGGCCTGGCCAGTCCCAGTCCAGCTACTGGCACCCTCTACCCCCAAAACCGATTCCCGCCAGCAAGGCTGTTTCCATGGAAACGGCAGAGTGACTCAGGACTTTGGGACCAGCTGGAAAACACAACTGTGAGCAGCAAACGCCCGGGGAGGTGCCAGGGTCTCGGTGTGAGGAAGAGGGGTGGGTGAGCATAGGGACCGGGCAGGGCTGCCTGCCTGCATGCTTGGGCACGCTCGCACCAGCGCAGAGGGGCATGAGGGCACACCCTGCGCGAGGCGAAGCCCACGCCGGGAGTTGTAAGGCAAAACCCTTCTCCTGACACAAGTGCAACTGCAGCACTTGGAAGGCATCGCTGCAGCACGCTCGCTGGGGGACACATCCCAAAATGTGCCTCATCGCAGACAACCCCTCATCTCCCCCAGGAGGGAGACCCATGCGTGCATAGTCACCCACAGAGTTCGCAGCACCAACTTCAGCAGCTGCTCAGCCCCGCACCCCTGTCCCCTGCCTGGCAAGCAACACCCCTGGGTGCCCTGCCCAGGGCAGAGCAGTTTGTTGGAGGGCTGGTCAGGGAGGTGGGAGCTGCAGCCAGCGCCCTGCAGTGCCTCCCTGCGCAGCCAGCCTGGCTCCTGCGGCCCCATTCCCCCCACCTCACCGCCCAGGCACGGAAATTAAGTTGCAGGGTTGCAAAACAACTCTCGGCCAGGGACCCACTGGCATGGACCCTGCCGCTTCCCAGCATCCTCCCACTGAGCAAAGACTTTATCTCATAAAACAACATGTTGCAGCCACTGAGGCGGGGAAGATGGACTCCTGACGGGGTTTAATGACGAGCATCCCACTTGGCCACAGTGGCTTAGTCATGCTGGTGGCCCTGCGAATCCAGGCAGGCACTGAGCACGCCTGTGGCCCAGCCACCCTGGGACTGGGCAGGCTGCACCCCGCCGCTCCCCAAGGGAAAGGGGGACTGCTGAGAAAAGCAGCACTGAGCAGCCCCCCTTTCCCCTCACCACAGGCACTACCTGATTTTGGGTACAGCAACAGACGTGTGAGCAGGGCTGGTCTCTGTCCCCAAGCCTCCGCCCCAGCAAGGCCCACCAACATGAGATCCTGATGGGGTAGGAGTGAGCCTTAAGCCTTGTCTCCTCTTCAGCTGTACAACACTTCAGAGCTTCCCTACAGTCACATCTTTGCATGCCAGCTGGGGACTCATGCCCACCACCTTCCTCAGGTGAGCCCCGCACTGTACACTGAGTGGAGGTGCTTTGTGCCCATAAAGACCCAGACTCGCTCTGCTCTTGCATGCATCACCTCCTGGGGCACTTTTCTAATGATAAGGCACAGGACCCCAGTGCTCAAAGCCACTCCTGGCATGCCCCCCACTCCCCTATCTCTGCCCATCCCCTCTGCATTTCAGAGGGACCGAGAGATCCTTTACCACCAGAGGATTACGGCCCGCTTTGACCAGCACTTATATCATCACAGAGCTTTCAACAGGGGTTTCGGTTTTTCCCTACTGGCACTCGGCATACACGGCTTGAGTTAATTAATTGCTACCAAGTAATACCAACCCCAGCCAGTCCCAGCGTTTTCTTATCGCAACATCCACCTGTGCCTGTTTATCCCTCATCTGCTGAACTGCATCTGGCTCTTCCCGAGGATGCGAATGCCTGGGTAAACCCGATACAATTTTTTTGTGCTCTCCACCTTCCCCTCAGCCATCCACCAGCCTGTTTGTGCATGCTCGCTCCCTCCTGGAGCGCTCCCCTGGCAGGAGCTGGAAGGCTCTTTTGGGATGAACGCGCTCATTCACCACCTCGAAACACTCTCTTTGCAACGTACCCAGCCTACGGCCGCGTCACAAGCCCAAACCTTGAACCGTGCAGCTTTCCTGTAGGACCGTTCCATGCCATGGTGTGCTTCGACCCTGTTCTGCGAGGTCTT
>NW_008824350.1:4319755-4322969 GCF_000699105.1 Pygoscelis adeliae
CTCCCCACGCCCCGGTGCTGGGGCGCGAGCAGCCCCCCCGGCGCCCAGCCGGGTTTGGTAGCGATGGCCGCGTGCATTTATTCGCTCATTTTCCGGTGGCCTTTGCTCATCAGAAAAAATATTGTCATGGGGACCGGTTCTCCAACGCCAGGAATCCTCCCTGCGCTGCCACAGCCAGGGCTCACCGCCGCGGGCAGGGACCAAAACCATCCTCGGCAGTGCAGGAGTACTGACGGATGAGGCGGGAAGGTGCCATCCTGACCGCCTGGGAAGGTGGGATGGGGCAGAGGAAATGAAACACGGGAGAGTGTCGGGGCTGTCGAAGCGGCTGCGGTCTGATGGCCACACTCCTCCCGCGTTCCGCTTCTGTTCGACCCCTCGAAACGGGTCGGACATTGACTTTTGGCAACTTCGAATGTTTCCCTTTTGTCCAGCGCTTGCCAACTAAGCTGCATTTTTAGCGCTTTAACTGCACCTCCGCTGAAATGGCAGCTGCGAACGAGAGCCAGCTTATGATTCTGGGGATGCTACAATGGGTATTCATTTTTTATATCCCCGTTTTACTTTGTGCAGGTTTGGTGCTGCCTGGGCACTATAAGGGATCACAGCAGTTTTCTTACGTCCATGTGAGAAACACCCAGCTCCTGACAACCCCCTGAGCTCTGCAGGGAGCTGCCTCCCCAGCTCAGGGATTTCCAAATCTTCACCTCCGACTCTTGGATTCGCAAAGTGTAATTGCGGGGTCACGGTACCAGCACGTTCAGCAGCAGCTCAGAACAACTTCGCTCGGCAATGAGCGGGCTACGAGAAACAGCGGAGCCCAGGTCCCTGAGCTGCAATTGTGTCAAGAGAAAAATAAATCCCTGGGAATGCTGGTCTCGCCTCCGCTCTCAGAGGCCTGCCAGGCTGCGACAGTGAGTTCAGGGCTGTGAGGTTGCCTTTAAATCTCAGGGAGCGCAACAGCAGAGTTGTCACTTTTGATGTTCAGCATTTTGGACCTGCATTTGCTGTTTTAGGAGTACCCAGATCTTGTGTGTCCAAAAATACTGGCATTTCTCAAGTCTTTTACAATTTCCTGACAGCCCTAGCCCCCTTAATCTAATTTTGGAAAACTTTGTAGGGATTATATATTTATAAACAGTTGGTGCTTAAATATTATTTCCCTCACCATAGCAACAGCTCCCCATCGTAGCATTCGTTATACAGTGCTATTGCATTGGTGTATCCCTGTTTTGAGTGAGAAAGCCCCGAAGCCGCTCTCTCTCATGCCTGTTTTCCTACACCTTGCGAAGGACGAGGACTGAGGCTCCTGTCTGTCCTGACTCTCTTCTTGGAGCTGGGGAAGAGCCGTACCGTCGGCTGCTGCTGGAAACACGCCGGTGGCCCTGGGGTTTCCATCATCGGTGTTCCTCAGGGGATGGGCCTCCCCTTCCACGGACACAAGCTGCTGATTCATCTGCCATGGCACAGGTGACCTCATGTGGCACACAGGCTTTCGGCAGCTCCAGGTGCCCATGATGTGTGCCTGATGTATGCTCACACTTGCTCGGCACCTCCAGAGAGCAGTGGGGAGGAGCTGGGCGTAGGCGTCCAGCTGGCCTGCGGCCATGGCTGTGCTCCACTCCCACTGGGGGCCAAGGCGCTGGAAGTGCAGGAATGGCAGGATTTCAAGGAGTTTGGCCAAGCGGGGCATAAACTGGCCTAGGGACCGGTGCCAGGAGGAAATCAAGGGGCTCACGGTAAGAATACGAGACCAGACGGGCACCTGCATGCTTCCCAGTCTTTCCAAAGGTAAGGATTTGCTCCTCTCTCAAACACCAGCCCAGAAACAGTCTGGGCACTGAGACACCTCCAAAGTCCATCTGCAAAAATCCAGGGTGCCCCACAACTTGGAGTGATCCCGGAGCTACTTGGATACTTAACCTCCTGGTGCTGGCGTTTGTCCCCCCGCCTGCGGGACTGGCACGGGTGCCTGGAGAACTTCCAAACAGCAGGGATGCTCATTGAGTGTCTACACAACACCCGGGCTTAAAATGGTGATATTGAACCCGGGGCACTCAAGGTAACGTGGCCGTAGAGGCTGTCTCGTACGAAGGAAAGAAGTTTGAGAGAACGATGCAAAAAATGAGGAATAAAAGCAGGGTTGAAGGACAAACAGATGCTTCTGGTAATTTCAGCTGGGCATGATCACATTTTCTGATGCTCCCTGGTATTATAAGCATTAATCTAAAGAGATGCTGTTGGTTTGAAAGTTTACGTATTATAGCTCTGTACCTCTGACCGGTGAGTATTAAAATATTAATTAGGCTCCGTGGTGTGTGTTTGTGGTCAGTTTGCCTTTCAGAGGCAAGGACTGCTGTGGCTGTACCTCACCCTCATAAAGAAAATTTGCCTCTGTTTAAAAGGCATCATTTTTCCCCTGCGTGGCTCTAGGTGGGAGAGCAGAGAGGCTGCTGGTGACTTGGAGAGTCAAAAAAGCTCACTTTTTAAAATTTTCATCTGAGCCCAAATGCAGTTTGAAGGCGTCCAATTTCCATGCTCTCCAGCAACAGATTTCTGCGAAGGCTTTGTACTTTCTCCTCTTGAGTTATGGTTCAAAAAATCTACCTTAACAACATAATCTGCTTGGGAATATATGTAGTAAAATACCAATGTGGCTGTTAAGGTGATATGAAGGTTACTGTTCTAATCACTCAAAATGCAGTCGGGAGCAAAGTTACGATTCTCACAGTAAACTGGCCACGTTACATCCCCCGTACATCTTGCAAAATGCCGTTAACATAAAGAGCAATGTATTAAGGCACATAAATTTAAAGGCAGACTAATAGAAAATACTATTTGTGTGCTAAGCACGGCATTTTGAAAGCCTGTGTCAGATTGTACTGTGGCGTTTGTAAACCCACCTGCATGCTACGGATATTCTGCCAGAGGAGAGGAGGCTCTCCCCGGGCTGCAGTGCCGGTGTGCCGCTCCGGCTGGCTCCCGGTGTGTCGTGGTTTAACCTCAGCTGGCAACTAAGCACCACACAGCCGCTCGCTCACTCCCCCCACCCAGTGGGATGGGGGAGAGAATCAGAAGAGTAAAAGTGAGAAAACCCGTGGGTTGAGATAAAGACAGTTTTTAATAAGCAAAGCAAAAGCCGCGCACGCAAGCAAAGCAAAACCAGGAATTCATTCACTCCTTCCCATCGGCAGGGAGGAGATCAGGCCTCTCC
>NW_008824350.1:4323148-4347089 GCF_000699105.1 Pygoscelis adeliae
AGCAACAACTAAAACATCGGTGTGTTATCAACATTGTTCTCACCCTAAATCCAAAACACAGCACTGTACCAGCTACTAGGAAGGAAATTAACTCTATCCCTGCCGAAACCAGGACACGGTGACAATGGAGGTCCTCTCCCTGCCCGGCCGAGACTTTCCGTGCTGTGAAGCCGAGATGATAAAAACTTTGCGGCTGCCCCGCGGGCCAAGTATGCACAGAGGATTGCGAGGTATGTCGCAAAGAAAGAGCTGCTGTTTCGCTCACTGGTAGCTGCTCAGCAGCAGCTTGGCTACTGTAGGGGCATTGCAGCAGGGTGGGAGCAGCAGGAGGTTGCAGCAGGGTGGGAGCAGCGGGAGGGCTGTGCCAAAGCGGGGGCTGCCACTGCCTCTCCCCTGCCCCGTGGCTCCCTTTGCAGGGTTGTGGGGTGCAAGCCTCCCTGTGAGCAGTTTCAAAAGTCTGCCAGAGCTGGCTGGTGCACCGCGCCGGCGGGGTTACCGAAATCATTCCTAAGCCCAGTAGGAGTACCAGCCGAGATGTCTCACAGAGTGATTTTTGGATACCTTGATCTTAAGGGACAGAGTCTGGAATATTTTGGGGATGCTTGACTTTCAGAAAACGTCCTCTGTCATTGGCCATCACGTAGAAGCTTTAACAAAAGACTTTAGGCTTGACGTCCTTCTGTAGTTCAGAAGCAGTGATAAACAGCTCATGCTATAATCCCGTCTCTTGAGGAGCCTATAAACTCCCTGTGTGCAGGACTGGTAATGTAGCCAAGGATGTGTTTGTTTACCCCAGCCTTGCGCTCCTTTTTGGTTTTCCTTCCAAAGAGCCACGACAAGTCGATATAACACATAACGTAAAGGAAATGAATGAGGGCAAAAGTAACCATCTCAATGTTATGCTGTTACTTTGGTATACTTACAGTATCGTGGCTACAGAGCAGTTTTAAATTGCTGGGGGGGGAAGGGAGATTGTCCTCCTCTGTACAAAAATAAAGATGATCAACTATCCATTTGTAAAATCCCAGAGCTTAAGGGCCAAATAGTCGTTGTGACTGTTCAGCCTTGCCCCTGTGGGCGACAGGCTAGCCTTGTACCCAATAATTTCTGCACCAGAGCCGTCGGCGGGGCGCAGGCACACCTTCGTCGCAGGAGAGATACCGTCACTGCTGTGGGTGAGTTGTTCCAGAGCCTGATGTGCCTGACAGTGAAACGTGCCCCTTATTTCTAGTCTGGAGACGTCGAGTTTTGGCTTCCAGCCACTGGATCGCATTATGCCTTTGCCTATGAGATTAAAGAGCTATCTACTATCTGAACTATTTCTCTGGTGTAGGTATTAATAGATCATGATCAAGGCACCTCTTAACCTTCTCTCTGAGAAGTTAAATAGACTAAACTTCTTTATCTCTAACAATGAAGCGGTGATTTCTGGGCTTTTCATCATTCTTGCCAGTCTCTCCAGCCTGCCTGATGTCTGTTTGGAAACACGGACCCCACAAGTCAGAGAGCATCCCAGGACTGACCACAGGAGACCGTACCTTGGCTTGGCACACCTACAAGCAATTAGCCCACCATGATCCCCACACCCTTGTCACCAGCCTGGGCTGATGGCTGTCTTAGCATCCTGGTTTACTCCCAAGAAACCCCCCAGGATAAGGTCAAACCTTACAAGCTCCTGGGGTCTGCATTACTCCTAGCACAGAAAACAATGTAAATGAGACGCAGTGCAGTTCTCCTCCAGCCTCGCTGCTCAGCCCCCAACCACATTCATCCCTCCCAGGCTTGTTTCCACCTCCCTTGAGGTGAGGTTAACAGGAAAATCACCTGCTGATGGAGACCCAAAGCCAGCATCAAAAGCCGTATTGGACTTTCACGTATCATTGTATTTTTGTTTTCTTCTCTAAAAGTGTACATCAGGCTCCATGGTGTTAAACATGCCCCATAAATCACACTGTAGCCAAGTCAACACTTTTACGTGGCCTTTATCTTTCGTAGGCCCATTTTCTTGGGAGTTCAAAATACAGTAGTAACTTTAATGCTGATTCTGGTATTTTTAAGAAAAATCATTCACATATTGTAAATTTACAGAGGAGTTGGCTGGCTACTTACTAAGAGACTCCATGTTTCACTGGAGTGAAAAAAGAGAGGTTTGTGAAAGTGTCAGTAAAAAACCAGAGATTAAAAGTCTGGTTAAATAGCAGTTTGTCTTTGGGGCAAACCCCCCTGACAAGTCCTGTGCCACTGCCTCCCCCACCGGCCCCAGCCAGCCACCCCAGCTGGCTCAGGCAGGTAGGAAAACCCTCAGGAAACCATTTCTGAGGGCTGCTTGGTGGCATCAGGTTTGTGGTTGCTTTGATCCCATAATGAATGACAGGGCTGTCAGAGCCAGCCGTGCGTGCCACCTCCGTGCAGTGCCGGGGTAAGGTGCTCTGCGTTCATACACCTGTGTGTCTTGAAAACTTCTGTAAGTGGCTGAAGAGTGGGGTTTTTTTACTCATGGTGTAGCAAAGTGAGATCTTGGGGAAGGGGAAGGCGACTTTATTGTATAAAGTTTCTAAGCAAGTTGGTTTTACCCATTCATGCTCCCATATGCGCAAACACAAAGATGCGTGTCCCCCAGGGATCTCCAGGATCTCTCTCCCATGACGCGGGGGACAGCGGATGCTGGTCACTGGGCCCTCCCTGTGTCTCCTGCATTCCTCTTGCTGGGCAATGATGAACTAGTTTTTTGGACTGGTCTTGTCTGTCTGTTTGGAGGTGTCTTTTGCAACTCTGTTCCTTCTGGGTTAAGAGAAAGTAATAGCACTCTGGTGTCTTCTGCTAACACAGCATCTGTGCTGGGGTTTATCAGACCTGAGCTTGGTGGTGCTCAGCTTCATTAACTGGAAACGCATCCTTGGTTATGAATACCGGTTCTTTTAGCCCTCATTCTGCTGTCCCCCCAGTGCATACACACATGAGCTTGCATTTGTCCATCATTCATACCACTCTTAATATTTCCATTAAAAGCCTCTGCAAGGGCTGAGAAGGAGAACGGCCTGCCACCTGCTAGGCCTGGATGCCAGGTGTCCTGCCTGTAGGGAGAAATGAGAACCCCTCCTTGCCAGCTGCCCAAGGCCGGGATCCTGGGCACGGAGGAGCCTCGGAGCAGGTCTGTCCCAATATCCTGGGGTTTTGGGTCCAGTTAACTTCCCATTTTGGAAAAAGAAGGATGCGAGGTGTTAAAGTTTGTGTGGTGCTGGTTGTTCTTATTGTTACTTGCAATGTTTTGGGATTTTTTTAAGTTGCTCTGATGTCGATATGGCCATGGCCACCACATCTGATAGGGATCCCCCCAGAGCAGGGGGACCTTGGGAGGAACTGGCCAGTCCCCAGGGAAGATGGGGAGGCTGCTGGATCCTGCTTGCAGTGCTTAAGACTTGAGAAAAGTCTGGCCAGCGGGCTGTAGCCCTGTCCTGACATAGTTATGCCTCTACCCCAACTCGGGGGATTGCACATGGCGAGGGGCACAGCTGCCAAAGGGGCATGAGGGAGCGGGAAGGGGCTGCCTGCCTGGCCACGGAGCAGCAGGAGGCAACAGGACCCGCTGTACCCCCAGCCCTGACCCGAAGAGGCAAGGGCTGTGGCGGAGGGCCCGGGGCAGCGGTGCTCCATGTATCCGGGAGCCGTGCCTCTGCTGGAGAGCCAGGTGTGATATACACCAACAGCAGGCACAGCACCCGCCGTGCCTCCCCGGCCCTTTTGATGTGAGTGTTACACTTCTGCAGAGCCTCGAATTAGCCCTCATTAAGTCCCTGAGGAAGCAGGAGGCATCGGTGGAGTCTCTCATTTCATCTTAAATTGCACAAAGTTCACAAAGTCTCCGCAGGAGCCTGCAAGCACCCAAGATGCACACGAGTTAGAGCCATTCACGCTGCGAGCCCAGAAAGCACCCTGAGCGTCTGCCTGTCTCTCTAAGGACAGATGGGTCCCCTGTCCATTCCCAAGGACACCCTGTCTCCTCCAGCTGCTGCTCACAGGGTGCAGAAAGCTGTGCCCTGAAACCCCCCACAGTGAGCCCTGCTGGGCACCAGCCCCGTACCCCCTCCCCAAACCACCATGGCAGGAGCAAGACAGGGAAATGGCTGCCCCACTGGTGGGTATGCACCCCTCCTTGCCAGCACTCAGGGCCACCCTGGGAGGGAAGGGGGTGAGCCCACTCCCCGCCGGGTCTGTGCTGGCAAAGGTGGGGAGCTGCTGCTTCACCCTGCCCCAACCCCCCCACACACACACTGCACATGTGGCTGGCAAAAGCCTCCTGGCTCTGTGCTCAGGAGAGAAAAAGTTGTTCGCCATCTGACAGGTTACACAGCCAAGTCACCACAGAAGTGATTTTTCCTTTTACGCACCTCTTGGGTGCTGTGGGCCAGGAGATGCCAGGAAGCTTTGCCTCCAGCACACTGCTGTCCCTTGCAAGGTACGGCCCAGCCTGGGGCAGCTGGCTCCGTGTGGCTGCAGGTGCCGGCTGCTATCGCCGGAGGTCTTGCGGCCAGCTTCCCCGGGCAGGCGTCCTTCCCTCCTCCGTTTTGCACATTTACTGCTGGCTGTGGGAGGGCCAGGCAGAGCTGGAGTCCTGCCACTGCTCCCTCCCCAGCCAGGCTGGGTCCCACTCAGCTCTGTCCCAAGGATGGGGAGAGCGGAGAGCACGGGGAGCGTCCAGCAGCTGCTTTGAGAAGGGTTGGGGTGGTGGTGGCCATCCTGAGCAGACCTGCAGCATCACCCCAAGGGGCTGGGGCTGGTTTTGCTCAAGAAAGTCGGGTCTGGGGAGCCCAAAGAGATGCAAGTCTGTGCCGGTGTGATGGGGCGGGGCGAGAAGTGGGTAAGACGGTAAGTGCAGAGGCCTCTCTTTTTTGGGAGCTCCAGAAGCGCATGCCGAGTCCCTTGTCCTTCTGCAGCTCCTGGCTGCGGGCAGCGTTACAAACCAGCCTTTTCATGGGGGCCTGGGAGGTCAGGGCCGCCCTCAATGCCGCCTGTGTCCCTGCCTCCACCGCTGCTGACAATGAGCCTTTTCAGGGAGCCGGGACCGGCATAGCCGTGGCGGCCCTGCCTGCGAGCACAGGCAGCGGGGATAAGCAGGCTGCAGGCAGCGTGCTTGAGGTCCCTGGGAGTCAGGGTCCCCTCCTACAAACCCGGGGGCATCTCCCACCCCAGCCCTGTCACCCCAGTGTTGCAGTTCCCTCTGCTCCTGGCCATGCAGGTTGCTCGGTATCTGTGGCCTTCCCCCTCAAACCGGGCTGGGGAGGAGGGTGGAGGGTTCGGGCTTTGGCTGAGATGCCAACAGGGAGTCCAAGATGGTCCCGTGGGGACACGAAGGCCATGTGAGAGCTGGAGGTGGGCACCAGGCAGCCAAAGAGCCCACAGCACCATGGCACGGGGCCGAGGCATGCCAGCTGGGGTGCACTGGGGTGTTTGCTGCAGGCTGCCTGCTCTGGGTATCTGTGGCTGCTGCTGTTGGTATCTGAGCATCGAAATCCCAGATTAGTTTTATGATACAGATTCAACAGGTGCCCTCCAAGGTCACCCAGCTCCCTGAGCCCTCCCGCCCGCCTCATGTTCCCCCTGCCCCTGCTCAGGGCTTGCCCACACTCCTGGCTGCAGCTTTTCAGCCTCCAGCGCTGGCTGCTCTGACAGCTCTGCTGGAAAAGGGGACAGGGGAGCAGCTCTTGTCCCTGTGGGGCACCTCTTTTGCTGAGCCTGCATGTCGGTGCTGCTTCTCCTCCAGGCGTAATGCTGGAGATGATCCCCAGGCTGCTGACCCGGCACGGGGACAGGAACAGGCAAGGACACTGGCTGGGGCAGGGACACTGGCTGGTCTCTCCAGAGGAGGGCAAGAAGATGCCCTGGAGCCTCTCAGGCCAGAACCAGTGAGCAGGCAGGGTCTCTGGGCCAGGACCCTTGCACTCTGCACAGGCGCTGCCTGGCTCCTGTACGAGATGGCCACGGGAAAGGCTCATGGGCTGCACAAGTGAATGCCAGTATAGATTCATGTTTGTGCACTGTTCTTACAGCACCCAGCAGCACGTCTCGGGACTGTCTCAGGGCCTGATCCTTCCCTGAAGAGCGTGGTTAGATGTCATGCAGTGGAGCCGGAAGGAAGACAGGGTCATGAGGCGCTGCCTGGCTCCTGTACGAGATGGCCACGGGAAAGGCTCATGGGCTGCACAAGTGAATGCCAGTATAGATTCATGTTTGTGCACTGTTCTTACAGCACCCAGCAGCACGTCTCGGGACTGTCTCAGGGCCTGATCCTTCCCTGAAGAGCGTGGTTAGATGTCATGCAGTGGAGCCGGAAGGAAGACAGGGTCATGGATGGAGGAGGAGGCATCACCGCGAGAGGCCAGCTGGGGCACCGGGGGCCTTGCTGGCTCCCCAGATGGGCTTGAACTCTGCATCAGAACACCGTGGGGACTCGATACTGGAAGTTTTATGTCTTGAGCCCTTTTGTAGCCCCACATGTTTCAGGCTCTGACTCTATTCTTGTTCTTCCTCAGTGGCTTCTCCTGCTGTCCCAGGCAGTTTTCAAGCTCCTTGCTTGCACCTTCTGGTTTGATTTTGGTGGGCCACTTGCTTTTTCCACTTGTTCTTTTGTCCTGCCTGTTTTAGAGCTGTATTGATTTCTGTCCTTGCGTGACTTCCACAAAAGCTGCTCTTTGCTCCCAGCCGGGGATGCTGCTTTTCGCCATCCCTTCGCTTCCCTTTGAAAACGCTCACCCTGCTGACCCCTGCAAGCAAGAATACACCTCAAAACCATGAGTACGGGTAGATGAAAGCCTGGATGTAGTCTCCAGTGTAAACTACAGCAGTTCTGGGCCTGCTGTAGTTTAAACAACCTCCTCTGAGCTGCCTGTACCTCATCTACAATCCACCCCCTTCCCACTAGAGTTGGTCCAGAACTGGCAGCAATTTCGTGAGAGCCGAGGGGGGATATTTTGGGTTTGATGAAACTGCCCTTTCCCAGGAGTACATTGGACGCCATCCCATTTCACTAGGGCTTTCTCCTGCCCACATGCTACTCCGGGACTCAGAGACCCCTCCTGTGACCTCCTGGGGATGGAATCAGAGACCACCATGGTGCCTGCAGAATCAGGGTTTCTGCTGACCTCCTGCAGCCTTCTGGGGAGGCAGAGGGGAGCTAGGCAGGGATTTCAGGCACTCATGGGGATGGACTGTAGCCACCACCTTTGCCAGATGAAGAGGTGGAACTGGGAAGCCGCCCCACTCTGCAAAGGATCGTGTCCGTGGCTCCCAAGGGAAGGGACAAAACCAGGCATCTAGCTGGACCTGGCTGGAGATGCTAGTGCTGCGGGAAAGCATGTGGATTGCCCAGTGCCTGCTGGAAACACGTATCCTCTTCCTCCTCCCCTGAAGCAGAAGCCCCCTGAAGTCCTGGCGGTGGCCGGTGAGAAGGCTCATTGCTTTCCCCCCGAGCTGGGGCAGCCTGAGCCTCCTGATGGTGGAGTTGCATCCAACATTCACAGGCACAGGCACGACATCTGCTCTGGCACGATGTCGCCTCTCCCTACTGCCCCCTCCGCTCTCCCCTCTCCGCCCTGTGCTGTCTGCTCCAGCCGCACTCTGAGCAGAGCTGACAAGCCAGGCATGTAAAAAACTTAATGAAAAACTAATTTGTCAGCCATAAACAAGTGGCAAAGGCTTTAGTGCATTTTCTGCCCATTTTATTCGGCTCCCCTGACAGAGGATGTGTGCCTCCCCTCTCTGCTGAATGAGCTCTGACTCATCGGCACCGTGGTCGGAGCATGGCACTGGTGGGGCGAGAAAGGCTCCCCCAGGGAGGTGGTAAGGTTGGGGGGGTCTGCAATGGACGGAGCCCCTGCGCACACCCTGTGAGCGGGCTATGGCATGGAGGAGGGAGGCTGGCACAAGTGGCTGTTTCTGGCTGTGAGAGGAGACCTTCAAAGAATATGCCACCACCAACCTGAGCCCAGGCAGAATTTAGCCTGGGAAAGGTCTGGAACCACCCCTAAAGTGTGTGTGTGTGGGGGGGGGGGGGGGGGGGGGGGGGGGGGGGCGGGAGGCAGCAAAAAAAGAGGGACCTCAGGAGGTCTCAAGTCCAACCTCCTGCTCAAAGCAGGGTCAGCTATGGGGTCAGACCGGGTTGCTCAGGGCTTTATCCAGTCGGGTCTTGCAAAACTCCAAGGATGGAGGATGCCACGACATCTCTGGGCTTTTTCTTCTCAAATAGTGCCACCAGGCCCAGTTCCCAGGATGGTGAACTGTGTGGGGGAAGTGGGCCTCTTGCTGCCAGGAGGGTAGGGTGAAGCATAGGAAGGGACAACTCCTGGTTGGCATGGTGACCATGCTTCATGTCTTGCTCGGGAGCAGGGGTAGAAGGATGATGGGTCCCTACAGCTGCAGGGACTGAAACTGAGAGCAGGATTTGAGGTTGGGCATGTCCTTGGCATGGCTGAGGCAATGGATGGGCAATATGCACCTCTGGAGAGCCCCACCAGTGTCCTGGGGCACCGCGCCCAGCTGAGGGTGGGTTGCCAGAGAGAGACCGGGGCAGTCTGTAGAAAATCAGGAGAACAGGCTGGAAAGCTTGTGTGTGAAGAGAGACTAAAAGAGCCTCATGTCTGGCTTGGCTAGATGGAGACAGGGTGGCAGGGTACAAATACCCAGGGGAGGAGGGAGAAGAGGAATGAAGCTGGAGAGAAAGGGGTGAAAGCAGGTGGGAAGCTGCCTTGTAATCCCAGGTCCGAGGCTGCAGAGTGGTCCCTCGGAACGAAGTGGAAAGCTTTCACATCAGCTTGAACAAAACTCCTGGGGGAATCAAGCGCCAGCAAGCTGCCGGGGAGCTGCATGCCGCGGGGGGTGCATGTGGCACGGCCTCTCCCCAGGCTGCTGTGGGCAGAGCAGCAGCGAGGACCGGGTGACATCTCTAGAGGACTCTACTCTTCACGTGACACCAGTGACTCACTGGCACCTCAGAGCTAAGCGGCAGCCAGGACGTGCTGGCTGAGAGGTTTGTCCCGGGGAGGGAGCTGCTCAGAGGGGATGTGGGTAAGTCGGTCCCTTGGGATGCGCCACGAGGGCGGCAGAGCTCCACTCCCAGCTCTGCTCAGCCCTGGCGAGCAGATGAGAGCCTTCTGCACTGATGGACGGTGTCAAGTCACCCCAAAAAGCATCATCTGAGAGCCAAGACTGTTCATCCTTTCCTGCTCTTCCAAAACAGCAGGACCCACAAACAGGAGCCTGCAGGGCCTGACTGCCTCTTAGCCCTCTGGTCATAAGGTGCTTCTTCAAAAATATTGCTTTAGGGACATTTAAAGCTCTAGATCAGCATTGATGTCTCAATATTTGCTTAGACCTACACAGTCAACACGTAGATGCACATTTAATATTAGCATGCACATAGAAATGCAGCAATTCAATATAAACTAAATACTGGTGCATTATACTAAGTGCATATTAATCCAAAGTGCTTCATATTTCTGCATAGCTATGTACTGAGTGTGCAGTGAGGTATTTAAATTTGTAGCACCTATTACTACCGACTCACGTTAAACCATATATTTATCAGAATTGGTTTTTTGACGTATATAATATACCACGAGAAGCCTTCCAAAATCTTTTTTCTCCTAGTTAACATGTCTGTAGTACCAGGTCAGTGTGGGTCAAATGCTTAGCATGTCCTGTGCCTGCACTGAACACCCGAAGAGAAGACCATTTTATTTTTGGCACGAAGTCAAATTGGGCCCACTTGATACCTATCATCTAAAGAACAAGGATGGATGTCACTGTGATGGCTGAGGCTCTGAAATAGCAAAGCCACCTCTTCCACCCCCAGGCACATCCCTGCCATGGCGCTGGCACAGGAGGTGTTATTGTGGAAATCTCGGAGGTGGAAGTATTGGGATACCCCTGCTGCCATTTTTATGCTGGATCAATCAGAGCAAATGTTGTTGTAATTATTTCTTTACTGTACTCATGGCACAACAGCCACATGAGTGTTTGCCCGCTTCTGCCCCCCACAGCATGCATCCGTCGACACAGGGGCAGCAGGGGCCAGAGCTGCTCTGGGGGATCTGGCAGCCAAGGAAGGAGGGATTGGTGAGTGTGGCTGCGGGTGCGGGGGCTCGGGAGGGCAGCGCCAGCGCTGACCTCGCTGCAGGAGGTCTGTACAGCAAAGCCGTGCCCTGCCCAGCTGCTGGCAGGGTTTGCAGGGGAACAGCACTGGGAGTGCAGGCAGTGCTGACCCCTGGTGCACTGGGGGCTGCAGGGATGCTGTGGGCGAAAGCCCCTGTCTCAAGGAGTGGAAACAGTCAAAGAGTGGGAGAGAAACTCAAGAGAAGCAGCATTTGAGAAAAATCCCAGAGTAAGGAATAGGCTTCAGCCTCAGAAACTTTATGGTCTCAGGCAAAGTCATTCAAGCGCTGGGCAAAAACCGGCCCCATCCTCTCTCACATGCCTGTGCCCCCGTGCTGGGCTGCTGGGCACTCCCAGCCTCCCCACTGCCCTCGGGCAAAGATGGGGTACCGCGCTCCCTCCTGGCAGTTTATAACCCACACTGCAGCCCCGGGGGTGCGCGCCAGGACATGGCAACGAGGATGGATTTAGCTGCCTGTGGTCCAGCGCGGTGGTATTCAGACTGTCCTGTCTGCCACAACTTCTATCCCCAAGGATCCCAGGTGGTGCCCGTGATGCAGGGCAGTTCCATGGACCTTGTCAGTCTTAGAAGAGTTTGAATAAGCAAAGCTACAGCCCCCCAGCACAGTCATGCAGAGCCAAGGTGCAAGCACGTCTGGGATTCAGCAGAGCAACTGCTTGTCCCAGCTGCCTTCCTCGACTGCTGTCTGGAGAAGTGAAGGATAATGTGCTCAGGCAGTTGGTGATGGATGGCAGGGCGAGTCCTGAGATGAGGAGATGGATGGTACTGCTTGCAGGGGGAGCGGGAGGGAGGCTGGAGGGCAGGGGCAGCCCACGGCCGCTGGAGCCGTGCAGAACCGCTGACGCAGGGGTTACAGACCCTCGGCTTTGCAGCAAGGTCCCGGGAGGCTGGGGTGCGGGGGAGAGGCATGGCCACGGGGTGGGGAGGAGGTGGAGAAGCAGAGTTGCTTGGGTTAAGTTGCCTTTGCATCTTGCTCCTCGTCCCTGTCCTGAGAGAGCGGGATGGGGTGGGAGAAGAAGGAATCCTGTGTCCACTGCTCCCCCAGGGAAATAGGCTGCCGTGACCTCCACCCCTGGGTGAGTCATTGCCACATTTGTCATTACCAGGTTAGCTGAGGTGTCGGAGTCGCAGGAGGCAGCGGCTGTTGTCCGCCCCTGGAGAGAGCTGAGCTGGCAACCTCTCGTGCCGGCTCCCCCGGCCCCCTTCATGCTGAACCCCGGGGGGGCAAAGCACCGTCAACCGGTGGAGGCAGGAGGAAATCCCAGGGGGGAGAATGTGACAAATAATCTCTCTGCACAGACCCCAAGGACTCTGTGCCTCCAAAGTCCCTGCAGGGACAATGGCACCTGGGAGCAGCAGAAATACCTGAGGGGCTGCTTAGAGCCCACTGCCAGCATCTTCTCACTGCAGGTGCTGGAGATGTGGGAGACATGGGGGTTGGGGTCTGCCCCACAGCGCTGAGCTGCTCTGGCATCCCCATCTCAGCTGCAGAGAGCACTGTCCTGCCACGGAGGGTCCTCCTCCCCAGGGTACAGAAACACCATCAGCTTGGAAAGAGGAGGAGAAAAAGGGAAGAGGAAAGAGGTGGGAGCCTGAACCACCTTCTCAGGCAAGCAGCAATTAAAGCCTGTCCCAGGAGGGCAGAGAGATGTGGCGTTTGTTCCCATGTAGCACACCTTTAGTTGTGAGTGGGGGTTTGCTTTTATTTTGATGGGCAAAAAAGTCCAAAGGAACAGCCTCTCTCCAAAGCATGCAGGCAGCTCCCGAGTCTGCCTCCTGCCTGCGAGCTCTCCCTTTTCCACAGGGTTACAAATCAGGCAATGCTTGTCTGCTCATAGGGTGCGAAGAGAGACAGCGAGTCCATTACTGTCCACAGGGCACCTGCTGTTTCTGTCATTTCTAACCGGCTCTGTGAGAGGAGTGAGTGGGAGAGTCTCATTTCTGCAGTAATCCTTGTTTCCCAACAGCAGAGACAAATGCAGGCTGTATCCAAAAAAATGGCAGGGGAAAAAAACCAATGTGTCTGTCTAGCGAAGGGCTGTGCTGTATCTCAAAGTAGCTCCCTTCTCAGCCATGGGGGATCTGTGGAAGGACAGGGGACACCCAAAATGTGCCCAAACCTGCCCGAGAGCGAACTGCTATCCTCCCCTCTCTGGTTCAACGAGGAGGGAGGAAAGCCGTGTGCGGGGACCTGGAGTTTCCAGCAGCCTCATCTTCTACTAGAGAGTCACAGCTGAGGTTTTAGTCTAGCAAAGTGGGGAGAGGCAGCCCTTGGCCGTGACAGCGGCCAGCACACTCTCTTGGGTTAAACACAAATCCACCTAAGAGGGAAAGTGGGTCGGGGCGATTTCCACTCAGCTCACTAATAGGTTAATTTGATTCCTGGCTTAGTCAGAGCAGGAGGAATTGTGGGCTCCAATTCCCACCCTTCCCTTTGATCTGTCGTGATTGCTGCAGGCACTTACTTCTGTCTGCAAGGACTGGATTCAGAGCCCCAAAAAGCTGCTGGTTGTTTGCAAGGCGGGATTCCAGAGCAGGGCAAGAGGTAGTTTGGGGAAGGGCCTGGGAGAGCCCCTTCCATCAGCAGGGCAGCAGTGGGAGAGGAGTCCCATTTTTGTGAGCAATCAGGGCATCCTTGCCCACCTGGCTCCCATTCAGCTTGTCCCTCCCTCCCTGAAAAGGCTCATCCAGGCCAAAGCACCAGCTTGTTTTACACCATTGGCCCTGCTAACCTTGCCTCTGGGCTGCAGTTGCAGCAACAGCTCTCCGGGGCTCACTATCAAGGGCACCTGGCCACTGCTGCCCTCCCTGCAAAGTGCTGCAGTGGATCCAGGTCTCCCTCTCCCCCAGGAAGCAGAAGCACCATGAAGGTCAGCGCTAAAATAACCTGTTCCCATCTCTGCTTCCAGCAGTGATCATCCAGGCAGGGGCTGGGGAAGGGGAACGGAAAGCCATCCCTCCCTGGGCTGACGGAAAGGCGTCTCTCCTGCTTGCCTAGAGCCTGGGAGAGGTTGGGCGAAGAGCAGCATGGTGCTGGCAGGTGGCACCAGGGCTTTTGCAGCCCAGGAGCTGGGCATTTGTCCCATGTGCCACAGCTGCCCTCAACCTGGCTGGTCCCATCGCAGGCACTGTGGCCTGGCCGCAGCTTTTGGCGTTGCAGGTCATGGCTGCATGGGAGGTGTGGGGTTCACCTGCCCAAGCGCTGGGCAGCGTGGGTCCATCTGTCCATCCGTCCTGCTGCCTCCAGGGCCTTGCTGCACATACTTTGGGGGTTGGGGTGCAGCCATCCGACCGTTGTTGGTTTATTTTGCAGGCGACGATGATAATTTTCTGCCTGCTGCACACTCTTTAATTAACAGCTCAGAGGATGTGGGGCGAGAGGCGTAATGAGCGCTCCGTTTGCATATCAAAAGGCAGCATCATTAATATCCCTGTGCTCACAAGAGCTCTCAGAAGGCAGGCGGGTCGCCGGCAGGGCTGCCGCCGGCGGCTGAAAGCCCTGTTCGGTGTTCATCTGTGAGGGGCCACTGTGCCAGCGGGCACGTGGGCTGCGTAGGTGTGCAGCTGGGTGGTGGGCAGGGAGCGGGCAGCCACAGCCTCCCGTGCCGGGGCGGCAAGCAGAAGGGTTTTGCCAAGGGAGCTGGGTAACAGGCCAATTTCTAGGCAAAGGGGGAGCTCGCTGAGGATTTTTGGCTGAGTCGCCCAAATCCAGCAATATCCCGGGCTGCTCTGCAGCAGCTCCTTTTCTTGACTCTCCTGCCGGGCTGGAGGAGTTGTCCTGAGGCAACCCCTCGCTGGCCGGTGCCAGTGGCCCTGGAAAGCTGCGCTGAAGTGGCTGATTGTTCAGATAAAGCTTATCCTGTTACCCAGGCTGTTTGTCGCCGTACGGCATTTGCACAGAGAAGTCCCTGTAGATCTCAATTTGGCCGTGCTCAGCCAGCAGGATTAAATGTTCCTTTGCTTCTGTCTCCTGCATGGAGGAAATCAGCCACCCGGGTGATGGTTTACTCCTACACATGCACTTCTCTTTCTTTCCTTAACTCTCTTCTAATTAAATATAAAAATTTCCCAGGGGGATGGGGGAGATGGCATGCCAGGGCATCCTTGGCTCTCCCTGCAAGTCCAGCCATGGCGTGCTGTGTGGCAACACAGCCTTGCCAGGCTCCCGAGGCCTTTTGTCAGCAAGAGGCTTGTTTTGGGCACTCAGGTTAGCTCACCCACTTACCCGCAGTCAGAGGCTGAGTGGGCAGGCCCAGGTGGGACTGGTCCAGCCGGCACTTGGTTTCCCCAGAGCAAAACTGGGGGAAGTCTCTGTGGGCTTTGCAAAGTCCTGGGATGAGGAATGTGATGCCCAGGATTTCTTCTGCTCTTCTCCCACTTTCTCTCAGCTCCTCCTGCTTCGGCGCAGGCTGGGTTTGTGTGGGTAACTTCACCCAGGTGCCCTCAAGGAGATGAGGAGTTGCAGCCTCTGGAGGAAGGGGCTGAAAGACTTTCTAGAGTCTGATTTTCTTCTTCAACATCCAGTTAGACAGGGCATGCCAGACACTGAGAGATACTCTAAGGAGCAGGTTTTGTGGGGGACAGGAGCGCTGGTTCGGTGGCAGAGCACATTATCAAAGGTACTTCTGCCCCCCAAGTTCATTATCTGTGCTGCAAGTCAACAGAATAAACTGATTTCTGTGTTCTGCCTCACAAATCTTGTACGAAGGCCAACCAAGCAAATGTACGTTTAAGTCAAGCACGTTGCAGGGCAAATTTACTACCAGATTCCTCTAAGCCAGTCAGAGGTGGAACAACACAATGATCAAGGGCACAATTAAGATTAATTTGCTAGGTCTGAATGTCCAAGTGCCAAGTGAACACGGCAGGTAATCACATCAAACACTGAGGCTGATATTAGAAAGAATGACATGGTGTTCATCTCCCTTGTGCTGTGAGAGTCGAAGGAACAGCTGAGTCGCTTTCAGGAGGGGCTTCAGCCAGCATTGCGCAGGACAGAGCCAGGGAAGGAGCTGCGGGACACACAGGTCCCTCAGATCAAGGACCTGCTGCTAAGGGAAACTCCTGGTACCAGTCCTCCGCCTCCTTGAAGCTGAGGCTACCCAGGGTGCGGTGGCATGGAGATGCCACCAGACCATTTGCCTCCTGGGTTTAGCTGTTGAAAGGACACACACAGCAGAGCAAAATTAAGGTTAAATGAGTATGTGTTTGAAGAGCTGTTGATCAGGGCCACCAAACACTTCCTTGGATTGACAGGTCTTTACAAGGTGTTGTGTATTGACATTGAGCACTTGAATTTTAGCATTTTCATCCTGTCTAGCGAGCCAGATACACACTCCCTGACGCACTGCCTTCCTCGTTTGGCTGGGATCAGAGCAAAAAGCCCATGTAAACAAACTTTCCTGTCATCCCAAAAGAGCTCACTTCCTTCTCTAGAGGGTTTGTTGGGGTTCTTTTGTTTTATTTTGTTTTGTTTCTTCCAGCAATGCTGCTCCATCCATAGCTCTTTTTCTTGGGAAGGAAAAGAGCTGCTGCCCATAAACCACCACAGGAAGGATGTATAGCTCACACGGGGCCCGTGGTAGTTTGTGATTCACAGCATGCATTGCTTTGGTGAGCAGATGTCTGGGAGGAGGAGACGGCCAGGAGCTTCCTTCACTTGCATAGCAAGGTCTTGGTACACCTCCTGTTTTGGAGATCACTTTCCTGTGGAGTATTTGGCAACTTGTTTGTGCAGCAGGAGGAAGGATTAACTGTGAGCATCATCACTAGCACGTCTGACCGGAACCCAGGGACTCTCAATATTCGAACTCAAAAGGAGGAGCTGTTACGGTGTGTGTCCCACGCAGGTCTGGGTGCTCCTTAGTGTTGTCCCTCATCATTATTTACCTCCGCTGCTTCAGTGCCCCGTTCCCTCTTCGGTCCCCCCTTTCCCACAAGGGTCAGGGGCAGCCGGCCGTGCCCATGGGCAGCACTGGCACACACGTGCATGGCATTAGGTAGGAGAAGAGGCTCCTTCCCCAGGCGGAGGGGACACAGCTCCATGGCATGCTCGCAGGTGACAGCCTGGGCGCTGCACACCCCAGCAGTCAGGGCAGCCGGCACAGCACTGCTGTTTGGGGAGAAATCCTGACCATCCTTGGTTTTTTGCCAGAACAGTTTAATTGAGTTTCCTCGGGGAGAAGCCTTTCCATCTAATTCAGCTCTTAATTAACCCCATGCACCCCAAAGAGGCTCTGCAACCACTTGTAAATTAAATATGAAAAGCATTATTTATCTAGGAATAGCAGCCTAATGGCTGCAGCTCTGACGTTTATAGTTGCTAATGATGATGGATCCGTGAGAGAGAATTTGGGAAGGGAGTGGAGGGGAAGAGTTTCTTCTCTCTTAAAAGATACAGACAGATGTGTAAGGGCCGTGTTCCTGGAGCACAAGTGGACTCTTTCTTCCTTCAATTAAAAATGAATGTGAAAAGAGCATGGGAAGGCTGGAGGAGTATATTCCCAGTGTAATAACCTGCATCCTATATTGTGTTTGGCACGGTAAGCTGTGGGGCTGGTGTTGCTAGGCTTGTGGGAAAGAGGAAAGTCAAATCTGCCTTTGGAGAGGGTGAAGGGGGAAGGTGCCAAGGGCTGATGCACTCACCTCTCGCCCCTGCAAGCCCATTTCCGAGCCTGGATTTCACCCCCAGCAGGGCGACTGCAGGATTCACTTGCTTAACACAGGCTGTTTGTCAGCATCAAAAAAAGCCATGTCCATGAGCAGAGCCACCTTTTGGGGGGCTTGGAGGGAGGGAAAAACCAGGAGAGCGGCAGGTCGGGGCTGGGATGTGCAGGGGCTGGCTAGGGAGCCGCCGGCACAGCTGAGGGTCCAGGGTGCCAGGGCTGCGTGTGAGCCAGCTGGGGCTGCAGCAGCTCCGGGACCCTCCCGCTCGGCATTTCCTTAAAGCTCCCCACTTCCTATTTTGTCTCCGCTCGAAGGTTTTGTCCTGTTTCACGAAGCTGCCAGCCTTTTCAGCACGTGCGAGGCTGAAGCCAGCTGCCTGCCTTCTCACGCGGGGAGGTTTCCTCCCGGCACGGATGGAGGATATTCCTGGTGCGGCATTTCCCCAGGGCTCAGCATGGCTGGCGCTGCCAGGAGCGCTGACCCGTACGCAGCTGTCACTCAGACCAGGATGGGGGTGGGATAGTGCGGATGGGGTGACATGGGCCAGGTTTGGGGCAGTTCCCCTGCTGTGGGAAGCCTTAAGACTGTCAGAAGTTTACAGGCGCAGAGTGCCAAGGAGGAAAATTTCTGCTCCTGAGAGCTTTCCTTGTGCCTCCCTCCTGTTGGACATTTATCAACCTGTTCAGCAGAGCAAAATTAACTCTTGCTAGCAAGGCCCAGACAGGGAGGAGCCGTCTTGCTGCCTCTGGGTTGATGCAGTCCCCCCTGGCAGCAGCTGGGGCGGGGTAAGGAGCAAGGCAGGCAGAGCAGGCGTGGGGCGACCCGACCGCCCCGGGGGTCTGGCAGACACAGCGTAGCCAGAGCCCTAAGCACAAGGCTTCCCATCCCCGTCACAAAATGTCACCAGTAAAAGTGATGCTCTGGGTTTCATTGATATCTGTGTGTATCTAATCCAGCGTTGACTTTCATTGAGTTTCTGGTCTCAAACAGCTATTCCTGGGGAAAAAACAACATTGTTTAATCTCACGTCAGGTGAAGTGGCATTTTCCTTCCTCATCCCTGCATCTCACTGACCAGCCTCCTGCTCTCCTGCGAGGCAACAGGGAAAACCAGGTTTTCCCACCTCTCTGCCACTTGGTACATTGTAAGTCTCCCTTGTGCAGGGAGGACACAAGGGAGGACACAGGTTTTCTCCCAGGAAAACCTGGGAAAACCAGGTTTTCCCACCTCTCTGCCGCTTGGTACATTGTAAGTCTCCCTTGTGCCTCCCCTCCCCGACAGTTATGGTCCCCGTCCCTCAGGCTCCCCACTTGTCTCAGTGGCCCCCCCGCAACCCAGCCGCGCTCTCCCTGCAGCATCGTGCTGGTCCCTGTGCTACTCACTGCGCATTGCCCAACCCGTCTCGGCTGCATCGGGGCTTCACCGGCCGCTGGTGCCCCTTGAGCAGGGAGCATGGACTGAGCTGTTCCCAGGGCAGCCCCGGCCTGCTCTGGGGATGGTACAGAAACCCTCCCAGGTTTACAAAAATTACACATTTTATGCTGCAAAGTGCATTTCTTTGCCTTTACCAGCATCAATACAATTTGTCACCACAGTACCCATCCATACAGTACCTTCGGGACACTCCAAAGCTCCTTGCTGTCTCTCGTGCTCATGAATCACCTGAGTAGGTTTGCACTTGCTCCTATCTCCTGCCTCCGCTCCTCCATCCAGACCATTAATAACCCCTTTGCACAGCAGGAGGCCTAGCACGCATCCCGACTTCACCGCTGCTAATCTTGTGCCGTTATAAACCCCAACTATTTATCCTTTCTGCTTTGGGACTCCTTGCCAGTTTCCCACGCAGGAAAAGATGGTGCCTTTTGCCCCCCGGCTAATTAGCTTTTTTAGCAGCCGTCTGGACAATCTTTTGTCAGAGGAGCTCTAAATAAATAGCCACTTCGTTGTTCTGCATCTGCCGCTGGGCTGATACGTTCAAGGAAATCTGGGAGATTAGTGAGACACGATTTTCCTCCGAGACATGCACACTGGGCTGTATTATGAGATGTTCTGTTTTTAATTATCATTCCAATCAATTTGGTGCACACAGATGTGCAATTTACTGATCTGTAATTCCCCAAATTACCCCTGGAGGCTTCATTTTTATTGTCAGTGTAACATTTGCTACCAACTATCTGTTTGTTTTTTGAGGGCAAGGTTTTCTTCTTGTTGTTTTTTTGTTTTTACACCTTTAGCCATCTGCTCTCCAGAAATCCATTTTGGCTCATTTTTTTCTTTCTTGTTACCTGCTGTAATTTCTTGTTGCCAGGTGAGGTTTTGATTTCCCCATTTGGGAGTACCCTTGTGTGCTGCAACCAAGCTGCAGGAACCCAGAGTCTGTTCTGGGCTCTGGCAGTGATTTACTCTGCGGTCAAACCCTTTCTGCTATAACCCCATCTGGGTTTCCCCGCCGTAGCAGGCAGACAGTGATCCCACCACAGCTCCAGGTATACGGCTTAATTAATTAGTGCTTGTAGAGTGCAGTCAGGAGGTGCCGGGGAAGATGAGCATATCGTAAGTGCCCTCTTTATGGAGATAGGTAATCACTCCTTTTGGGGAGCTGTCAGCATGGGGTGGAGGTGGCTCATGGGCCTGGCACAGCCAGACCCTCCGCAGGGAGGGAGGCGGGTCGGCTGCATCGCCTCAAGCAGGCAGAATTTCCTCTTGGGAAATGGGAGAGCAAAGCCAAGAAACACAGCGGGATGGGAGAGTTCATGTCTGGCCGGAGAGCCTGCTCTGCCACCTGGGGCATGTCCCCTGCAGGGCTGGGTGCCAGCCTGGCAGACCCCTCTCTTGGCCATCCCTGGACCTAGCCGTCCCCTCGCCACCCAGGAAAGGCCTCTCCGCATGCCCAGCTCTGCATCCATGTCCCCAGGGCATCCTGGCCCCAAGCGGCTCTCCCCATGCCCCCCACAGCACGGCTCACTGGCTACATGATCAGCGCAGGCATCCTCCAGGACGTGCTTCGTTGTGCGCTCCTGGGATGCCTAGGGTCCCACAGGGTGCTGCAGCCCTCCTCTGCTTTACTCTCTGGGCGCTTAATTATTAGTAACAAATCCTTCCAGCCCCGCTCTGATGTAGGGAGCCGCAGATGAGGTTGTAGCCCTTTGGGTCCCCCATATGGGGGCAACGCAAGGGACGTGGGGGAGATTTAAATCCAGTCCTTGTGATGATGGGGGACCTAGGCTGCCAGCACTGCTGGGGGCAGGGGGCTGCCGAAGAGGGAGATTTAACAAACACAGCGACCTAGCCCCGGCAGTGCATGCTAGGCTGGAGATAATCTCCATTTAATTCTCTTCCTGATAATCCAGTCTTGGATGTGGTCCCATGCTCCCTGACCCCTTAATCCTATTGCCATGGAGCCTGTTTAATGGGGAAGCTGGTGTGGGCTCCTGTGAAACGGCTTGGGGCATCCCCCTGGCCCTTTGTCTGCCCCTCTTGCTTCCCCCATTCCTGCCTGGCATGGATCTGGCACTGAAATTCTCCCTTTCTCCCTGTGTGGCCCCTTCCCAGCTCTCCTTCCTCTCCTCTGGCTCAGCGAGACCCTCAGCTGCCCAGAAATGGGGAGCAGGCAGGGAAGGGGAATCTGGCTCCCAGACACACTTACTGGGCAGCTGTGAGGTGATCTATCTGGTAACACAAGCTAGATGCTGGTTTTGCAAGCCTTGCTCAGCTTTGGAAAGAGGCGGGGAGGGGGAGAGCAGAGCAGCCCTCCCTCGCACCCTGGCTTTCAGGTAGGAGGGTGGTGTGCGGGGAAGCACCAGGATGACAATGGTAAGGAAAGCACTGGGAGGAAATTGGTGTTATAAAACTTAAAGCGCGATCTGACGGAAAAAAAGGGTTGGAAAAGAGGCAGCCATGACAGGCACGGCGGGGAGGGGGAGAGCAGAGCAACCCTCCCTCGCACCCTGGCTTTCAGGTAGGAGGGTGGTGCGCGGGGAAGCACCAGGATGACAATGGTAAGGAAAGCACTGGGAGGAAAATTGGTGTTTAAAACTTAAAGCGCGATCTGACGGAAAGAGAGGTGGTTTTATGGTACGAAATCTCTTAGCGGGTTGATTTGCCACGCTCAGCCTCTCCGACTCTCAGACACCCTGAGCTGTGTCCCCAGGTGATCCCCAGGGTCAATAACTGGAGGAGAGGGGGCGCCGGTCACCGAGCCCTTGCTGTGCGTCTGGGGTTCCTCTGGACAAGTGAATAAAGACAGTTTTCAGACAGATCTTTTCTCTCTGTTAGGAGTGGTCTTTTGCTTTTACCTTCCGGTAGGGCAAACAGAAAGCAACCCCCCTGTGCTGTGCTGCAACCCTGCTGCCATCCTCCTTGCTAGCAAGCAGGTCGCCTGTCCTGGGGCGAGAGCAGAGCATGGCCACCTCAGCTGGGTCCTCCTTGCTTTGGTTAACTGGAAACGCAGCCATCCCTCCAGCCCTTCCTCGCTGTTCCTGCTGGTGCTTATACACGTTTGCATTTGTATTTCCAGGGGAGCGGGGTTTGAAATGTTGACCCTGAGGGTGCAGATACACATTCACGCTACTGAGGGTTACTTGAGCAGTTGCCCTGGGTGCCCGGTGGGTGCTCTGCAGCTTGAAACCTTCCTCAGCGACGGGTTATCTCTTTGCGAGGGGTCCACGTTAGCTTGGCCGGGCGGTGCTGGCCGTGTCTCCTGGTGACTTGCCAGGGCTCTCTGGGTCGCCGCCAGCCAGCGGAGGACTCTGACCCTCCTTTGTGTCTGTAAAAGATATTCGATCATGAACAAGTTGTTCCTGGAGGCACGCAGTCAAGCGGTATGGTCCTTGGGGGACATGAGCCGTGCCCGACTGACAGCCTGCACTCCCTTGTTGGCTTCCAACCATCCTCCTCTGAAAGGCCGGTGGGGCTTGGATGCTGCTGTGCCCCGCAGGTTCCCAGCGGGAGCCTTTACCCCCTGCTGAATTTGGGAGCAAGAGCGCAGCTGTTCAGCTCCTTGGAGTCAGACAACAGGGAAACAACCTGTTCCTGTTCCTCTTCATGCTTCCCTGGGCTGACACTAAGGCTAGATTCAATCCTTTTGGGCCTGGATAGGAAGCAGAAAAGTTAAGTGTCCTGAATTGCCTGGGAAGGGCCGTGTCTTTTCTGCGTTGCCCATCGTTCTGCGTCCCATCCTCGGTGGGAGCAAGACCATAGAGGAGTTGGGGCCACAGAGTGGTGTGTTCAGTGCAGGCTCCGAGTGGCTCCCGAGATGCTTTTTCCTGTTGGCTTTTCCCGCAGTGCCCGCAGAGCTGGAGCCCTACAGAGGTGGCGGTTGGCTCTGCTAAAACCTCTTTTGAACCTGAAGTTTTGCAGGGAAACACTTCATCTCTCACTCTTTCGCTCTCGCATGCATATTCAGCCAGAGAAAGTGCTGTTCCCCTAAGGTGAAACGCTAGGATATTAATTTTCTGAAGTTCTCGATAAGCTATTGAAGATTAATTTTAGGGAAAGCCGGAGGATATGATGGATTGGAGCCCAAGCCTGCTTAAATATGCAATATTAAAAATTGATCGTTGTCTCTCCTTGTCATACACCCTGCCCCGGTGTCTGGGGCAATCCCACAGTCTGGTGAAAAGCCAGGAAAATGCTCAATAAGCCCCATGCCCAGCTGAGTGCAGATTTTAATAACTTGTGTTGCCACTATTATTTTTAAAATCACTTTTATGAGTTTCTGTTTTGTTTAATGCCTGGCTCTGTTGTGTGGATTGGCAGCTGGGAGCTTGGGAATCCTCCTCTACCTGCCGGGCTGTGAGACATCACTACCCAGCACAAGCTGCTTCCCTGTCCTCCCTGCCAGCCCCTGCCGTGGGAATGATGCTCCGGGTGACCATGGCCCTGCAGCGAGGGCAGTCCGAGGTGGGGAGGCTTGGCCAGGGAGGCTGGCAGGTGCAGGGGGCTGGTTCAGCCTGGAAGACATCCAGGCACCATGCAGCATCGTTCATGCTTTAGAGGCTTGCCCAGACCTTGACTGCAGCAGGAAGCACTTGGGGCACAGAGGAGAAGTTGCATCTCTCGGTTTTACCTTGCTCAGTAGGGGCTCCGGGGCAATTAATCCCTTTGCATTGTAAGCATTGACTCTGGTGTTTCTCACTTGCAGAGAAACAACAAAATCTTGCCAAAATGTTGGAGTTCATCAAAGCAGCGATGAACTCTTACAGGTATTTTTGAGATTGGCTGCAAAGTTAGGGTCCCTCTGCAGTGTAAGGCCCAAGATGACTCTATCAGGGCACTCAGCAGCAAGGAGAAAGCTCTGTGGGATTCCTCTTCGCCCCTGTCTGGCTGAGGGGAGTCCAGGGAAAGTCCAGGTGATCCACTCTGATCAGAAAGCTGCTGACATTTTTTTCCTCCCTGAAGTTAATGACTGCAGGAGGAGGGATTTGCTGGCATTTGCACTTCACAGAGAGCTGCAAGGGAGAAAGCGGGTCCCACAGAGGGTGCAGGGAGAACAAGAAGCATGGCGTAATCTGGCATCAGGCTTTTCTAGCCAAGTTCCGTTTTCTACCAGAAGTAGCGATACTGAGATACTGCAGTGACTGATGGGACATAACGATCTTCAGGGACAGTTTGACCACTGGCCACTCCTTTGCTGTCCATCGGGTGTGACCGAGTTGCAGCTGGACCGCAGAGGCGTGTGTGCAGGGCCCTAAGGGGTGGCAATGTGACCCCTTTTGCTGTACATCCCCTGCGATGGGGTTAGCACAAGGAGCCACAGTTGAATACAGAAGAGTCGCACACTTGAGCAAAGAGCTATTATTTGCCAAAGGTCCAATCTTCCCTGATTTGCACTTGGGCTGTAGTAGCACTTGTCCTAATGATTCATCCGTGCTCTTCATTGCAGCAGGCTGACAGTGAGGAATGAGTGTGTTTCTGCAGCTCCCAGGGGTGTGCAGGCTGTGCTCGGAGTGCTGTGCCCCTCGTTAGCAGCCCCTGCAAAGGGATGTGTCCAACGCAGCTGCCTGACCAGTCTGAAATCGGTGCCACCTGGCCTCCACGGCTGCGCTTAGCAGTGGCCACCTCCTCCTCCATGTCCAGAGGACCAGGAATGGGGAGGCCCAGTAGAAA